>NC_134575.1:60145990-60468990 GCF_050947875.1 Dermacentor variabilis
TACTTTAGGTTTCAGCTAGTTGGTCTGAGTGTGGTTTTTCTGGGGTGTCTTATCCTGTGTCTTCTTCATATCACTTTTTGTTCAGCTCTCTTTGTTTATTGTCACGTTTCTCCTCAACTTAATTTTATTTCACTTGCTCGCCAAGTAAATCTCTCTGTCACCATCCTCCACATTATGCAGATGGACCTGAACAGATGAGCCGCAGTGTGGACAGTGAGGAACCTTTCCAGGAGAACCCCCAGCACAGGCTTAAGTGGATCGCTTACCTAGAATTCACCCACAACAATGAGGTTGGAGACCTTACATGGGACAAGGTGCGTTGTGCTGCTTCCCAGTAAACACAGATAGCTCCATATGCCCACTCGCAGTGCTAGGGCTTCATCAAACCCTTGCTGAGGCTTACAGGGATCAGGGGGCACACACAAAAAGCTTTCATAACACTAAGAAGAAACATTTTGTTTAGCTCCTGTTGATCGATTACGCTTCTGGAATTGCAGATAAGCCAGTCTAACTGGGAAAGAATGCTCGGTATGCCACAAAGCACATCAAAAGGAAAAAAAAAGCAAGTGACAATGCAACCTTAAGGTTTCTGAGCTAACTCCCTGCTTCATAATAGAATCTAGTCAAGTCTTCATCAATAATAAAATCAGTGCATAGCATCGGAAACAACAAAAAATCAACATGACATCTTTCGTGGACTTTTCTTGCATGAAAATTTCAAGAAATTCTTTACATCAGAGCTGCCATGCTATTTTAGAAAACATTAGCATCCTCAGCCAATGAGCAAGACATTCCAGTCGCAGGAATGCAAAAACAGGTTTAAAAGACAGCCTGATTTATCATTGCACTTTGGCGTTTCCTCATAAAGACATGTGGACAGTTGCAAGCCTGTGCCAATGTGTCTCTCTCCCATTTGTAGTGTGAGGTCCATTTGTGTCTGCAACGCTTCACAGGTGGAGCCACACCTGCCACACACACCCAAGCTGCGAGGCCTGCTGCGTGACGGTGGCATCCCACACTCGCTGCGGCCCCAGCTGTGGATGCACCTGTCGGGGGCAGCCCGCAAGAAGAGGCAGGCTGGCCTCACCTACCGTGAGGTGGTGCGTTCCTCTGCCAATGACCACCTGCTCACCTCCAAACAGATCGAGAAGGTACGCTGCGCACTGCTCCATGACAGGAGTAGTTTTCAGAAAGACGGGCCTTGTGTGTGAAAACTTTTGTTGAAATGAAGTCCGGAGGCTCGGCTTTTAACCCAAGGCAGGCTGCTCCCACGTTGGCACTGTCAGGCCAAGCCCTTCAGCGACACCATGGGCCCTCTTGATAGCCCTTAGTTGGTCTTGCAACAACGAGCTTTGAATCATTTTTTCCCACTGCGTCCATTCTTCAATGAAGTTGGGGAGAGTCACGGGACACCCCGCCAGTATATGTCTGATTCCAATGATGCCATTACAATTGTTGCAGTCCATCTTAATCGCCCTCTCTGGATACATTTTATTAATGTGGTACGGCGGGGAATATGTACCTGTTTGCAATAAGTGCAGTTAGACTGCCTGAGCCCTGTTCAGTTTTGAATGCGGCAATGGGAATTGCCTGCGTCCTAAATAGTAATGTTTGGTAGTGTCATTGTAAGTTATTAAATGATCTCCAGATTCCCTGGCTTGGTGAACGGCTCGGTTGTGACTGTCATGGTTAGCAAATCCTCGTGCCAAGTCATGAGCAACCTTATTGAGCTTTGCCCGAGTCTCGTCCACTTTCCTCATATGCGCAGGAAACCATCGAATTTCAGTTCTCATAATCCCAATGTTCTCAAAAAGTTTAGCTGCAATGAGCCTTGTACCTCTCCGATAATTAAGGTTTAACAAAAAAAGCCATTTGGAACTTAGAGACTGATCTGCAATGGTTCAGTGCGTGCTGTTGTGCAGGAGGTCACAGGTTTGATTTCCAGCCGTCGCAGCCGCATTGCACTGTGGCCAGAGGCAAAAACACTCATGTACTTTGGTTAGCGCATAGTGCAAGCATTACCAAGTCCTGTGAGACTTCTTACCGCTACCTTTGAAAAAGAAAAACTCAGTGGCAATTTAGCAGTGAATGTAAGAGAAATGTAGTAGCATTGCGTCGTACCTCTTTGAGGTCCCATATCCCACACACGCACACACACACACACACACTGGAACCCCGCTGATACGTTTCACGGGGCCATAAAAAAATATGTAAGAGCCAGGAAGTGCAAGAGCTGAGAAACGGGAAAAATTGAGAAATGACAGTAGTGGTAAACTGTGCACAATTTTATTTTAATTCTCACATTTTATCAAAAGTCGTAGTTTCGCTCAAAAGACGAATCATCGATTGTGACAGCAAATTAGTAGACAGCTGTACAAAGTAAGGGAGTAGTTTTATAGTCTGTATAAGCTTGTAAAGCATTCGTTTACTAACTACATTAACAAGCATGGTGTCAGCGCACACAGTAAACATGAACACATTGCACTCTGTGACTGCAGACACTCACTGTCAAAACACTGGCGTGAGGAAGCGTGGTAGCAGGAGTGAGTGAAGGGACCTTCATGCTGTCTAGTGCTTTCTATCGCTTCAACGCAAGCTGAGCGGCAAAAACAAGGCATGCACAAAGGTATTAGCCATCAGCTCACCTAGACTCCACTCTCAACCCAGATCGCTTTTAAGATGCAGCCTGCATGACCGCGCAATGCGCAGTTGCTGCTAGAGTATGATGCAGCCCCCCTCTCCCCCCTCCACCTGTTGCCTCACGCGCGACGTAAGGTGGAGCACTTCCTCCCCACTTTCCTCTCTTGCGCCCGCGAAATTGAACGGCTCCCTTCCCACGCTTTCACTCACACACCCAGCATATGGCGCATGGTGATGGCGTTATTGCCTTTGGACTTCACATGGAACATATTTTGGCGTGTATGTAATGTGCGTCCAAACCAGTTTTAGGGCCCCAACGCGTCATAGACAGCATCTTTAGATAGCAAAAGCTCAAAGGCCATGCTTTTGCTAGCAGGAACCATAAATAAGCCATAGGTGTTGCCCCCAGCACTTTGGGCGACCAATCCCATTGTCAGGCCACCAAGCCAAGCTAAATGAAAAGTTCACGTGACTGCTCGGACCAGCGTGGAGTGGCAGTTTGCAATGTATGATGCGGGACCGGTCCCACAATTACGACACAACTGTGGGGTTCCCAATGCATTGGATCCTATGGGTGCTATGCTGGGACCGGCCGAAAACGACGTAACAGCCAGGAAAACGCAGCACCTGGGAACAGCAGGGTTCTACTGTGTATAGCTATTATTCCTCTAGGTACTGCTGCTCCTCAAGAGAAGCAGAGGGAAAAGCCTTATACAATATGAGGGGAGAAGAAAGCAAGACAAAACAAAGGTTGCATGACAAGACATCTTGATTTCGCTACTGACTTCCTAAATGATCAGCATTTGAGTCTGATTTGTCATCTTGATTCACTGCTGCCATGTTAAATGATGGACATTACAGTTCAAACGGCAGCTAGAGTTTCTAAAAGCAGCTGACTGATTCTAGATAAGGAAACAAGAAATAAAGGGCTTGACGTTGCTTTGATGGAGAATGCCACACACACATATGCACCTTACTATCACAGAACTTTAGGAGAGTTTACCATTGGGCTAGTTAGTACATATTTCTAAAGTCAGAAACAGTGCATAGAGAATGAGACAAATTTCTCAAATAAAATACCATGCATAGAATTGGACAAGAAAATGAGCATTGCATTTTTGTCACTTTCTTGTCCCAGTTTATATGCTGCTTTTGATTTTAGAAACTGTCAAAGAGCCTTGAGAGTGTGTTTCCATATTCATTTTTCTCCACTGTATGCTCCACAGTCTAGCATAATTTGCTTAACCTCTTTATTTTTGTCATTTGCAGCAGTTTACGTGTGGTAGGAAGCACCCTTTCAACTCCTCTCAATTTCACCAAATTAATGTGCATGGATTCCATTACCTGGCATGGTGGTTTGGCAAATACAGCATCTTATTGTTCCAGTACATACTCCTGTAAAGGGCAGAGTTGGGACGACTACGCAGTTGTCCATTATTTGAGATGAACTGTTAAGTGGAAAAACCATTCCTCTTGCTCGCATGTGTCAAGGCAACGGCTATCACAACTATTTTCAGCACGCTTTTCGTTTTGTCACTGCTGTATATTTACACACAGACAGTGCACAATATTTGTGTGCACAATATTTGTGCGCACAATTTTGGCACGTTGAAAGTAGTGTCTGACAAAAGTTACATGCATAAAATATGTTTTTTTGTAATGCACTTATTCAGTTTCAGTTTATTATCAGTTC
This sequence comes from Dermacentor variabilis, assembly GCF_050947875.1. Taxonomy (NCBI): domain Eukaryota; kingdom Metazoa; phylum Arthropoda; class Arachnida; order Ixodida; family Ixodidae; genus Dermacentor; species Dermacentor variabilis. The sequence continues at coordinate 60,150,324 of NC_134575.1, forward strand.
AACAAGGAATGATTAGGTACGGTTAGTGTACAGATGAGAGTCCCAAAGTGAACGACTCCTACGGGATTATCTGTTCAAAAACGGAAAATGTTGTACAAAACGTGGGCTAACGCAGCAAAGTTAAAAATGTACAAGGTAAACAAATGAACACTGAAAATGTAATACATTGGTGAGTGACAATTAGCAAAGAAGCACACATATCCAAAAGCATAACACTTTCAGGCGAACTTGTTCTACCTCTTGTTCAGTTTTGTATAGTAACCATGTGGCACTGCTTAGCATCAGTGGAGCATTGCCACTCGGTCGGAACAAGAGAGTGTGATGTGCTGCCCCTCTGGCTCGTGCAGGACCTCCTGCGCACCATGCCTAGCAACGCATGCTTCTCACATGCGACCAGCACGGGCATTCCTCGCCTGCGACGTGTTCTGCGGGGCCTGGCCTGGCTCTACCCAGACATTGGATACTGCCAGGGCACTAGCATGGTAGGTGCCGCGCAATACTGCCACAATTGAGCAAAGCTTAGGCTAGTAATATAGTTGGCAATCCAACTACATTAGGTAGTTGGTATTGCTCGTGTTTGCCGTTTTGTGTTTCGTTGTCTGTCCTGTTCTGCACTAGTAATCTACCATGATCTGCAACTCATTGTTCATACCCAGACGAATCTGCATCCCCACTTTCTCTGCAGAGAATGTTTCACAAAGGGCAGTATGGTCAACTGTTAGAAGGAACGCCTAGAGGGTATAAATCAAGTATTTTTACTTCATTAACAGAGAAAAATGGCTGGTAGGACACATTGGAATGGCCTCGTTGCATTAAAACATGCTCTTCATACCTCCATGCCATATTTCAACTGTGTAAACAGTAGCCAAATAAGAAGTGGTTGTTTTTTTTAAAAGCAGCCACACCTGCGAGAACCCTTTCCCTGCACACTTAGAATTTTTAATGGCAGTAGATTTTATCAAATTCCAAGGTACACAAGAGAGGCTTTTCAGAAAATATTGACTAGAATGTCAATGTAGCATTATTGCAAAACATTTTGAGGACAGATGTTTCAGAAGTGGCGCTAGTCTTGGGATTTCTGCTGAATAAATTGACATGACTTCATTACTGTTTGGCTTCTGTTGTGAAATTGCAATATGTGCTCTAAACTGAATCGTTCAGAAGTTAGTTGAACTAACTGAACAATGGGATTTGTTGTGCAAGTGGAGCATGCCTTTTCAAGTAACCAATGTGGAGAGGCACTATGTGTAACCCAAATGTTTGTCATTTCTGCAGCACTAAAGATAGGCATATATTTTCATGTTGCCTGTCTCTCTATAGCTAGGTAGCACATCTCAACTAACCACCTATCCCCGCTTTCTGACCTTATGGACACTAAAAGGACGCCAAGAAACAGCACTGAATAAGTTTAGAGCAGTGCGGTATTCTTTGAAGACTTTGGTTCAATTTATTTGGCCAGAAAGGGTTGTTTAGTATTGGACAAAATGAAGCCGAACGTTTCGCCTTTTGAATTCTGCGCCAAAACCACAGAGCTTGTACATCAGTGCGATGACACAGATCTTAAAGTGCTTCCGCACATTCACGCAGTTTGTACACAATGAAAGTTCTCAAAACTCCCTGATTTGGGACCATCAGTCCTTTAAAATGCAGTGTAATCCCAATTTGCTGATAAACATGCCGCTGGTCTCAAGAAAAGTTTATGCAATAATGGGTAGAGCTATCACAAAAATTTAATCTGGCTTCGCCACCTGTTTTTCGTTTTTGCATCTTCTCAAGCTTACCAAGCCTTCGTGCAGTGTAAAACATACGTTTTTGGTGCTCCAGAAGTATAATTTACTAATCCAACTTGACGTAACGTTCCTCCAGTGTGTCCCTTTAACTACTGCTGCAGGCAGTTTATAAAAATATTAAAGTGGAGTTTTCTTTGCTCACTGTCCTACAGTTTCGCCTGTGTTGGGTGGTTGGTCAGTTGGGGGGTCAATCGCGATTCAAGTAGGTTCAACCTCATTCGTAAAAAATATGTATATAAGCGCGTCCGGCAGTGGGATTCCATCTACTAGCGCTTTGAGATGATCGCCGCATGTTGATGATGAATATGATCTCCATCTGTTACACATCCTACAATGGGCGATCAGCCAAGAAACAACCAATACCTTTAAAATAAACAATAGGAAATCAATAAATACAAGCATATAGCATATATAGAATTTTTCACATTGTGCACCATCGGTGTGCAAGAGCACACGCCCATGCCAGTTTCCTTCACTCCAAAGATGCAGGAATGAAATGGACCAGTTGGCAGCATTTCATTAACCGCTTCATGAAAGGATAGCTTCACACGGATTCCAGCATGTGCATTGTTTTTACAGTAGGAACACCATGAAACAGTGTGGATACTCTTTTCTTCACTGTGACAGGTGATGTTTTTCTACAGCACAGAAACAGTTGGGCAGATGTGGTACTAACCCCTGCCTCTTCTTGCCCCCTTTTACTCTCCCCTCTTGTTCTGCTATCTCATCAATCACTGTCTATGGCATGGCAGATAGCAGCAAGCCTGCTGCTGTTCCTGGAAGAAGAAGATGCCTTCTGGATGCTCTGCACCATTGTGGAGGACCTGCTGCCTGCCTCCTACTACTCGAGCACCCTAGCTGGTGTGCAGGCCGACCAGCGTGTGCTGAGGGCCCTGGTCACCGCCTGCCTGCCAGACCTCGACACCCTGCTCAAGGAACATGACATTGGTGGGTTGCAGGTCACCGTCTTATGCACAACATCCCCCGCACATGCGCTCCCCATGTTTTGTTAGATGTCTTCTTTAATGCAATTAGCATTCTTTGGACACCTGAAGCACTTCTTAGTCTGTTGGTGTCTGTCCAAGAAAAAATGTAGGCCAGTCTCGAAGCTACTGTAGTTTAAAAATGGGACCTGATTCCGGAGGTAGCACAGTATAATGGGCCTAACCTCTTTCATGGTGCTCTTCCGTGAAAACAAAACCCTTTAAAGTTCATTCGGTGCTGGGCAGAATCGAGCCCGCATCGCTGGGTTCTTCAAGCATAGCAGCTTGACCCTTTAGGGTGCCGTGCCACAAGTGCCCACAGGGAGAAAGGGATTCATTCTCAGCGTTCACAAACACTGGTGCGCCACGCATCTCCGAGACAACATGCTGAGACTTGGCAACAGCACTGCTAGATAGCGCAGTGTGTCCAGAGGAAAGCGCGAGAGAGGAGCCCGGCTGCAGTGCATACCTCATACGTACATGACACGTTTCAACAGTGTTAGTACGGTGTATCGCTACATTGCTTTACTGCTAATTGCATTAACATCTACATTAATCATGAGGTGGATTCTGCAGGATTCTTTATCGTTATCATTCGTGCCATCCATTGAATTGGTGTGCAGCCTTTGTCCTTGTCAAAAAAATCAAGAACGAAGCCACTAGGGGCATGAATTTTGTAGAGTCTTGGCTGGCATCCTGTCGTGACCGTATAGCTCCCAGCGCCAGAGAGAGACAGAAGGTTGGGACAAGGGTTTGCCTCCTGCTTCAGAGCTTTCGAGCAGTAGAATCCACGCAAACCACAGCTTTCGCCGTATTAAAACCCCTGTCATTCACCGCAGTACAGCGGAGAGCATTGTGCAATGTGCAGTGCGCGCCTGCAGCGCGCCAGTGCAGATGCTGCCACTCCACCTGCCGCATATGCACGTCACATCATTCGAATGCTCCTTACCAGCACAGCTGTCATTCTCACCCAATCAGTTGCACCGCCAAGGACATACCTCCATACACCATTGAAGGCCAAGTTGTCCTAATGATATTACGTACAAACCCCTGTCTGTACTGGCAGTATCAGAATTGGCCTACGTTATGCCTTTAATCGCATTGCCTCACAGCCTGTGTTACACACTTGGGTAGAAAGCTGAAAGCCTAATTTCAACCTGTATAGTGCTGTTGCGTTAATAATTCACTGCATACAGGGCCATAAAGAAGGGATGTGCAGGCTTGTGCCCAAGTTGTCTATGTTGTCTCTGTGACTGTGTTACTTGCATACAAATTCTTATCAAGCAGTACTGTAGAAAAATCCCAATGAGTAGCCCTAGGCAAAATAGCGATGGGTACCAATCTTTCTACATATTCAAGGGCCCAGCAACATCCGTCACTCATGAGGGGATAATGCCACACAAGCTGTTCTTTTCTTTTTCTTTTTCCTCCATACATATGGAAATGTTAGAGACTCTTGAGTTCTGTCCTTTCTCTCTTGAGTGTTTCCATTAACCAGGGTCTGAAAATGTACGCAGAGCTGTCGCTGATCACGCTGCACTGGTTCCTGACGCTCTTTGCGAGCGTGGTGCCCATGCGGGTGCTGCTGCGCATCTGGGACCTGCTCTTCTACGACGGTTCCATTGTCCTCTTCCAGATCCTCCTGGGGATGCTCAGCTCAAAGGTCAGGGCTCTGCTCGAGCGCATGTCGGTACTGTCCACTGCGAGCCTTTTCGCAACAGTTGCAGCGCCAACCTGAGAAGTGGGTCTGTAAATGTAGAATATGTAGCACAGCATGGCCGTAACACAACCTCCACAGTGCATCCAGATCAACTGCAGAGGTTGAGCATGCATGTCCTACTGTGCCAAGACTCGTTACACTCGGACCCATGATGGTCAGACTTGTGACACTTTGGCTTGCGGACACTCAGTTGATCGCTCCGTATCCCCAGCTGTCTGTAGACAAAGCATGTGCTTGCGACATGTTTTCTTCCAGGTTCCCACTAAGCCTGCTGTTGTTGCCAAGGGTGGTGGTCGCAGTGCATTTTTCTTGGACGTGCTGCATTATGTGCTAGAAAGGCCCATGTCGTGTCTTGTGCCATCTTGCGCTCTCTCTTCTTGCCTACCCAGCATGCGCACTGTGTCGACGGACACCTGTACCAGTTTTGCAGTTGCTGTGTGCCCTGACTGCGTGTCGTAAAATGCTGCTGTCGCAGTATCTGAGGCAGGCCACTAGGAGCTGCTTAAATGTGCAAATTATTTCACGACCATTCACAAGGCGTCACCTCCCTGCTTTGGTTTGTTATGGATGCCTTAACATCATGTGTCACAAAAGTGGACGGCAGCAAAGTTATTTCATTCCTGCAAGCAATTACCTTTTCTTTTTTTTACTGCAGTAAACTGCAGTAGACGTCGGACCAAAGGAAGGCAAGACAGATGGGACAAGCATTTTTCCCGTGCTTTTAACAAATTTTCGCCTGGGCCAAGACCTGAGCCAAAAGGTCAAATGGCTGTTCCACCACTGACATTATGACATGGATGAGTCTGCTTCCTCAGTAGCAGTTTTAGAGTGTGTTAGATCATTATGAGCTACTACTTGGCTCAGAAGATCGTTCCAATCCCAGGCAGTACACAGGAAGAATAATTGCAGCAACACAGTGGCTTGTGCACATGGCAAGACTGTTGAAGGACTAGCTGATGCTTTTGTTTCTGCCACAACTAGCCTTCCTGTCAATTCATGTATGGTTATAATTTGAGGCGTTACTGTTTGGCCTCAGCCACACTTGTCTGTACGTGAACAGTGTGCCACAACAAGCGCAAACTCCCCTGTGCAGGAGTCCGAGCTGCGCTCGCTCGAGAACTCGGCGCAGATCTTCAACGCGCTCTCGGACTTGCCAGGCTCTGTGCGCGATGCGGAGCAGCTGCTGGAGGTTAGCGAGTACGCGTCCCGTGACGTGACGGAGGCCGCGGTGGAAGCCCTGCGACGCAAGCACCTGGCTTACCTGATGGCCGACCAGGGGGCACACCTCAACCCTGAGCATGCAACGAACCTGCCGAAGCAGGTGGGTGCATGACACTGACCTGTGACAATGGCAAGGGCGATGGGAGCCTCAGTGTCATCATCATTAACATGTATTTTCACCTGTAAGAGCTCCAACTGTTATGTGATATACAATGAAAATGGTAAAAGAAAACGAAAAAACAACAACATTTTTTTCAAATAGAAAGAAGTCTTAGAAAATACGGTATGATAGACTAACAAATATGAAAACACAGCAGTTTTTCAACACTCATTTTATACTGTACTAGCATGACTAGTTCAATAAAAAGGAATACTATATAAAACAAGGAAATACAAGTTTCAGTTAGCAAAAAGAGTGTATAGTTGATAATCCTCTAAATTTTACAGCTTCATGATTAACTATGTGTAATTTGTTCTGGGAGGATGTTTCGTGCTTGAATGACAATAGCACCTCAGTGGCACAAAGGTCAATCAGACCAACACACGCATCACATCATAGTTAAGAAATTTCAGGCAACCACGTTTAGGTGGCACGGTCGACACCGAGAGGGCCTAGTGCAGAAAAATGTTGTCATCTAAGCAAACAAAATCCTATTGATTCCCTAGCAATGCTACATTATTGCAAAGAGCGCGAAGACCATGAAAATTCTAGACTCATTGTTGTTTCCTGCAAATGAGTTGTTTAATTGATAGCAGCCAACGGCATCACCACTATCATCAGACTGTTCTTGAGTGTCGTCACCTTGATTTTGTCATTGCCCGCCTATGCCATTTCACACTTGTAACAATTGCATCACGGGACAGAGGAGCTTGCCCTTCCTCACCAATTCGAATCCTCTCCCCCCCTCTCATATTATAAAGCAACTTACAGTTTGTGAGAGTTGGTAGAGAAGCAAATGGTGCAGATGGCACATTTTGTCTCTGGATTACAACACCATGCTTTTGCTTTAGTTTTCCCTCCTACCGGTCAGGTTCATTTTGTGTAACTGATATATTTCACATGACAGCATAGTCATGAGTGTTTCAATTTGCTCTAAATATGGGGCCAGTTACTGCAGCAACTAAACAACAGACACAGGAAGAAGGACAGACATGGACGGTATGCAGCATTCATGCCTGTCCTTCCTCTGTGACCGTCATTTAAGCACTATGGTGAGTGTGTCAAAACGACTACAGTCAAACCTGAATATAACAAATTCGGATATGAAAAATGATTAGATATAACAAAGTAAATCTGAAATGCTTCTCACTGATAGTGTATTACCATATAACACAGGTATTTTCGTGTCCGAAGCGACTTGTTACAGCGAGGTTCCGCTGAAAGACACATTCGACACAAAGAGGACACACACAAAAAGGAAGACACATTGATGACGACGAGGGCAGCACTTCCAACTGATGAATTTAAGGTGCAGACCCATGAACGATAGACAAAAACATGCATGCTCAGGCTAATCGCAATACTTGAGGCAACCAGCCGTCAAAAGCCGACAGATATAAAACAAGCACTGTGCCACTTACGCAGTTGCTGTTCTTCTTTCTTAGATAGTACGCTTCAGTTAACTCACTTGCCGCCTGATTGTTGCTTCTGCCAAGAATCTTATCTCATGGAAATGTGGTTCCCGCATACAGGCCTTGCAATGTGCAAGCAAATACACCACGCCGTTTTCCTCAAGATTTATGTCATGTTTAGGACGAGGAGCAGTTATCTCGAGGCTCTACAGTTGCCCAAGAGTATGTTTCACCTGTTGCACTTTGTATCCTGTAAATTAATCTATGAACAGTATTGTTGCATCTGAACTTCGTCGCTTCTACAAACTGAATCAGCATCAGTTGACCTTCCGCAATGTTTCATGCAGCATCTGACTCGCCGTCAGGTGAAGCGCTCCAAGTCGGTGCTGCAGCTGCTGCTGCAGGGAGAGGCGGGGGACTGCACGAATCCGTCGGAGGAGGACGTCCGGCACAAGAACGTGCGGCAGACGGAGATCCTTGTCGACCTCCGCGAGGCCATCTTGCAAGTGGCGCGACACTTCCAAGCACTTGACCCGAAGCTGCAGGTGGTCAGTGTCCCCCGCGCACTGAACCCGCTGTGTATCTTCGTATGTGTACACATCATTCACAGATCACTTATTTTAGTTACGTTGACGGCTTGACAGAATCTTGTCACGTTTTAATGACACTGAATACCCAGAAGCACTGCTAAATGTGTGAGCTAAAAGCCTATTGGCTGAGTTTGTGCACATAAAGACAAGCAGCACTTGAATCACAACGATAGCAGCAAGCATACTAGTTGTCAAATATTGAATCTAAACCCATAGTTTGAGTTAGACTGCTGTAAAGTAGAACCTCGTTCGTACATTTTCGAAAAAACAGAAGAAGAAACATACTAATCGGGAAAACGTACGATTCAAAGCCACTAAAAAATTTGGCAGACTCAACTGTAGTTGACATCTCCATAATTTGAAGTGTTGCGTGAAATGTCACAGCAAAAGACGCCGACGTGCGCCAATTTGGTGGGGCCCGAGTGGCCAGAGTTGCGTGTTGTAGTTATTGCAGTTTCGGCAAGCTTATGCTCGTGCTCCTCTAATTTGGTCTGAGTCAGTAGCGACTTCAGCAGGGGCATTTTGTCAGAGAGTTTCGATGTGCCCGCATGGCGAGAATTGTTGCGGCATGAGACGTCCACACGCATCGAGCTCGTGGGGCTCCAGCGACCTGAGACGGGTGTCATCGTTTTAAGACAGCGATGGAAAACTGCAACGAAATCAAGCTACTGGGCAACACCGCAATACAATGCCACGATTCTGCCAGAGCAAAAGGTGACGTTCACCTTACACTGCCTGCTGCAGGGGACGATGACACTTTTGGATTATTGCCTATTAAAAGTGTGCAGTACAGTTCTCATGGCACTTCGCTACATGCACTGTGAAACAGATAGTGGAAAATGCTTATTTATTTATTTATTTATTTATTTATTTATTTATTTATTTATTTATTTATTTATTTATTTATTTATTTCAGTATATCATAAAGGCCGTCTGTAAAAGGGTATTGGATAGGGGTATATGCAACATCATCAAAGGTAACATGTAACAGGTGACAACACACAAGGTAAAAAAAAAAAAGCGGAAAGCATTCGCACACTAAAAAAAAAATATTGTAAGGCCAACTTGTGTTAAAGTTTCATTTTATGCAATGCAGAACAATGCAATGGTTATACAATTGAAAACACTGAAATTTAGTGCCACGAAACAGTTTTTTAACTGTAAGTAAATATAAAGAGCCGAGAAATGAAAACAGGGAGAGTGATAAAAACAGTAGAGTTCTGTTGCAGTGTCAGATGGCACCTTATTCCACTTGGTTGTAGTGCGTGGTATCAAAGAGTGAGCGTATCGTGATGTGCGACAAAAAGTGCATTTTAGTTTGAAGGGGTGATCATAGTGAGGGAGTCTAGCGGAAGGGGCACGAAAAAAATTCTTCATGAAGCAACGGGTGGTGATAAAGTTTATGAAAGAGCGTTAAGCATGCTATTTTGCAACGAACTGACAAATTATCAAGTTCAGCAGGCTGTTTTAACTGTGTGACGCTAGCTGTTTGTGAATAGCCCAAAAAATTAATTTCGTAGCATGATTTTGCAGAGCTTCAATATCATTAATAAGGTACTCTTGTTCAGGGTCCCATAAGGCCGACGAGTACTCAATCTTTGGTCGAATTAATGTAGTGTATGCTAGTTTTCTAATGTGGGGTGAGGCGTGTGTTAGACTATGTTTGATGAGGCCTAGACAGCGGCTAGCAGATGCTAAAATGGTTTCAATGTGGCTTTTCCACGTAAGATCACTGCAGAACCAGAGCCCTAGGTACTTATAACTGGTGGCAAGCTCAACGTAAGACTCGTTTAATATGTAGTAAGTTTGAAGTTTAGTAGTTTGATTAGCAAAAGACAAATTTAGTCTTTGAGGGATTTAGTGACATTGACCAAGTATCGCGCCAAGCACTTACAGAGTTAAGGTCAATTTGAAGAGCCTCTTGATCAATCACAGAGGAAATTTACCGTAAATTACGCATTCGTCTGCAAAAAGTCTGATTCTGGATGAAACATTGTCTAGCAAATCGTTAATAAAGACAAGAAAGAGCAACGGCCCAAGCACGCTGCCTTGCGGTACACCTGACGTCACCTGGCCACATGAATAGTTGAGATTGTCTACTGATGTGAACTGCATCCTACAAGATAAGAAGTCTTCAATCCATGTGAGAACTAGAGGATCAATGTTATACCTTGCTAGCTTTGTTATAAGATGGTGGTGTGGAACACAGTCGAATGCCTTCGAATAATCAAGGAATATTGCGTCCATCTGAATACCAGCATCTATGGATGACTGCAGGTCATCAATAAAGCCAGCTAGCTGCATGGCGCACGAGTATCCTTTGCGGAATCCATGCTGATACTTAAAAATTGAGTTGTGCTCTTCCAAATATTTGATAACCTGTGAATGTATGAAGTGTTCCAATAACTTGCAGGTTGTACTTGTTAAGGATGTACAAAGGGTTGGTGGCGATAGTGTGAATGGCGATGTGCGATGACCCACGAGAAGATATGCTGGTGCCAGAATAGGAAACTGAGTGCGTGGCGGTATTTTCACGGGACGCGGGTGGGCGAATACTGCAGAGAAGCTGCCGTTGTGGTCGCCTACTGCTCTCGATCGTGCGTGCCTCACACCTTTTGTTGTTCACATTGTATCTAGCAGCCAGAAAACATATCGTATGATCGCAGTTTGCCAATATATTGAATGTTGTTGCCGAAAGATTGTGTTTTCCAGGAACATATTAACCAGTAGAAAAGAAGTGTAACTGTATGGGGTCATTTTTTGCATTCTCTGTCACGAACATTGGTGCCAGGAAATCATACGAAACCAGATCGTGTCAACGAGGTTCTATTATATATATACATGTATAACCTTACATGCCTGAGCAATCACTGGTGCTCACGCATATTCTAGAATCTACTACATTATATGCATCACACGCGCAATCCGGTTAGGCAAGTCTTTTTACTATAGAATTTGCAACCACAATTAAAAAATTTTGGTACAGTATGGGTGTCATGCACTGAACAACAACTTGATACAGCAGCAATGATCTGGTGTAAATGATTACTGGCAAAATGTAAAACAATGCATGGTAATATATTGTGCTGAGGTTCGAGTGGGCTGTCAACTTTACTTTCTTGTCCTGTTCGGTGTAACAAGTCAGTTCACCAAAGACACTTCACAAAGAATGTGAAGAAATATGGGAACCACGAGGCTCAGTTTATATTTAGCAATGAGTAAAAGAAGCCCACAGACAATGAACTTAAGGGAGGTGTGGGAGCAATCAAAGAGAAATAGAAGTGGAAGAAAAGACATCATCTCGCTGGTGGGAGCCATACCTACAGCCTCTGCATAACGCCTACGGTGCTCTACCAACGGAGCTACAGTGTTGGTTTTACCCCCGTCCACGTTCTTGACTCTACTTGTAGTAAACCTAGCCACCCTCGTTTCGTATGTCTAGTGCTGGAGTTTTAAAATGTGTAACCTTTATTTTTTGTGCAGCTCGAGTAGGGATCTTTCAGTTTTCAGACCCTCCCCTTTGTAAGATGCATAAGCTTAAATTAAGCTTAAAACAACAGTCTCCTTCTGCACTGAAACCCAACAGCATGACCCGTTGGGAACTATGTCTCAGGTACTTACGTACTTGAGCTTGAGGGCGCTGGTCTAGTGGACCACTTCATTCTCCCCTTAGTTCATCACCACCATATTTTCTTGTTCATCAGCAAATGGCAGCGACGAATTTAACTGTCACCCCACACTTCATTTGTCAAAGTTGCGTCAGGCAGCAGGCCACTTCACATTGTACAGCATCCTGTAGGTTACATACATTGGGGTAGGTTCAGGCAAGGGTGATGGTTGCCTGGGGCTTCTATTGTGCAGAGGGGTAGGCTGTGGATAATACTCGCACAGTCACATGCACAGTGCAGAAGAGTTCTGCAGGCTGCCTGTTTGAAACTGCTGAACACTCTTTGTTGTCGAGACATTTCATTGTTCAACGTGTGCCCCACGGTCAGCAGTGACAACAGTGACCTGGCTCCTGTGAACTCAGGCGAGTGCCGGTGACCTCACCGCTTGGCCACTTAACACTGCCGTCAGAATTGCCAGTTGCACCGGTCGTGGAGGATTTGTTTTGCCTTGTTAGCCCAGTGACTGGTGACAAACTGTGGTCAGCGAGACTTTGCAAAGGCTTGGCTGGTGGTTAATGCATCCTATAAACACTTGATGCTTAAAAGCAAATAAAATGCCAGGTTTTGTTTTCTTTTGCATATAGAGAGAGGTTCTCTCAAGCTGCCTTTATGCATATGGCTTAGGCTTGATGGCCAACTCCCTACTGCTCACCTTGTACGGACGCACTTCAGCTGTACCAGGACAAGCAGAAACACAACACACTGTTGAATAACAAGTGCAATAACTTGCTAGTAACCAGAGGATTCACTTGGAAGCAGGCTAGTTACGACCGAGACGTTTGCTGGGCTTGTGCGGCGAGCAAAGGCAGGGTGCAACAAAAGATAGGAACGAGATATTTACCTGGGGTCCTTCCTTCATCGCGACTCGCAGTCTTCTGTTCTCCAGCATTGGCCAGATGCACCTGTTTCGACCCCCCTGCTTTGCTCTTTGCTTGGTTCAACGGGCGGGGCACTGTGGCCACGTGACAGTCTACATTTGCAATCGATTTCGCCATGCCACCGCAGGGAAAGCTGTCTAGCTCCCCGCACGTGAAGAGAGGAAGGAGGCGTCTGCTCTTCTCACTTCTATGGCGCACATAGGAACCACGAATTAAATATGGACCTTCATAATTGTGGTCCATTCATAATTCATCGCACTGTGGTGTTTCAAGGGATTGGGAATCAAATGGGGTGTTATTGCTGGTGCAAATTAAATAGGAATGCTAGTTTTTCTTTTCCTCTTTTCCCTGATCCGTACCTGCTTCGTCCTAGCATACCTGTGCAGAGTTGACGGGAAATTGCGCTAGGGGGTGCTGCAGCTGTGCTTGTGTGGTGCAGACGCTGAACTCCGACTACTCCATGGAAAGCCACGCACGCGACCATGAGAACTTTGCCAACGTGTCCCGGTCGCGCCATCGGCGTGCAAAGGCCCTGCTCAACTTCGAGCGGCACGACGATGACGAGCTGGGGTTCCGCAAGAACGACATCATCACGGTCAGTGCGCACACTGTCCCTGCCGCACTGTCTTCAAGCTCGCCAATCGAGTGGCTAAGTTATGTGCTCGTTGATGCATTTTTCTAAATCTTTTTCTTTTTTAGCCTAATCATCATTATCAAGCTGTGTATGTCCACTGCAGGAGGAAAGCCTCTCCCACTAATCTCCATTTAAGCATGTGCTGTGTCACCTCCATTCTGATTTTCTGCTTTCATGCTGCAGCCTAACTTTTTCTCTCCCTCAATTATAATCTGGGTAGGCAATTTTTTCTGCCTATTGTATAATATTTTAAACTGTGTGTGTTTGCATGTGTGTGTTGGCATGAGTGTATGTGGGTTGGGAGGGGGAGGGGGGTCCATTTGCACATCAAACCATTGTTTTCTCCCTCTAGAACTGCGTGTTGAGAAAAAATGCTGTGCCTTAGAGCAGTGGTGGTCATCTCGCAAATTGTGTGCCGTTTACTTGCCCAGATCATCAGTCAAAAGGACGAGCACTGCTGGATCGGAGAGCTGAACGGCCTGCGAGGGTGGTTCCCGGCAAAGTTTGTGGAACTCCTGGATGAACGCAGCAAGCAGGCAAGTAGTCGAATTGAACTTCACCAGAGTTATTCGTGAGCCATACACGAAGGCAGCAGCTGCAATTAGTGACCTTGTTGTGAATTGTACTACTGTGGCAAGATGAAGTGCAAACACTTCAAGACTCACTAGAACTTCTTTTCTTCAGTTATGCTTTCACCGTTTTACATGAAGTCGGCACAATTTCAGCGTATAAGGTTACGCCACTTTTCGCAACAAAATACGAAGTAGTGCAGAACCACATTTTCAAGTTATTACACTTGTAAGAGGTGTATTAGTACTTTATAAACTTGTTCATACTTTATCTGTCCAGAGTAAAATTGTTGCTGCTTTGTGAATGAACAGACCACATGGAGCACTTGCAAGCGCGAAGTCGCTAGCAAAATTGCAACATGTGAAACAGGCTTTAAGACACACCACCAGATGACACCGCCCTCACACACTGGCCTAACGGAGGAACAGAACGTCGGGTCACGGTCCCTCAGTGAATTTCACTGCAATTCTACTAACTTTCTTTTAGTGCCACCATAGTACACTTAACCAATACAGAACCATCAATAAATCGACACTCATAGCCACATACACAAAAATGTGTAATTGCTCCTGTATCATCACTGAAACTGTGGAACAATAGCTGTCTGCTGTCTATGACGTGTAGCTACTGCAGTTCTATAACATTTTTGCTCACATGCTCAGAGTTCCTTTCTTTCTTTCTTCTCTTTTTGATGATTCAGTACTCCAGTGCGGGGGATGACTCGGTGACAGAAGCCGTCACAGACCTGGTGCGAGGAACGTAAGTGCAGCTGACTAGGAGCTCACTCTTTAGCCATGTTCGCTAACTTACGGCTGAAAGCACCATTTCCTATATTAAACAACACGGCTTTGGGCAAGTTGGTGATCTTCAGAAGTGAATGTCTTGTGCACAGAAGGAGCACCACAAAGAGCGCTTCACTATTGTCCATCTTAATTTTTGTGTAGTCCTTTCAGTGCGCAACGTGGTCAATTCTGATTACCATGCCAGCAGATGCGACTTCTTAGTACAGTAGAATTCCGTTAATTCGACTCCTGCTAATTCAATCGTGAGTCTTGGCCAGCACCTATACATTTCTATGGGCCTAAACTTTCGTTATTTAGATGCTAAAATTGGCATTCGTTGAATAATTCAAACTTAACTCTTCAGAACACACACGCCTCACCCCAATAAGGACCCAGTAGGGACCCTTTTAATGGCAGTGTCTGTCTTGGTGGAGTGTAGGGGACAGTGAATGTGCCAACAAACATTATACCCTGCCGAAAACACCTATTTTTGTCCAGTCATGTTAAGATTTTCAAGCAAAAGCACTAGTTCATTCAATGATTACAGTATTACGCCTGCCTTGTTGTTTTGCTTTTTTTTTCCAAGAAAATCGGTCCAAAAATTGCCTGCACAGTGCTGTTGGATACGAAACTAAACTGCGCTTGAGGCGTTCGCAACAGCTTGTCGTCAGCGCCAGCATTGTCAGCGTCATTTGCATTTCCATCGCGACAGGAGCAGTTCTTGCGTAGTGTGATGACAACTTGCCACTTTCAACGTTCGATTAGGAAAACTCATTCAAAAAATACATTATTTTACAGTGGAAACAAGTTGTGTCACATGTTTCTGGGATTTTGAAGAATTGCATGCAACACGGGGTGAACTAGCGAAGTGATTGGGCATAGGCCACCACCCTTTCTTCAGTTGTTGCAAAGTCGTTAAATAAATTAAGAGTATTGAACCCGCAATGGACCGTATGGAGCACATGTTATGTTTCATAGACATCCATAAAGTTCTGCCTGAGGGTTATGACCATGCACATTAGGTGTAAATAAATTTCTGTTCTTTGAAGGTTAGAGTTCGCTCGTTTCATCTTTTTCTTCTTGCCAAAATTGAAGGCGGGCTACATTGTTCTTGCCAGAAAAGTCGGGTGCGCATTATTTTACTTTGCTTGGGAGCTAAATTGTCATTTCTGCATTAGTTTTATATTTTAAACTTATAAAAAGTGGGTACGCGTCTGATTCGGGCAGTGGTTTAAAATCGGGCAAATACTGCTAAATGAATGAATAGTGTGTTTCAGCATTGTTTTGGCTTTTGTTTAATTTGACCCACAAAATAATTAGGCCAATTTCGGCAGTCTCGTCAGGGTCGAATTTACGGTAGCCGACTGTTCTGTGTTCTTCCCTGATGTTTGGTGCTTTGCTAAGCACAACGTATAAGAGAGGGTATGACTAAAGACATAGAAGCAGCCTGCTCAGGTTCATGGGTTTGGATCAGTAGCTCAATGAGGATGCATGTATAACATTCTTTCATACTAGGCTGTGTATGTTTTGCTCTATGGAAAGTGCTCCTGTGCTTTCGCAAAACCTTCAATGGAAAGCTGACGTTCACATCACTTGTGACACGTACTCGTTACAATGTTAATTGTGCAGTTTGGGAAACAAAATCATTTTAGCACATACACGAGGCCGCGAGCACAAAGAAAGGGAGATCCAAAGGCCTCATTCTTTCGTTTTAGTCACTTTACCATAGTCATGAAACATTAGGGAAGGCATTGCTGCACAGATAAAAAATATTGCGAACCAGTGTTGGGCCAATGTTTTGTTACGATGCTGCAGTGTAGCCATGTTTTCAAATCTTGGCTGACAACTTCACATTTCTCAAGGGTCTCAGGATTGCATTTCTTTTTCTTACATGTGCACCACAGGCTGTGTCCTACATTGAAAGCAGTTCTGGAATACGGAATGAAGCGGTCCAGTCTTCTTGGAGGGACCTGCCACCCATGGCTGTTCATCGAGGAGGTGAGTGTGTGTAATCGCAGCCCTTGTTGGTGGGTGTGGATAAAACTCATGTGTTTAGCTTGGTGAATAAACTTGTCATGTCGCCAGACAACGTTCTCGGGAACACTTAGAAGGGAAAAATTGCCACCCAACCAACTGTAGCATGAAGCTAGAAAGAGAACCTGTCCAAATTTGCCAGAAAGAAATCTTCGTATAGTTGAAGAAAAATTCATCCTAGTTTGTAGATCAAACCCGAGACCAATGCCTTCTAGAAACCTATACGAGTTTCCTTTGTAGCTTGATAACTATTCTCAGGTGGATGACAGCCTTTCCCTTTCGATGTTGCGCTGTTGTAAACACAATGGCTGTTAGCCAGATCTGATAGGGCGTCATGACTAAGCGGTACCTCTGACAGGATTGAAAGCAAAATTTCCTGACTGATAAGGCAGTGGTGCCATCTACTGCGTAAGCAGGATACCACTGCCCCAATACTATGGCTTCTGAGATTAGTTCGTGCAACGGATAAATCTATGAGGCCATACCAATACCAAAGTTTAGTGCAGTGATAGGCTGAGAAATGCAGGCATCGCTCCACATTGGCTCACTGGCTTGTCTTTGGCCACACAGTCAAACCTGCTTATAAAAATGTTGCATCCAACACGAAACTGACTTTGTTAAATCTGATATTCATTACAATCATATATTTGTTACATGCTGACATCAGCAAAAAAAGCATTTAATATTTACTTGATCATATTGGATAGTTTATTACATCCATGCTCGTTGTGCTGGTGGTTCGACTAGTAAGAATGACGAAAAGGAGGAGAACGCTGTGAAGGGGTGACAGGAAAAGCATTTGATTGTGGATAACTCCACTCTTAAGAGGTGTGTTCAAACACTTGTCAAAAAAGTTTGTACAGTGATACTCTCTAATACCAGGCAGATTCCACATCGTTCTTGAAAGGTGTTGCTCCCACATCCTATTGCAAGAAAGCTTCATAGCACATAGGAGCCACAAAGAAACATTATTTTCTCGTGCATGGAGGTTACAGACGGGTCTCCTTCTTGGCGTGATATCTCTCCGTGGCACTTAATATGACTCTATTCTCAGGCATCAAAGATATTTCTATTTTTTCATAACTTCCAGGTACTAGTGGTAACTTATCCAAGCAATTTTGCGTGTCCACCAACGTTAGACTGAGCTGCTGAATGCTTGTGGCCATGCAGCCGCCTTGTCCTTTTATTTTCTGTCAAGAACTGCTTGACATAATGAAATGTCAAATGTACTCTCAGTTCGTTGCACCTCGCAGCTCAGCTCGCATAACTGAACTCTAGCGTCAAAGCGGGATGCATAGATTGCTGCACAATAACTGCGGAATACCCAGCTGGTGTAGCTTTATACGATGGATGGCAAAGAGAACCGTGGTAGACAGAAGAATGTTTGATTGATTTTTGTTGCCCCAATAGATATCCTCAAGTGAATGAGATTTGGAGCAGAAGCAACTTTCCTCAAATTGATATGTTTGCGAGTTGCAAAGGTCGATAAATATAATGTGTTCATACAAGCTCCTAAAGCTTTCGCTTAATAGTGTTGGACTTGTGTGCATTGCATAAAACACATTTTACATTCCAAATCTAATTAGAACAATGAAGTAAATGCACAGACTTGTAGGGTGCATGTTTCAAGAAGCACGGCAGCTAGAACGCCTGAGCCGCCAAATTCTGAGAATGGGTTTTAGAGCGTCATTTTTCTTTCATTGGGCATCTATTTATTGGCAATGAATCACATGGCCAACAAGTGGGTTATGGGCACGGCCTCTCTCGATCACTACCACGCTTTGGTGGGATACTGGCGTCACATTCTCCTCATTCCGTCCTTGCCAAGGTTGCCAACAAGGAGGTGGAGAAGGACTTCAACTCCGTCTACTCTCGACTGGTTCTCTGCAAGACCTACAGGTGAGGCGTTTGCTTTGTGGTTGGGCTCGAGCAAAGATTTCTGCATAAATATTCAGCGATGGCCTCAAAGCGCCACGAGGGATGCTGCAGTGGGGTGCTCTGGATTGTTCTCAAACATGCGAGGTTCTTTGACATGCACCTGAATTGAAGTACACAAGTGTTGTACCTCCACCATAGTGTGGCCACTAGTAGTTGAACTCGTGATCTTGTGCTCGGGACCTGAACGCCCTAGCCACTAAGCCACCACGGCAGGTGACTACATTTCTGTTGAATGGCAATGCCTTGACTGCCACGGTCCCTCGTTGATAAAGCGGCCTGTCGTTTGTTTTGAAAGCTAGCTTTTGAAAGTTAGCTTAGAGAAAGCAACTTTATTTCTGCGTGATATTTAGTTCGAGTTGTCGCGGTTGAAGTCCAGCTGGGTTCTACGTCGTGGGGCTCAGTCTATTTTTATGGAGTCACTAATATCTTTTATGTGCTCCACCAGCAGTTGTCATAGCATTGGGAGTAGGTCCTGCGGTGCAGTGGTCCAGCGCTTTCAAGTGTGAGGAACGCATGGTGAGATGTTTGAGCAAGCACGGTGTGCCAAAGGGAGGTGGCAGCATAAATTTGGCTACAGTTGATGCCAGCTTGTAGCAAGGCTTTGATTTACGCCAGAACGTTTGCTCCAACTAACCGAACTGCAGAAGTGTGCGTATTTCGACCTCTTCAGTACCAGCACGGCGTGTGTAGGGGTGGTCATCACAGGGGGGCTAAACCTTTTTTTTGCTGTGCTGCTACCCTGTGTACCAGAAGTACATGTCGCTGGGCTGGTCAGTTCATATTGCTGTGTGCACCATAAATACGATCGCTTGGCACAAACAAGGAAGGACGGGAACAAGGGGAGCGCCAACTTCCAGCTGTTTATTCTATATTGTATACCATTCGATATATACACGCAAGTGAATGCACAACATCCCAGTCACAGCCAGCTGTCAAATATATATATCTCTGCATGCAAAAGTGAACCTGATGTGTCGCTAGTACAAGATGAACCTCGCTCTTTAATATGAAATGACTCTAACAATTCACCTATCCTTCCTTGTTTGCGCCAAGCAATCATATTTATGGTCTACTCAGCAATAATCTGTGCACCCCCTACATTAGAGGCATTGACACTGATAAGAAACAGTCTGAGCTTAACATAAATTAGAGACGCCTTCAAAATAAAGTTAGTCATGGTCGGACTGCAAATTATGATTACAGTGATAAGAGCAAGCCTCGAGAGTGATTAATGCTGCTGGAGCATGACTTTTTATCTTGTAGGCGTGTTTCAAGTGTAATCTTGCAAGCTTTGCTAACATGTTGTTCAGGAGCGAGCCAGGTTCTTATTGGTAGTTGTATCACCAGTTGTCCTAGCCTGAAAATTTGTAGTTGTTCCTGGAAACAGCTAAACTTTGGAAAAGAATTGAATGCAATAGGTCTGTCATCCGTACGTATTGAACTCGTGCAGGTTGGATGAAGATGGCAAAGTGCTCACGCCGGAGGAAGTGCTGTACAGGGTGAGTACGACAAGTGCTGCATGAAATTGACCTTGGATGAGTTCAGAATTAAGCGTGATAATGCAAGCGTAGAGGTCATCATGTGGACAGCGTTTGGGCATCACTTCTGTGCATTGTATATGGTTCAAAGGTCTGTTGGCTAGACTATGTTGTAAACTAATATTAGGTAAACATTCACCGGCTTTCCAGAATGAACTAAATGAACTCAAGGCACCAATGCCATAAAATCAACACCACGTAGCGTTGGTAGCAGAACATTAGTGCTGTCCAGTCATAGTTGTCATAAACTAAACCGAAAAGATTTTGCGCTGCATCATTGTCATGGAGGGAACACAAGTATTAGGGCATGCGAGAGCGGTGGCGACTGAAATCCATATTTTGCTTCAGAGCATACCTTCGAAGGGAAACAGGACCGAGGCTATTGACTTGCGTTTATGGATGCTACCCTTGTTATTAACCCCTTGAAGGTCAATCTTTTTATTTTTCATTTAAAATGTTCAGTGACCTATTTATTAAGAAATGTACCACAAATTTTTTTTAGCGTTCCCATAAAGTGACAAAAAAATATTTTACATAGGTAAGTGTGTATTCTTTATTCATGAATACAGATGGGCTTGCATAAATACTTACGATAAGAAGAAAAGAAGTAGACACACTGGAACATATATTTCAATTCGGCAGTTGGGCTGAATCGAAATATACCGTATGTTCATATATCAAAATATATGTTCCGCACCAAAGTAACTGCCTCTTGACTCACTTGCAGAAGAGCAACCAGCACACAAGTAAATTCGATGGTTGTGTGCCCGTCACTAAAACCAAAGGAGTGAGAAACTTCTAGTAATTGTTCGTTCCATCGCCAACGTGGGGCAATCAGTTTTTGCGAGTCTCCAGAAAAGAAACATAGGCATACCTGGCAGCATCATTCATATACGGCAGCATCACTTGTATGTACCCGTGCCCACCCGTGAAGAGATGGGCATATAAATGGTGCCGTAAATATGCGGCATTGACCATTTGGGACTTGTTCACGGCACTGTATATTTACATCTTTGACCCTCCAAGGCTTAAAACAACTCCCATTTGCGACAGCATGATGTGGCCAGATAGCTCGTCTTTCGAAAGCTACGCTGAGCGCAAGTATAGAACATTTGTTTTGATTAACCAATTTCAATCTGTTTTTGGTTTAATGTTTCTGTTTTTAGAGCATTACTTTAATGCAATCTCACTAACACATTTAAACATTTGTGCTACCAATGCTAAGTCTTAGATCATAAGCAAGTTATGCTTTAAAAAAAAAAGTAAACGCAACAGCAGGCGAGTTATGCTTTGCAACAACAAAAAAAATGTTTTGTGACACTTGCTTCACTTTGATTTTTCTTCTTGTGAGCTGACCAGCCCAAATGTAATGGTGTGGCCGTGGGGATAAACAGTGCTGCTTGTTCGTGATGTCCATGTGTGGCATGAAGCAATAAAACCTGTGCCCCCATGTCCCTTTTCAGTCAGTTCAGGCCGTGAACATGTCACATGACCAGGCACACGCACAGATGGATGTCAAGCTGCGCTCCCTGGTCTGCATTGGCTTGAAGTGAGTGTGCTTGCTTACCTATCTTTAATGTAACATGCATAAGCACAGTTAAAGAAATAACTGCACAGGGTTGTCCAAATGAAAGTTTGAGTGCTACATAAAGTAGCAATAGTTTACTCAGTAAGAAGAACAATGACAATGACAGCAGAAATGACAGTAAAGATGACAGTGACGAGGTTGTCACATTTCTGTGATCATGAAAGCACATCTACAGCAATGATAATGATTATTGTAAAAGATACCCACCATGGTGGCGCAGTGGCTTTGGCGCTACGCTGCTAAGCCTGAGGGTGCGGGATCGAATCCCAGCCATGGTGGCCACATTTCAATGGGGGCGTAATGCAAAACAACCCATGTACCGTGCATTTGATGCACATTAAAAAACCCCAGGTGGCCCAGATTAACCCAGAGTACAGCAGGCCTCGTAATCATATTGTGGTTTTGCCACGTAAAGCCCCAGAATATAACTTTAATTTAATGATGACCAAAGTTGGCATCTCTGCAGCGCACAAGTTTATGCCCAAGTTGTCGGGTAGCAATAAACTTCACTTGCTGTACAAAGTAAGTCCCCTTCAGGCTCCAATTAATTCTGTCCATTGCAAATTTATTTGGCACCATATTTCTTACACCTTCAGAATCATGAGAAGCCTACAGCTGCAGCACGAAATTGGAACCCTCAATTCTTCAGTGAGCTTTCTTTAAGCTTACAGAATGTGTGCTCCACACGAATAGTTTCTACAGAAACATCATAAATGAGAACATCAGCTATTTCCCATCCAGCATACTTGGCAATAACCTCTTATTCAGCTATTTGAAAGATATGCCTGATGAAAAAAAGCGTTTTGAAAGAATGAAAGAAGTGAATGCGCTGCATGACAACACAATGACACCGAAAGCAAACATCCTTTCAACTGGTTTTACTAAAAAATCACATTATTCAAGCTTACAGCACAGGTCCAGTCAGTAACGTCTCAGTATGCAACATGTTTTGAGTATCGTTATCTTCATCACTGCTTTTGCTCTTGATGCCCTACCGTCGCGTGCACCATTGCACACACGGTGCCTGAATGGGATGAGATCCGTAAATTCCAAATATTGCACAGATCTCTCTCTATGTTTCTTTGACAAAGGGTGAGCTTCGTCGCTTTAGTGGACCTTTACCATCTACGCCTAATTGCACTCGTACGGTCCAAGAAAAGCTGTCCCACTGCGTGCCTATTGATTAGTGTCTGTGTGCTAAAAATGTTTCTCCCGGTTGGTCCCCCGCCCCTTCCCTCCTCCGCCCCTCTTGAGCAGTGAGCAGGTGCTGCACCTGTGGTTCGAGGTGCTCTGTTCGTGCTTATCGGTGGTGCACAAGTGGTACCAGCCCTGGTCCTTCATCAACAGCCCCGGCTGGGTGCAGATCAAGTGCGAGCTCAGGTGCGTATCGTCGGGTTTGATGTTCAGAAAATACTCTGCAGATAAACCCAGTAAAGTGTTTACCTGCTGATAAAGGGATAATGAACGGACGCGTGGTTTGAATACGAACATTGGGGCTCTGAACACGAGGCATGACAGACTAGCATTGGCTGTCTATCTGAATAGACCTAGATCACCATTGTGTTGCTCACCACTGTACATTGATCGTGTGTTGCTATGGGCAGCCTGCAAGTTGAGTCGTACTTTGACATAAGTTTGGAATACTCATTGTCAATCATGTGTACAGTAAGGCTACCAGACATCAGAGGCTAGGCTTTGGGTTCTCTTTATTTGGCTACAGGCAAGAAGGGTTACACTTATGTGCCATTCAATTCAGTTAGTACTAGTTACAGTTATGCCACAAGGGTTCTTCGTTTGAAGTCATATTGCTCTTATAACTAGACATGACCCAGGAAACCCTCTTCATTGACGCGCTCTGCGCCAAGATGTCAACAGTAATGATGCCAGTGCCGTCAACAGAGATGCTTTGATAACATTTTGCCAAGCGAGAAATTGTGCACGAGCAAAAGTAATTCGCTGTAATTTGGTGCGCAGGCTCTTGTCGCAGTTTGCGTTTAACCTGAATCCCAACTGGGAGCTGCCAACACAGCGGGAGCCCTCACAACCGCTGCGCGAAGGCGTGCGCGACATGCTTGTCAAGCACCACCTCTTCTCCTGGGACCTCTGACTTTTCAGCGCAAGCATGATGTCGGCGCTGATTCAGCGACAGCACCGGGAAGCCGCTCCCATCGGCTGGCGGCATGTCTCGGCAAAACCAAGCACCACCGGTAGCCCCGCTGGCGTGGTCGTTGTGGGTCCCCCACAACTTTGAGAGGCATGGCATGGCAGATCAGCATCTATCATGTTGCTGACCATGTAAGGTGTTCTTTTACATGCCAAATGGACCCTTTTCCCGATATGCCAACGAGCTTCTCCACATCGCATGTTTGCCCAGCTAATGGCAGCAACAGTCCTCATTCAAGCAAAGATCAAGCATCGTCTGAGCTTGTTGGTGCCTGTCTTTCACGCATGGTTTTGTCACAAGAGCCCCATCTGCATTTTCTACCCCGTAACACGCACAAACTGTGCCTGTACAGTCGCAAGCAAAAGTCCAGAGACCACGACAGCAGCAAAAAATTGAAATTGCTTATAGTACAGCTGTACAACCTGGAATTGCCTCGATGGAGTGCATTGGTCGAATGGGCACAGATAGGCTGTAGCACTTAATTTCAGCCTGCGTGCCTAGGCTGCGACGAAAAAGAAAAAAAGTTTTTCGTGCCATCTGGTGGTCCTCAGACTTTTGCTCGTGACCGTACGTGCCTACTGCATAACTGACTGTGCCGCCGTTAGCTCGGCAAACCACTGCGTTGTGGGAAAGGTAGCTCAGCAGTTAGGAAAAGGGTCTGTTGCAGTCGTCCATAGCTGTTAGGGTAGTGCACTAGCCAAGTCGCACAGAAAGAAAAAAAAGAGCATTCCAGAAACAATACAGGATAAGGCATCACAGGGCCATACACGACACAGTGGAGGAGGAATGGTTGGCCGAGTTATGCTTTGTCTTGGGCTGCTCTAGCAAATAAGCCTCCATAGTTGTGTTGTGTTCTGTCGCATTCTACAGCAATGTGCCAACATGTGACGAACCTAGACTGAAAGTCAAGCTGTGTTTAGCGAATGTGTTTCCAGCCTGATGCACACTGGCGCCCCTTAGCAGTTTAGGTATGTTTGTTCTAAACATTGTTTTAACTGCCTAAACTGTGCGAGCGTGCGCGATGTCTGGTGTGGTCCAGCAACTGGTCCTGCAAGATTTTTATACATCAAGAGGCAACCACTGCGTGTTGAAATATTTTCCTGGTTTCTGCTAGCGTTCGTGAGGCGCAGGCATTTATAACATTATGTTTCCATTACTTCAGGGTCTTTCAAAGAAAGTTGAGCACAGATTTAAAGAGAACATTTTTTTAAGGCCATCAGCTCTCGCAAACCACAGTCATGTTAGGTATGATTAACATTGCCATATTTCTAACACACAAGTTATTGGTCGAATTGCTCCATCACTTCGTTTAGGTGATTACTCAATGTTTGCAGAAGGAGCCTGTGTTCATTGTTGAACTGCAGCGCACACAAAAGACGAAAGACATAGGCAGCATTAACAAACACACGCTGACTCACAACTCAGTTTATTTCGGGAAGAGTCTTGTTTTGTTTGAGCAGCGTCCTCTTGCGTCAACTGGAATTAGTATTTGGTTTTGCATTACCATACAAGTGAGAAAACCCTAATGCTAGTTGTCAGAACTTCTCTGCCTGACAGTCTCAGCTCATCATTCTTTTATTAAAGTAGGTTAGGATTAGACAGATAAGGTGCACTGCAGACAAAAGTGTTGTCCCGTGACATGCTGATCAATCCATCCCACAAACAATCACGTGCTTGTTGCGCTAGTCATTCTCGCCCGAGATAGGCACGGCTACTGTGATAAGGCCAATAGCCTTGAACTGGAAGATGCCATCTTCAACTTGTCCGCAAGCCATGGAGTCTTTTTTGCAGCTGGCATCTTGCCCGAGGCACTGGCTGGCTGAGCCGCAGTTGTGATTTCTTTTTGGAGATTTTACTGAAAGTATGGTATCTTAGCACAGCAGGAAGCTCAACGGCAAAAAGAGTGATGAACGTGCGAACAATGCAAAGGATGTACAGGAATATGGGCAAGTGATCAACAGTGTCCGACTGAGTGAAGCCTCAGCCTGGAGCGAACGTTTCAACAAAGGGACTTCTCTTTGTGTACAAAGACCTGCTGTTTACAGTTAAACTGTTCCAACTCGCCCAAACCACCATCCTTACAAGTCTGGTTTGCTAAGAAAAAAGATGCAAATTTCCCTTCGTCTGCACCTTCTTCCACGTTTATATTGCACTTGGTGCAATGTAAACATTGAGTTCCCAGTGATTAGTGGAAACCAATCTCGAAGGCCATGCTTTCTGCAGGTACTGCAGACGCTGGAAGCAATAAGGTAACATCATAGCTGCCCTGATTTAAACGTCATATACTGCGAGGAATGCCAACGAAGGCTAATTTGCTTTTTTTTTCTTTGATGAACAAGGCAAGCAACAGCTACAAGCGTTATATGGAACTATCCAGACCATAAAATATGATCTTGCTGCAAAATTTGAACAAGAACAGAGTAGCTATATGCACAAATTTTTTTTATTATTGATTATATGAAGGTAAAAATGCAGGTCTCTGCACCAGTGCTGTGCACCGACAACAGCAGCTGTAACCAGTTACCAGTCGTGGCAGGTACCAACTGGTGCCATGACTTATTTAACAGTTGGTACCAGCAGTGGCCACACCATCACCATAACATATGGTAGCATGGCCCGACAGAGACAAGTCTCCTGATCGAAAGGTTGGCTCTGAGCTGGGGCAACCCTTGCTTAGCCTCTGTTAACTACTGGTACAGATGCAGTGTGACCAAGCTTTATTTCCATCTCTCTCTGGTTGTACTGACAGTTCTATATAGTGCAAAAGGCACCACTGTCTTTATGCCAAGTTATATAAGTGGGGCGAGATTTTTTTTTTTCCCCAGTAATATTCTAGCACCTTGGTCAACTCGGAAGCCTTCATATTGAGCAAGAAACACTTTCTTGTCCTATAATATGTCCGTTTCTATGCACACATTTTTTTTTTCTGTAAATTTTGTGTATAGGAGAGCTTAGCTATCTCAGTGTGATGACCTTTGGCTAAAATGTTTAGTCACTGAGCAGTGAAATTGCACATGCTCGACAGCCACAGTTTGGTGAAGCGCTGTAGGAACCTGTGTCCTTTTTTCTTTAGGGTTCTCCCTCAAAAGCATAGACACTTAATAACGAATTTAGCATAGAGCAGGGTACATAAACATGCGCGCACACTTGCTGACAGCACACAGCAACTAGGTTGGTGTCCTGAAAAGAAGCTTTGGGTTCCCGCCCTGTACTAGGCTGTGCAAATTCTTGCGGGCAGATGGGGTACGCTGTAAAGTCAAGGTTGTGTCCTGCAAACACAAATACATGCAGTCACAAACCAGAAGAGGGGAAATGAGCAACAGCAGCCAGCTGGTTTACGCGTACGCATTATCTTTGATTGAAAAGGTTTCAGCTCCCAAAACAGCACAGGTCCTATGCAGAGGTCTACGTATTACTAATTTCGATCATGTGGAACCATATCTTGTGAGCATTTGCTTTCTCCAATTCTATTCTCTCTCTCTCCTTTTTTTTCGTCTTTTTTTTTTTTTTTAATCATTCATGCCAACTAGTGGCTGATCCTGGCAACGGCAAGGGGACGACTTCTGTGAGCTAATGACAAGAACACAAAAAGGACGGAAGAGAACCGTTACTAAATACGGGCCCTGTAATTCCTAAATGAGCACCGAAAGCTTGGCAAGGCATTTTCGCGTTAGGCCCTGCTCGCAACGCATCCGCTGCAGCCAAGAATCGAACCTCCCACCCAGCGGTAGAAGGCCGTATATCCACTGGGCCAGTGCGCTCAATGCGAATTCCCTTTTGAGGCATGTTTGCCGCTGCGTTCATAGGTTGTAACTGACTCTGCAGCAAGAAATACAAAGGTGCGTGCTAGTCGCCATCGGAGGTTTTGACTTTCGCCACGACTTGTTTCCCGACAGTGCCGGTGTGCCACCGTTGACCCGGCCATTTCCCGTGGGCCCTGTGGCCGTCCAAGAACCGTCGTCTCCTCATTCCATGCACGAACCTGAAGCTAGTCGCAGCCTTTTGAGAAAGGGCTTCATTGATCTGTTGACACTTGAATGAACTCAACCGCCTAGTAATCTCACACAGCTGTACTACTCGGATGTGCCAGCTAGCTAGGAAACCCATGCAGAGGTTAGCAATAGTTAGACTTCTTACCGGAAGATGCTAGCAGGACTTTACAGTCACCATATTCAAAGCATTAAGCGCTACATTCACCATTCGAAACTTGATCGGTGTGTGCGGCATTTGCCATAATGTAATTTTAAATATTGCAGTTAGATTTGCGTTAAAAAATTGGTAATCAATTATCTGTATGGGCTTCTACAAATGTCATGCTTGTCACACATCGGATTTAAGCTGAGTGACCAAACTTCGCATTTAATTATGAAACGGATTCTGTGTGCCTCCTTTTCGCTTCCTTTTTTTTTTAGATATCCAGTCGTGGCGTTGTTGGTGACATATTTACATTCCACTCAAGATAAGTGTCAGGTTTGAGATCGTCGAAAATCTTACTTTTGCTTGTGCAATCTGCAAAGCAGCATTTGCTCCGTGTATGTTTGCCGTTTTAGTGTTCTAAACTTCACATAGCTTTGGATTAGAGTCGTATTTAAGTTCACTGAATGTTTGGTTTAGCCACGCATGCAGGCAGTAACAGCTCGAATGGGCTTGTGGAGCATATATTTGAGTATTCATAGTTTGTTTTATAATTAAGCGCCACACAGTTGTTGGAAGTTGTCGGGTGCCATTGTTGAATACCAAAATGCTCGATAAAAATTTACAAGGAGCATTTGTTGATGTATATTTTGTTCTTATTTACTTTTTTTGTTGTTTTAGCTGTATTGCTGTGCTTTATGGTTTCATTTTACTCATTACGCTTGCTTCATTCCATTTTGATATGCGAGTGGTTTGTTCAAAGTCATTTTCTTGTGATATATAGCACCCCATGGTACATTCCCTGGTTCTGCCATTTTTTGTTATTAGCTTACCGCATGCATTTTTGCATGAAAACACCATTTGTACATTGTTTGAATGTGTGGCACAGTAAATGCTTGATTGGTACAGTGTATTTTTACATGTTATCAAGCTTTATTCTCACCATGTAGAGGTAATTGTTCCTGTACGTTCATGTTGGTTTTGCCTCCCATGTTTCTAAACATTTAGTGTGTAAGGCCACCTTTGAGTGAACAGCTTTTTCTCATCAGAAGACTTCAGAAGATTAAAGGGGCCCTAAAGCACTCTTTATCAAAGTGGAGAAATTAATTTGACGTTAAGTTAGGCTATTCCAGAAATACTTTGCCACAAAAAATACTTCAATGCGTTCAGCAGAAGCGGAGTTGTTGGCATTCAAGCACCCCTTCACGGTGCTCCTGTTCCTTCTTCAATGCCTTGCACTGTTAAGACTACGGCAGAGCGGGGCACGCCCACAACACTCCGCCTACCAAACGTCACCGTCGCGCGCACTTCATATTTGGTTTTGGATGTTTGAAGTTATTTCATCATCATCAGCAGCAGCAGCAGCAGCAGCCTGGTTACGCCCAATGCAGGGCAAAGACCTCTCCCATACTTCTCCAACTACCCTACAACTCTCCAATTACCCTTCTCCAACGCCTTTCTTTATTGGGATTTTGTTGCTTTCTTTATGCAGGACTACGGTGGCTGTGGAGCCGCTATAGATATCTTTCAGTATGTTTACATACGGCTCGTCTACACCCTGATTCCGCAATGCCTCCATGACTGCTGAGGTTTCAACTGAATCAAACGCTTTCTCGTAATCAATGAAAGCTATATATAACGGTTGGTTATATTCCGCACATTTTTCTATCACCTGATTGATAGCGTGAATATGGTCTATTGTTGAGTAGCCTTTACAGAATCCTGCCTGGTCCTTTGGTTGACGGAAGTCTTAGGTGTTCCTGATTCTATTACCTTAGTAATTGCAATTACCTTAGTAAATACTTTGTTGGCAACGGACAGTAAGCTGATCGGTGTATAATTTTTCAAGTCTTTGGCATCCCCTTTCTTATGGATTAGGATTATGTTAGCGTTTTTCCAAGATTCCGGTACGCTCGAAGTCATGAGGCATTGCGTATACAGGGGGGCCAGTTTCTCTAGAACAATCTGCCCACCATCCTTCAACAGTTCTTTCAATAGCTCAGTAATTACAAAGCAAAGTCTGCAAAGACATTGAAGAGCAGTTAGGAGTGAGCTGGCAAGTGTGTGTGTGTGTGGTCTAACCTTAAGTTCCACGTGATTCTGGACTAGTTGAGCATTCAAAATTAGTGAGACCCGATGGCTACAACACAGATAAGCAGAGTGACCAATGTTTAAGTTCTACATGGGCAGCCGCGGACGAGCGTGAGCAGACGATAGTCTGCTTCTTCCGGAAGTACGTAATCATTATTGAAATTCGAAAGTATTTCTCCTACTTCAGCCTGTTTATTAAACTGCGTCAATAAATGTACACAGTAAAAGCAGGAAGAAGCACACTGATCCAAACCTGCTTCTGAATTAATGTCGGCTATTGGTGAATAGCAGCCACATATTGGAATCTGCTGCATTACAAAATCGAGCATCCAGAAAAGAGTGAGAAGCAGGCTTCTGTTGAAAAGAGCATGTTTGAGAGAAAGGTGACTTTGCGCTCCGCATGCGAGATCCATACGCAACGCACGACTGCAAAATTTGGCTGAGATGTTCGCAGCAGCGTATGCTATCCGCGGACTATGTTTTTTTCACCAGGCCCAAAGGGTGGTTCAGGGCCCCTTTAAGTTAAAAACAACACGCCGAGCATTGCTTCTTAGTTACCAGCTACAAATAAGCCATCTAAAATGGGTGCATCTAAGTGATTTACGTCTGTCCGTACACTTATATTGCTACACTGTCCCATGAATCTGTGATTCAGAAGCCTTCAAGAGATATCTGTAAGTTATTCTTCAGAACTGTTTGTGCAATGGTCAAGTTAAGAGTAGTAGAACTGTGAGCAATGCGAGAAGGAACTCCAAATTCGTTTTCAAGCAACTTTTACACATAATGCAGGGATTTGAACATGACATGTGAACACCGTAAAATCCTGCATGTAATTGAGGGCATTTCATTTTGGTTTGGTTTCAGCATGTCAAACTTGGGTAACAAAGCAAAATTGTTTTACCATAATGGTGCCATAAAATTTTACATGTATAATTCAAGTTTTCATTTCCCCAAAATTTTGGCATGCCAAATTCGCTCTTCGTGTTACCTCCAGGTACCAAAGTTTCCGTGGACCCTGAAGTGTTTAGTTTCTTTGTTGTATTATGCACGGTTAAATGTCTTTCTTGATCAAAGCCCAAAAATTACCCTTCATATATTGTATTCGTGTTCACAATGTGTACAGGTTAAATACTACGTTGTGTGCCGAGTAGCTATACTACTGAACATGTTACCTCGCGCAAGACTTATAGTTGTCGAGTAGCTATGCTGATCACACCGAGTATCCTGAATGCTAGTTTCGGTCTTCTCTCTCATGTTGCTTGCAAGGATGCGCTTTTACAGGAACTGTGTCAGCGGTGCTGATTGTATCATGCTGTTTCATTCATTAGGCATCTTCCTCTGTTTTATTTCTTACTACTGGTGTGGCTAGAGATCCATTTCTCACTTACCAAACCATCCTTTATGTGATGTGACTTGATTATGTTTGCTGTTCCGCACATTCTATTGGCACTCTGTGTATTGTTAAGTGCCGTATTTGACATCAATATTGACACAAACAGATGAGGACGAGATTTAAAAGTGCACTGAAGACAAACAAGAACAAACTGCGCAAGAGAAAAAGAAAAGGTTACGCACAAGTTTTCATGCAACAAAGTTAAAATGGGCCACTAGTGCGAGACAGAAAACATTTTTTGCCTACTTTGCATGTGTGGTTTTGAAAATTTTCTTCACAACTTTTTCAGTGCGTCGATAGGACGGCAAGCGCAGAGGTTGTCATTGTTCCTTTATGCTACTAGGTCAGTACTTCGCATTTAGTAGACGCAGGACAGTCCACAATATTTGACATGCTTGCAAATCGCAATATCTAAGAATTCTCGTTCTCATGGGCGCATATTTCATTGCACTATCCACCAGTCCGTCTTTGACGACTGCTGAGAAAAGGCCAAAGCAGCCCACTGACATCTTCACAATGTCGAATTAAAGCACCGCGATGGAGACGTTGCGCCAGCATGTATTTCCCGGTGACTGAACGGTATGAACTGCGCAGTCGCTCAGCTGAGAAGCGAGGGTAAACTGAACGCACATAAATCAGCACAGACTGCTTCTCGTGCATACACTGCTGCATAGAAAAGCATACCGTCATCTCTTTCACGTCTACCAGAGGAAAGTCTCCCGATGGCCGCATTATACAAAGCCAAGGCCACTGCTCCATACATACATGCATGAGAAAGAAAAGCTTAATTTTCCTGTACGTGTGGTAGTTCTTGCATATCTTGGAAAGTGGGCAGACAGTTACAGCAAGAGGTCACAGCGGTGTCCTTGTCAAGTGTTGCGACTATCTGGCCACGCATTAAAATGCCAAAACTACTAATCAAAACACGCCAACTAGATCCGAATCAAACCGTATTAACCTCTCTGTACTGTTTGGCTCATCTTCAGAGCGATCATTATGCTGATGTTATTCTAGTCAAACAGCGTGCTCTCTCATGCCCACACGAGGTGTTCCGAGCTG
This sequence comes from Dermacentor variabilis, assembly GCF_050947875.1. Taxonomy (NCBI): domain Eukaryota; kingdom Metazoa; phylum Arthropoda; class Arachnida; order Ixodida; family Ixodidae; genus Dermacentor; species Dermacentor variabilis. The sequence continues at coordinate 60,182,671 of NC_134575.1, forward strand.
CGAATGTTTGGTATGTGGCGTCCTTTTTAGTCTGTACATGTATCATGCTGCACAGAAGAGACTTATTTTTGAAGATGGGTTCAAGTAGATCTATATATTATATACATACAACACATATTTTGAAAAATTGATGTTTTCTCTTCGCGAGGGTCTGCTCGGCCACCCGTATGGTCAGTGTGTTCCACTCATAAGGACTTGGTATGCAAGTGTGGTTTGTCCTAATTCATGTTCTCAATAAATACTTTTTGTTGCCATTTCAACCTTGGCTACATTGTTCGCATGAATGCTTGCACAATGCACATGTCTGCAACACAGGTTCCATGCAGGGTGATGATGATGTGCACGAGAGCTTGAATAATCTTGATTGCAGAAGTGTGACTACACCAAAGATTCAGCACGTAGGTGTGCAAATCGCATGCGACTACTCAAACCATGTCAATGAGAATATCTTGTCCTTGGATCATTTCTAAACATTTCACAGCGGTGTGGTTCACAGCAGTCAGTCCCCCTGTGAAGCTGTGAGAATCCAGGTCTTTTCTGTAATGCAAAAGCGATATCTCTGCAAAAGATTTGTGCAGACGAAAAATAAGTGATATCCACATTGTACCCAGCAGCAGTGGCTCACTCAAGTAATGGAAACCAGCCAGACTTTGAAAAAATTATTTAATTCTAGTGTTAGATGCGCTGAAACCATGATTGATTACGAGGCACACCTTACTGAGGGATTCCGGATTAATTCTGATCGCTTGGGATTCTTTAATGTGCACCCAATGCATATGGTACACCAAAGTTTTTGCACTTCACCCGCGTCGAAAGGCTGCCACTGTGTTCAGAATTTGATACTACCACGGTTTGACAACACCACAGCCACTAAGCGACCATGGCGTGTATCCAGCTAACCTTGAAAACTGTTGCTGGTGCTGAAATAATGTCATGGCTGCTGTGTTTTGACCACCACCTATTCTTGTTGCTTCCAATTGCAAGCACTGTGGCGCTGTCTCTCTAAAGCTCTAGAAAGATATTAAGGTGTGTCACCCGCCAATTGGTCATGACACAGAGGATACGGGGTCCCAGAAAGGTAATTAATAGGAACCATAGTTATTGCGCTGAGTACCTTGTACATAATATGGGAGTTATTAGGTAATGCAACAATGATAAGGCCCCTGTGCCATCTAGACACAGCACAAATTAGGTTGAATAGTCATGTTTAGTAGTTGACAGATATCTGTCTGTGCTGACATCCCAACTCTGCAAAAATAATGCGTAGCCTAGCCAAAGCCCTGATTGGCTCTGCCCACAAAGGCTCCGCTGCTTTCACCGCAGATGGAACTCCCTGCTCTAGCTGCAGTACCGACTGCCTAGCTGTTGTTGGAAGGCAAATGGGACTTTACATTGAGCAAATTAAACTTGATGTGATGACCTGACTTGCAAACAATGAGCTTGGTAATGAACCACACAAGATGTTTTGCAGTGGCAGGATGCAGGTAAAGGTCTTGTAAGCAGCTTCAAAGGACATAGCACTCCATGCAGATGCTGTAGAATAAATGCCCATATTAAAGTTTATGACGAAACTTTACAATGCATAAATGAAAAGGATTGTAGCAGGCACTGTACTACTCAGACCTGGGTATGAACTACCTAGACCTAGGTGCACTGGCATGTGAATCGGCTTGAATGCCACTGACATGCTTGATGCTAGCCACTAGTGAATTAAATGGCTTTGTATTCCTACAGGATTTCTTAAGGAAGAAGTACAGTGCAGTCCACTGTTAAGTGGTACACGAGTGTACAACACATGCAAAATTTTTCCCTCATGGCAAGTGTAAAACAGCCCGACTTTGTATTGCACGAATGGACCTTTACGAAGTACAGAACCATAGTGCCGTGCTGGCCTCTAATGGTCACACAGAAGGCATTATGAAAGTAGGGTGCACTGTTAAAATACATGGCTCGCAAGGATGTACCGTTTGTGATCAGCAGTGTACCTTCCTCAGAAACATTGGTGCAAACTTCCTGTAAACTTTGGTGTGCCAATGCTCGGAGTATCGACTGATACTCCGAGCATTGGCACACCAAAGTTTACATGCAAGCTCAGGTGAAGAACTGCTGTTCTTGAATTTGTTGTGGCAATGTTCGTTTGAACTGCAGGCTCTTCATTCTCAATGCTGAAGGCCAAGTGCTTTGTCTATGTGGATGTGGATGCAAATATGCTCTAATTAATTTTCTTCAATCATCTTTTCTCTTGATATAATTCCACCAAAGTGTGACGCTGTCAGCTGCTTTGATCTTTCAGTGCAAATTCTCTCACTGCTGGTTTCTTGGCTTGTGCTTGCTTTTAGTTCTCATGCCTCATCAAGTAATAGCGAACAGCCCATAGCTTCATACGGAGAAGGCACGTACTGGTCATAGCACCCTTGCTGGCAACATTACTGGGAGGGATGCAAAGCTCATTTTACAGGGCACCTCAGCCATTTCCACAGACTGAAATTTGGCATCTTCTAGCACACATGCCAGCATAGGATTGATCTGATGCTTCTTCAGTGTGTCATAAAGGCACTTGAGATCCTATTCTGCAAGTTTTACTCTTACGTCGTTTGTGTCAGCTCTTCGTGCCTTCGTTTTCATTGGCTCATGCATTACAAAGCTGAGCTCCGAGGACTGCAAGCACCACTGGTGCGATCTTTTTCACCTGTTCCCAAAGTCCAGGTTCTGGTTCTACATGGTCTGCTCTCAGCCAGATAGTGTGCACCTGACCTCACAGAATCAAGTAACAAACACAGAAGGGCAGCTACATGCTTGCAAACGCCTTTTGCCCTAGCGCGGCATTTGCATCTGCCTTCAGCAACATTACCATCACTTTGTATAACAGCAGCCACTTTATAGTACCTCGTGGACAAAGTAATGGAGGTTTCCACAGTGGCCTTCACCCATACGTGGTCCCCAGTTTTAGACAAGAATGCATCATGTACTTTATCCGCTTTGAAAATACTGTAGCCTAACTTTGTATTTTTGGCAGCACCGTGCCTGGTTTCATGGGCAGTGACACTTTCCTCGCAGAAAGATGAGGAAAATCTTGCAACTGCTTCATCCAGGGACCCTTGGGGGCCCTCTCGAAGAAAGTAGTAAAAGTACGAGAGCGATACAGAAAGTAATGGCCTCCAAGCTGATACCTTTACTTGTGTTCGACAGATAGTCGATACACGTATCAGTGGAAAGCTTTCCATGTCAGCTACAAATGGTGGCATCATTTCTCAACATAGTCCCCATTACAGTCAACACACTTGCACCAACGCAAAACAAGGTTTTTCATGCTGTTGGCGAAGAATTGTGGCGGCTGCTGGCGACACCATTGCCGAACTGCTGCTTCTACCTCCGCATTACAGGAGCCAAAAGTCGCAGGGCACAAGATCCACACTACAGGCAGAATGAGGCAGAATGTCTTTGAACCTCAGGAGCTGCAGTGCTTCCCGAGTTTTGTGGCTTGTGTGCGGACGAGCATTGCTGTGGTGCAGAACTGCCTGTTTACGAGTATCTGCGAGTGCGTTGCAATCTGGCCCACAGTCACTTTAGAGTGCCACTGTAGCAGTCCAAGTTTATTGTCTGACCATTCCGCAGAAATTCAATTACAGCCTGCTATTTCAACCCGACGTCATCGCTGGATGCCATGGATTGCTTGATTAATCTGGAACGAGAAGGGATAGGAAGGTGAGGCAGGTGACATTCTATAGCTTAAACATCAGTGCTTTAATGATAAAGAGTTTAAAGGTGTCCCTACCTTCAAGCAGATTTGCGAGGCATGAAAGGCTCATTTCTTGCATATATTGTTTCCAAGGGCAAAATACTACGGCTACGCGACGCCACGTGTGAAGTGTACACGTGTTATTTACAGTGGCCACATTAACTCGCAGAGTGTCGTTACAGGCTTCACGCATGGATGTATACTGACGTCATCCAACGACGGACTTCTAAGCACTAATATATTTGCCGCGTTGTCATGCAGCAGCAGTGCGTGCCATTAACAACTGGGAGCTTTCAAATAGTGGTGTGAACACGCATCGCATGAGTTTCCTTTAAATCATGTCTGGATGGCAAAAAAAACAAAAAAACATACTAGTGCTGACATATATATGCCTTAAGTGTAAAAGTGAAAAAAGTTTGTTGATTAATCTATGCAAAATAATTAGTTAGGAGTATGACCAAAAACAACACACTTCTTCGGGTTACTGCCGACACGCAGATAAGGAGAAGCCTATTTTACACAAGGTAAAGGTACAGACAGTTAACAAAAACAGCAGCCATGGAGAGAAATTCGCTGCGTTGACCTAAAGGGTAAATTTAATTCAATTAAGGGATTTTATGTACTAATTAGGCCACTACATGATTGCGAGGCCCTGGGAGACTCCAGATTAATTTTGGCCAACTGGGGTTCTTTAGACGTGGTCATACGTCACTGATACATCAGGGCTAAGTTCGTAAGTTCCAGCACATTATAATTGCTAATAATTAAGCACTCTTTGCTATACATAAATGTCTATCACAGCCGATTTTGCTGAACTACAGCATGGACAAGTGCTGGTTTATAGCTGAACATTATGAATATACTGTTATATTCACTGTTCAATTTTTCTATTATAAAAACAACCATTGTTCTAGGCACCGTTAGCGAGCAGCGAATACGTGTACGTTAATTATGCAGTCACACACTACCGCACTCTTGCGCATTTCGAGAAAGAGGCACAGTTTTGCGAGCAAATAACGCGCGCGTAGCTTTTCAATATTTGTCATTTGAGAACGTGCTTCGTGACTGCGTGTGCAGCCTCCGTTAGAAGAAACCGAATTTGAATTTTCGATCGTTCGCGCACGATACAGACCACGACCGATCGATACGTCAAAGTGACGCCGGCATGAAGTTTAACCACGTTTAACCTCCGAAGCAATCTCTTGGTATTGCAGAATGAGTGAAAGGCGGGCAAGCTGGTGGGCATTCATAGCTATACCTGGGCAGCGAATTCAATCAATGAGCGCGGCGTAACACAGTCAAGAGAAGAGAAGCGGACACATCCCGATTTCCTTATTCGCCTTTCTTATGCTGTACGTGCTACGTCGTACTGCTGCATCGACTAATTGTAGTCAGTGGCGGGGGCTATGCAGAACGTTCACGTAAGGAACCGATCACCAGCGTGTTTTCTGTGCGCTACATCCACGTACCGACACGGATTCAGTACGGACCACCGTGGTACAGACTACGATCCGATCCGGAGCCGTGTTCTTGATCAACTGTGCGTGCGAGTTATTCAAGCGAAACAGGGGAAGGCTAGCGATGCATGCTAGCAAGCATGGCACGGTGGCACGCCGATAGAACATACAACTGCATCCTGCCTCAGTTGAAAGCCATGGCGAAGCCGTGCAAAGCACCAACGGCAGAAAGCGCAGCGAAACAAACGCCTACCGGCATCACCTCTACGATGCGCTATCAATGGCGCCAGAAGGGGTGGTAAGCTGCGCCACCACCAGTCAGCCATGTGAAACTCGACGTAAGCGTTGACAATGCAAATAGCGTGTAACTTTTAGGCTCTTATAACCTATTTTGGCGCATATATAATCTGCCTACTTAAAGGACATATGTGAAAGAAGAAAGTGTAAGTAAACTCACTATAAATTAAAGTTATTATTGTTGAATTTGTTAAATATTCATTCGAGTAGTTTGCAAGTAGCCAGAGAATTTCAGTGAGTCCTGAAGGATGGGACGGTAAAGCGAGACGATTCCAAAGCATACTTACCTGGTGCCGAGATTACCATGATCAGCCAGGTGGTGTCTCCAGGGAGAGGCGCGGGCATTGCACTGCGCTCGTGCTGACCCCTGCCACTACCCCAAACTGGGGCAGATGGGGCATGCAATTTTTGGTAGTGGGGGACTGCGTTCGCGCTATCCCCCTACTCTTATAATCGAAAATCAGAATTACTGGGCGAGTTGTGTTGCGATTCCGCTTTGGCTTACATTGAGTCGGTTACGCACATAATATGATAGATACGAATGTTATATAATTAATATTTGGGGTTTTACGTGCAAAAACCACTTTCTGATTATGAGGCACGCCGTAGTGGAGGACTCCGGAAATTTTCACCACCTGGGGTTCTTCTTTAACGTGCACCTAAATCTAAGCACACGGGTGTTTTCGCATTTAGCCCCCATCGAAATGCGGCCGCCGTGGCCGGGCGGGATTCGATCCCTCGTGCTCAGCAGCCCAACACCATAGCCACTGAGCAACCACGGCGGGTGATACGAATGTTTGTATGGTATGAAAATGGATGCTTTCAATTATAAAGGTGGGTGGGTGCCGAGCTTCCAAACAGTTCGAGGTTGTGAACTTGTAAACTCAAGAAGGGTAGATATTCTCGTACTCCAAGAAACTTGTATACAATAGAGATCAGACACTTTCTGTGACAGGATTTGTCGCCCCAGATCTTTCTGGAGTTACGGCGGGCCGGGCTACTACGGCCGTCTTTTTGATGCCGAGGGCCGTATCTTGTAGGTGGATCTTGATTGTGGAATTCGAACTGTTAAGTTTGCGCTCCAACGCGCCCTAGATATCAGAGTTTTTAGAACCCTGCTTGGTAGGTCCCTCTCGGCTAATTTTTGTAGGTGACTTCCCAACTGTGTGCTAGAACAGGTTGATCGCGTAGAGGGACTCCAAAACATAAAGATAGGCTCCCACAGTACATTTCCACGCCTATCTTTATGTTTTGGAGTCCCTCTACGCGATCAACCTGTTCTAGCACACAGTTGGGAAGTCACCTACAAAAATTAGCCGAGAGGGACCTACCAAGCAGGGTTCTAAAAACTCTGATATCTAGGGCGCGTTGGAGCGCAAACTTAACAGTTCGAATTCCACAATCAAGATCCACCTACAAGATACGGCCCTCGGCATCAAAAAGACGGCCGTAGTAGCCCGGCCCGCCGTAACTCCAGAAAGATCTGGGGCGACAAATCCTGTCACAGAAAGTGTCTGATCTCTATTGTATACAAGTTTCTTGGAGTACGAGAATATCTACCCTTCTTGAGTTTACAAGTTCACAACCTCGAACTGTTTGGAAGCTCGGCACCCACCCACCTTTATAATTGAAAGCATCCATTTTCATACCATACAAACATTCGTATCACCCGCCGTGGTTGCTCAGTGGCTATGGTGTTGGGCTGCTGAGCACGAGGGATCGAATCCCGCCCGGCCACGGCGGCCGCATTTCGATGGGGGCTAAATGCGAAAACACCCGTGTGCTTAGATTTAGGTGCACGTTAAAGAAGAACCCCAGGTGGTGAAAATTTCCGGAGTCCTCCACTACGGCGTGCCTCATAATCAGAAAGTGGTTTTTGCACGTAAAACCCCAAATATTAATTATATAACATTCGTATCTATCATATTATGTGCGTAACCGACTCAATGTAAGCCAAAGCGGAATCGCAACACAACTCGCCCAGTAATTCTGATTTTCGATTATAAGAGTAGGGGGATAGCGCGAACGCAGTCCCCCACTACCAAAAATTGCATGCCCCATCTGCCCCAGTTTGGGGTAGTGGCAGGGGTCAGCACGAGCGCAGTGCAATGCCCGCGCCTCTCCCTGGAGACACCACCTGGCTGATCATGGTAATCTCGGCACCAGGTAAGTATGCTTTGGAATCGTCTCGCTTTACCGTCCCATCCTTCAGGACTCACTGAAATTCTCTGGCTACTTGCAAACTACTCGAATGAATATTTAACAAATTCAACAATAATAACTTTAATTTATAGTGAGTTTACTTACACTTTCTTCTTTCACATATGTCCTTTAAGTAGGCAGATTATATATGCGCCAAAATAGGTTATAAGAGCCTAAAAGTTACACGCTATTTGCATTGTCAACGCTTACGTCGAGTTTCACATGGCTGACTGGTGGTGGCGCAGCTTACCACCCCTTCTGGCGCCATTGATAGCGCATCGTAGAGGTGATGCCGGTAGGCGTTTGTTTCGCTGCGCTTTCTGCCGTTGGTGCTTTGCACGGCTTCGCCATGGCTTTCAACTGAGGCAGGATGCAGTTGTATGTTCTATCGGCGTGCCACCGTGCCATGCTTGCTAGCATGCATCGCTAGCCTTCCCCTGTTTCGCTTGAATAACTCGCACGCACAGTTGATCAAGAACACGGCTCCGGATCGGATCGTAGTCTGTACCACGGTGGTCCGTACTGAATCCGTGTCGGTACGTGGATGTAGCGCACAGAAAACACGCTGGTGATCGGTTCCTTACGTGAACGTTCTGCATAGCCCCCGCCACTGACTACAATTAGTCGATGCAGCAGTACGACGTAGCACGTACAGCATAAGAAAGGCGAATAAGGAAATCGGGATGTGTCCGCTTCTCTTCTCTTGACTGTGTTACGCCGCGCTCATTGATTGAATTCGCTGCCCAGGTATAGCTATGAATGCCCACCAGCTTGCCCGCCTTTCACTCATTCTGCAATACCAAGAGATTGCTTCGGAGGTTAAACGTGGTTAAACTTCATGCCGGCGTCACTTTGACGTATCGATCGGTCGTGGTCTGTATCGTGCGCGAACGATCGAAAATTCAAATTCGGTTTCTTCTAACGGAGGCTGCACACGCAGTCACGAAGCACGTTCTCAAATGACAAATATTGAAAAGCTACGCGCGCGTTATTTGCTCGCAAAACTGTGCCTCTTTCTCGAAATGCGCAAGAGTGCGGTAGTGTGTGACTGCATAATTAACGTACACGTATTCGCTGCTCGCTAACGGTGCCTAGAACAATGGTTGTTTTTATAATAGAAAAATTGAACAGTGAATATAACAGTATATTCATAATGTTCAGCTATAAACCAGCACTTGTCCATGCTGTAGTTCAGCAAAATCGGCTGTGATAGACATTTATGTATAGCAAAGAGTGCTTAATTATTAGCAATTATAATGTGCTGGAACTTACAACTTAGCCCTGATATATCAGTGACGTGTGACCGTGTGGATGTGCTCATTGCAATTGATGCAGCTGAAATTTTTCAGAACTTAACAATTATTTGAAATCAGCGTTCAACTGGCACTTTAACTAGCCGTACCTCCTGGCTGAAACATTAAGCTTTTCTGCTTGAGATGTAACGGTATTCCTCATTTCACAAGGCTAATTTACTTCAACGACAAGGTACACCTAGGGAACAATACAAACAAGAATATACGGCTTGTACAAAAATTGACATGGAAAGTGCCACTACATATGCGAAGCGTGATTTGTAGCAGTGAGATACGTTATTGTGAATTGAACATTTGTGATCTTCTAATGTGCCCACTAGATTGTTCAGTTTTCTCCCTTCCGTTATTTAAGTAATTTAAGTATAAATATGTAAGTACGCATTTATCAGACGACTGCGCCGGGTGCCTCAGCTAACATGCACCAAGTTTTTTTCTTTCTTTTTTTATTTTTTCTAAAGCGTTCTATGCGAATTAAACATACTCGTTCAGTCAATTTTTCATTTTATCTCCCTTGTAATTGTAGCAGCTCAGTCCATTGGCTATGGCGCTGCACTGCAGAGCTCGAATTTCGATCCCAGCCATCCGGCGGCCGCATTTCGATAGAGGGCGAAATGCAAAAACACTTGTATACCTATAGATTTAGGTACCATTTAAAGAACCCCGGTTGGTCAAAATTAATCCGGAGTCTCCCAGGGCCTCACAATCATGTCGTGGCTTAAGTGGCACGTAAAATCCCATGATTGAATTAAGTTTACCCTTTAGGTCAACGCAGCCAGTTTCTCTCCATGGCTGCTGTTTTTGTGAACTGTCTGTACCTTTACCTTGTGTACAATAAACTTCTCCTTATCTGCGTGTCGGCAGTAACCCGAAGAAGTGTGTAGTTTTTGGTCATACTCATTTTTTCACTTTTGCACTTGAGGCAGATATATGTCAAGATTAGTATGGGGGTCAGTCAGTAAAGATTTGCCCTGACCCAGTTCAGTTTGGTATTCATAAAACAAATTTCACACAGTGTTGCATGTGCATATTGAGAGGCCAGAGAAAAAAAAAGTATTATGTGATCACGGAGCGAGTGGAGTACAGGGCAGTTAATAATTTTCACACTCTCAAGGGCAGCACACACCAACAATATTTTTTCGTTTGAACTAATGAAAGTTTATGAGACAAATGTCCCATCCTGTGATAAGTATGGGCATCGGCTGTTCACATGTGAATGGAACTTGGTCGAAACTGTACCGACTCCCAGTCAACCTATTACGTCATTGATGGGGCCACTGTTGCAAAATAGGCGGCCATCATCTGGAAGATCGCCACATAACAATTCAGGAACTAGTTGAAAAGTCCAAGGGTGGGGTCCATGGGAAACATATTGTTCAGAAACATCTGCTCATGTGAAAGGTGTCGGCGAGTTGAGTCCCTCACCTGCTTTCTGCTTTTCACAAGGAAGACCGAGGCCTGCAGCTGTGAACTTTTGGCTACATACTTTAAAAACCAAGATGACGTTTTTGTAAGAATGATTACACTGGATGAAACACGGATTCATTAATATGAACCAAAAACTAAATTACAATCTAAACAATGGAAGCACTATGACTCCCCCCCTCCCCACCCCCAAGAAATGGCACGCGTGCAACTTTCAACTAGCGAGGTGATGTTTACAGTTTTTTGGGCCCATCAAGAAGTTGTAGTGACAGATTTCCTGCCAAATGCTGCCACAGTAACGGGGACCTATTATCATAACTTACTGAGGAGATTAAGAGAAGGCATTTGAAATCCAACAGGGGTGCCATGCTGCAAAATGGTGTCCTGCTCTTGCAAGACTGAGCTCCTGGTCACAATTCTGATGTTGCCCAAATGGAAGCAGGCTCCTGTGGATACGACATTCTTCGCCATTCCCAGTACTACTCCGAACTAGAGCCCTGAAATTTCCATTTAATGAATTTTTAAGAGTAGGCAGTTCCCTGACGATGGCACGCTCATCGCCAAAGTCAGGTCACGGCTCAGAGGCTAACCTGAGGATTTCTGCGGCAACGGTACCTACAGCTGCATAAAATGAGGGCAGAAGTCTGTGGCTCTCGGTGGTAGTTATGTATAGGGAAAGAGAAATAAATATGCCAAGTTTCGTTCTCCTCTGCCCTCAGGAAGTGGGTCAGGGGAAAGCTTCATTGAATTCTCCTCGAATGCTTTAGAACACATTCAAAAACATCAATTTCAGCTGTTCGCAGTGCATTTTTTTTTTGCGTGGCTCTTATTTTTACATTCAAAATTGAAAATATGAAAGTAATGCATTTGCTTCCACGGCTGCGGAATTCATAAAGCCCGTCTTCGGTATCTCCTGCGACAGGCCTTCGCAGAGGACACCCTTCCGACATATCCGACACTGGATCAATCGACCTTACTAGCATTCCCCATTGAACTACCTGTACGAAACGAATAAGTTTGCATATATGTAACGATGTATTTATTATATGCCTACAGGCAGGCTTGTGTAGTTTAAAAGAAAACAAGGCCGCGAAATATTTCAAACGCCGACTCGGTTTCCCTAGCTGTTGCACGCTACCTACAAACACGTGCCAAATTATTTTCATCATAACTATGACATGTTGAATGTTTGCATTGTGGCTGCTACATTCATGCTCATCTTCGGGTTGGCCTTTCGCACCAAATCAATATGACCCAAAATAAAGTCCTGTGAGAATAACCTGGTGCTGATGTATTTGACAGAGAAGATAATATTACGCCCGTGGCCTGTATGTTGGGCAGTCACCTGTGGTTGGGTGAAACTACCACGTTTCTTTCTTATTGGCAGGATGAATAGTATGCTTAGTGCGCTGTTTGGGTTTACAATGAGCACATTGCAAACACATTCTCTGTCGTCACTATACTTTCTTCTGACAACCAAAATATTATCTGTATTAATAAAGTTGAAAGATGACATGCACAGTGGTCTAAAAGCACGAACACTGACAAAAAAAAATTTAAAGGAACGTATGAGCCGTTTCACATTCCTCTTTTGTCCTTTCAAACTTCTATTTTTCTGGTCGCTGGTGCGAAGCATATTCGTTACTTTTTACCAAGGCACTTTGAAGTAGGAAGGTTCTTTGTAGCCTCACGTGGGCAGTAGCATTTGAATCAGGAACTCCTAGTGCAGAAGCCCCCTGCTCTGCATCGCACGAGAGAATAACAACCTTCAAGCTATAGTGCTTTGATATTTGCACAGCTGAATTGGCTGTGCAATGTCAAAGTGTTAATGAAACATTACGATCTAACATGGTGAAACGCTTCTTCGCCGGAGTAGGATAAGTCGGTCATTTTGCCGTTGCTGCACACATGCTCGCATCGCAGACACGTCCCAGCCGTCCACACATCTTTTTAGATCCTAAATGGGGTAGTGGTTCTACCTTCTGCATTGCACACCATTTGAGCAGCCAGTGCAAAGTAAACAATAAGTCATCATACTTAAGCGGTGCCTCCAGGACACCAAAGGGGCGACAGGGACTCCAAAGCTGAAAGCCGAACTGGTCTCAGCTTTCATCCCCCCCACAGCGCCCCTTGGGTGCCCTGGAAATTCTGCACTGCCTGCTTTATTATATTTACATGCAGCTAGGTGCTCTCCTGATGCCCCTCCATTTGCCGGCAACTTATTTTCATTTTTCCTTTCTAAATGATCTCATTAAACAAAATCGTACAGTAAATTTCTCACACAGTAAATTCGAAACCATAACAGTCACTAGATTTTAAGTTCTTTTAAATGCAGCAAATCTCCTCAAATTTAGTGCAGTGGTTGCCGAGAATAACGAATATTCTCCTTTTAAATGTATTTATAGTATATAGATAGGAGCACACGAGCTAAAGCTTCCTCTTAAGAGCGGAACGTGATAGCATTCAAAGTCCCCTGCTTTTCATGCTTTCTGGCATCTGCAGCTTACGTAACCGTAACGTTAAGCGGGAAACGCTGACGGCGAACGCTATGCACGAAGGCAAGCTTTCTGGTAGAAACGCGGCCTCTTGCGTGGATCGGCCTCCTGTTATTGTTTCGCACTTTTAATATTTCAGTCTGAGAAGAGATAACATAAAAGATATGCGCTGTCCATGTTTCTTTTTCATTATTATTATTACATTTGTTTGTGGGCTGCCGTTCTCAAAATTACGGGGAATAACTTTGTAAAGAATGAAAGACAAGGTATGAGCAACTTTGGTGGTAGAAGAGTGGTTGGGTATGCGTGGTTCGGAATTTGGTACGAAATTATTTTTACCAAAGCGACGTCCAATGCCAACGCGGGGCACCGACGCCGGATTTTCTGCGACGTGCGGCGCCCTTAACGCTGTCGCATTAAAATCAGCTTTGTATATCACGGAATCTACGGTCCACTTTTTGTTCAAGGGAGGGTATGCCTTCTTGTGAACCCTTCACCACACCAAGAAGTCGCGGTTAAAACTGGCTCACCCGATCGGGGCCCAACGTAGGTGGAGACGGCGGGACTGTATACGAGGCATCCACGATAGGACCCGAGGAGCGCGTTCTGCCGCCGCTACGCCGTTTTCAGCGAGCGGTTTGATCGCACCCCAGGTGTTCTGACGAAAGAATTGCTCCGTAACTCAGCGTTTACCGAAGAAGGTAGCAACTCAAGGGGAAGAAAGAAATGAGAGAGGAGGGATGGAGAAAAAGACGTTGCCCGTCAAGTGTGTTTCCCGCTTGGCCTTTGAATGAGTAATTAAGTGTGAATGAACACTGCAGAGTAACAAATAGCTCCGCGTACAGTGAGGCGTAAGCAGCTGGCTGTAGTGCAGGCATAGTGCAGGTTTCACAAACCCGCATTTAAAAATGGCGCGCTTCTCACGCGCTTATATGTTGCTGATCTAGTATTTTATAAGTACTGTAATTTCAATATAATTCACGCTTGACATTTTTGAAGTGTCTTACTGTACTACAAAAGATTGATTTTAGCATGAGAAATTGTCAACTAAATTAAGTGAAAGAAGTGATTAAAGGGGCAACGTCTATCATTTATCCACCTCGTAGATCCTTGCTGCTGATCATGCGTATATCTCTATGCAACTGACGCACCTCGTGTGGTAAAGCATGGATGCTCGAATGGCACAAGCAGGTGAGCTGCTGGAAACCGGGCGTTCCAATATAAACCATGCGCGCTTGCTGGTGATCGCGAGTGAATTTGTGAAGCTGAAGTATCACGCTAATAGAAGACTGGCATTTACAACACACCGGCGCTCCTTGAGCGCTTGGAAGTTCCTAACACACGAAACCGAAACTCTGTCTTCAGCACGTCATGTGCCCGAGTTCGTTAGATGCTTTCGCCTTGCTATGATTGCATCACGCTTAATTATCTTCGTGACTTTTGCATGAAGAAACTTGTATCGCATTAACAGACAACTTTTCGATACCAGTTCACTTGGCGTGACGGCGCAGCCATCGTGTTTCGACTGCTCTATCGTTCGTTGGCGTCGCTCATGTGACCGATCTCTTGTAAAGTTTATGTATTATTATTATTTTCTTCTGAGGACATAAGTTTTACTCTCCTTCCCTTAGTTCTCGGGTTGTTTTGGTCGCTACTATGGAACAGTCTGACACTAATTGATGCCCAGCAGGCGACAGCGACCGCATACTGGCCGGTGTGCAGCACGTCATCCTGGTGCTTTCCGGCAAAGGTGGTGTCGGCAAAAGCACTGTCGCTGTGGAGCTGGCGATGACGCTGGTGTCCATGGGAAAGAAGGTACGGAGCTGGCCTCGCGCTGTCGTGCGACATTTCGCAGGCGATCATGAGTTCAGCATACGTAGCAGCAGGGCTTACTGAAAACATGTTCAACGTTGAGAGCACCTCGCGGTTTTGGGCAGGTGCTATTCGGTTATTTAACATTCCAAATATTTGTTCTCGATTAATTCGCCCTCGCCTTACCATCTGCTAGCTTCCTTGGTTATCCCATGGCAGAGCGATCGACTGCTGTGAGGCACTAATAAATAGTTTACGTTTTCTTTTTTTTTTTCCCGGTGAAGATAAGGGTGTGTTATCTTATCATTTGACATTGATCACAGGTTGGCCTGCTGGATGTGGACCTCTGTGGACCAAGCATTCCCAAGATGCTCAACCTGGATGGACACAGCATCCACCAATGCCCACAGGGGTATGAACCATAGACCTCCAGAGCACATGAATATGAAAGTATAGACAGTATATGTAGGGCGTGTACAGTTCGCATTTAACCTTTTCAGGCACTCTCTACATGATTGTGTACGCCAAGATTGTGCATCAGCAGAAAAAGCTTTGATGAAAGTAATGATATTTAAAATGTGTTGCATACATCTTGAAACATTTCTGATTGGCATTGTGCTGCAAGTTTGAATAGCAGGTTTAAAATGTCTTAGTAAAACGAGCTGGAAAGTAGATGGGTATTTTTGTGCAGTGTCAGTATGTCATCTTATATAACAGGTTAATTTTTTAAATTCTTCATAATGTTTTGCAGCAGGCATGATTTTCAAGTGGCTGGATAGGTACTTTTCAGGCCTGCTAGACATGAAATCTTTGATGTTCTCATATCTTATGTTCCAGTAGTAAGCTCTCACATGATGAACACATTCTTTAAATGTGGCAAAACTCGCTAAAGAATGTAACATTCTTAATCTATTGTACAGCTGTATGCTTTTACGGTTCTGAAGAAGCTAGACATTTCGTGAAAGTAATTTTTCAATTAATAGAATTAATTAGCTCTTGAGAGGGAGAAAGGGAATACCCAAGTACTATTCAGACCAATATAACTTGGATGTATCAACTTCATAGGAAGTAAGTGCTCGATGTGACACGTAAGGTAGAGCTATACTTATAAAAAATTACCTTAGTTCTTCATCTCTAAGCTGAGCTGGGATCAGATCTCGAAATATTAATTTAGTACTCCCTTTAACAGTGGACCATACTGTACCTTTCTGAGCATTACACATGTGTTGTGATTCTGTGAAGGTTAGTGACAATGCTAAGGTGCCCATAACAGCCGTATAAACTTTTGGCGGCCGCTGCAGGTGGGTTCCAGTGTATGCGGATGCCAGCCAGCGACTAGCCGTGATGTCCATCGGATTTCTGCTGTCTGACAAAAATAACCCCATCATCTGGAGGGGGCCCAAGAAGCATGGTCAGTCACTCCATTGGCAACATGCCCATTCATAATACTGAACTATGCTTGCTGGACTATGCTCATTACCACAAGCATAAAGTGCGAATTTGGGCCAGTGTACAGTCAACCACAAAAGTTTACCGACCACGAGATCTCAGAAAACATTCCATTTCCGAGCAGTGTGTTACAGTAGTGAGGAAAACCGAACGTCACAAAGTTGTTAACATATACTGTTAGAGGCTGTAAATGCGAAAACGAGGCTGTGTTATGAGGCTGCACAGATATTCAGCTTTTTCTCAAATTTTGTCTTCCGTAAAATTGTGTGGTTGGCTGTACATGTTGCATAAAAAAGTGAGTAACAGCTCAAGACACAGGACATATATAGGAGACAAACGCAGTGCTTCGTCCATCTCCTTCCTATGTCCTGTGTCTTGCACTGTTACTCGTTTTTTATGCAACATGTACCAACTGGCCCAAATTCACATTTTATGCTTGTGGTAATGATCAAGACCAGATAAATTTTTAAAGAAATGAACAGGGGTACGAGTTTGTAGGTCCTTGCAAAGTCTTAGAAGCTTGTGGATTCTTCAGTGCTGCTGTTAATGCTTGCTAACATGTAGTGCTATGTATATTTAAACTTTGCACTTGTTTTCCCCTCTAACCTGTTTTCTTTGCTTCTTAACCTGTTTGATACCTCATGTGCCCCTCACACTTAGGTGTGTCGTAGCACATTTCATTTCCGAAAGGTGCGCTGAAAGTTGTTTAAAAAATTGAAAAGGAAGCTTTTTTTTTTTTCGTGCATGGCATATATAAAATGGATAGCTGTGGAATTCTGGTTGATTAGTTGAATTGTGAAACTGTGTGCACTCATCACTACAGGCCTGAGAATGTTGGGAAAAAAATGTAATTGCGCCATTGCTCCCTGGAAGCATTGATATCAATATGACTTGAGGGCCATTGGTCGCAATTGCGCTCACCATCTTCATTGATAAAATGGCGTTCACAGTGTCATCATTTAATGGATTACCAAGTCGCTGTCTTCGCAGGCTGTAGATAAAATCAGAGCATTTCAGAAATGCAAGCCCTCAAATAGTTAACATATGTTGGCACCACTGAAACCCGGTGGTGCCTCGAGCACATGTACAATGTAAGAGAAAGGGAACGTGATGATAGTTTCCAGAACAGTGGCGAAACAAAGGTGACATCAAAGCCTCCTTAACCAAATTGTCTCTTAGTGTTGCATTTTGCGGCATCAGTCAGTCCAACGCATCCACGTACGCAGCCATGATCCGGCAGTTCCTGGCTGACGTCTGCTGGGGCGAGCTGGACTACCTGGTGGTCGACACGCCTCCAGGCACGTCGGATGAGCACATGTCCATCGTGGAAGTGCTACGTGGACTGAATCCTGACGGTGCCATCCTAGTCACGACACCGCAGGTGAACATTGTTACGCAGCGTCCACGTTTTCTCGTCCGGCATTCTTGCAGCATTCTTTGTCAGTGTATATGGGCCAGGAGCCCCTGCAGTCTCCTGCTTCGGAAATCTCCTAAGCTTGGATTTTGCAAAACACGAAGAAACTGTTGTGGCCTTGTCTTCAATCCTACGTCGTGAAACTTTCACGACAAACATATTCAGAAATTAGGACGCTGTGCCACAAAAATGGAACAGCGGTCAGAACGAAATAGGTGTGATACAAGTTGGCTAACGTATCTGAACGAATTCCTGTGCAGCATTTATATTTGCTCCTAAAAAAACAACATTGAGGAAATTGGGGGTTAGCCAATCGACAAATACTGAGTTGGACTTCATTCCATCCGTTAACAATCCAGAATCTCGGTCTGTGCTAGTTGGAGAACCATACTTCAGAAAACCAACAGCATAAAATGACATTTTTTGTAGTGAGCATGTTCGCCACAATTACCTGGTTGTTGGCTGTACTAAAAGCAGTTTTTGGTTCCATATAAAGCTAGATTGGAAGTTGGTACCTGTTCTTTTGTATGGGTTTCATGTCCGTGGCATTTCTGAATCATTGTTTTCCTGAAGTAGACAATTTTTCTTCCAAGATGGAGACAGTTCTTTAATGCTTAGGGTAATAATATCGCTTGAAAAGCCTGTGGTGTAGTGTCCTTTTGCACTTGGTACATTAGTTTCCTCATATTTGTGCCGTTTGCTTGGTATAGTATACTTAAGACGCATAGTTTTGTTCACACTAAGTGCTTTTTGGTCTGCAGGCGCTGTCAGTGGCAGACGTGCGGCGGGAGGTGACGTTTTGCCAAAAGACGGGGCTGCCTATGCTGGGCATTGTGGAGAACATGAGTGGCTTCGTCTGTCCCAACTGTGCGGTAAGACGCGGGGCTTGGCACGCCACATTTTGCATAGACAAGCTGCAAAGTGCAGCAAAACAAAGACTTGGAGGCAATGCCGTCACATACGTACCATGCTGGCAAAAAAATATATATTTTCGGGAGACTCTGCAAGCATGAGTTTTCTCAGAGGTCAAGATTAATAGATGCCCTGACATCTTCAAAACTTACGTGGCAAAGATTTTTGTGCAAACTGTCAAACAGCAAAGAAGAGAACATTAAATGCAGCCGACTGCTGTTTTTGTCGGTCTGTACCTCTTGTTGGTACTGTACCAGTTTGGCCAGTTTTCTATCTTCTGTGCCCGTTTGTTTGTTAAGCATGCTTCTTGCCTGTACTGGACTTCACTGGGACATAGCCTCCTGTATTCTTACAATGCCTGCACGACCATTCTGCAATGCATGGAAGCTAGTGGTTCACTGCAACGACACCTAATTTCTTGACATTTAGCACCCGTTGTCGCTAGAGCGTGGACAATATTAGCTGGGCACTGATGCCTCTTCGTGCCTGCTCCTTTGCTTTTGCGTGAAGCCTGTAACATTCACCATGCCCCGTAGACAGACCAACTACTGGGATAGCGGCGCCCTCTAAGTTTAACTCGGGTTTTGCATCACTGGGCAAACAAATTCAGAAAACTATGACTGAGAGCATCCAGAGGTGTCTCTCTGTCAATCTGCTAGCATTGTGCGAATATTCAAATTTTTGAATAGTAGTTTCAAATATATTACGCTATTCAATATTCGCTTTGAGAGCAGTTGTAATATTCATGCTTGTCGAAGTGTTGGCAAACTCATGGTTGCGAGTTTGTTTTACTGTTTAATAATCAGTAAGGCACGATCTTTAAAATTGAAAATAGAC
Source organism: Dermacentor variabilis (assembly GCF_050947875.1). NCBI lineage: Eukaryota > Metazoa > Arthropoda > Arachnida > Ixodida > Ixodidae > Dermacentor > Dermacentor variabilis. The sequence goes on from NC_134575.1 coordinate 60,202,020, forward strand.
TCATAAGTTCGGCAAAACTGTATAAATATTATGGTGGGAGCTTTCAGATATATTAATTGTAGTCATTTCATCAGCTTTGTCTAAAAATGGGCAAAAAAAACCTGAGCAATGAGCTACAGATAGGCCACTATATGTCAGCGCCATCTTTGCCACTCTTGGCGCCATGTTTGGGTTGCCAGCACCATTTTGTCACTACCACCACGTGCAGACACTAAGTTAGAAAAACAAGCTTCAGATAAAAATGAGTAGTTAAGAACTGATTGAATTTGGCTCTCATTGGGAACTGGAACATGTGAGAATTGTGATGTATTTACTACATACTGAACAGATACAGGTTTAGTTCATTTTTTTTCCCATCATTTCAATGAATAAGTCATGCTCATACATACATGAGTATTCCAATAAATAAGTCATACTTGTATTAATTGTGGTCTCATTCTCACAAATTAGTTCACATAATAATTGCACGTATGCAATAACTATCTTGCAAGTCACTGTGTGGCCAAGATTTTTGAACGCCAGCTATTTGACATTCGATTCGAAAATATTTGGCCAAAATCACTATTCACTTTGAACTCAAGATGCACTATTTGCACAACCCTGCTGTTTGCCCATCGATCTGCCTGTCTGTCTGCAAGTAAGCTGCACAATTGTTCTGTGGTGAAACCTCTACAGTAACCGAGATCAGCTTTCTGTCATTAGTTTAAGCACATCCTCAGCATGTCGGAAAGCAGCAAATCAGACGTGGCTACGACTAGGGTGTCGAACTGAAAAGATTTCTGATTTGTGGTTTAGTTCACGCTCAAGCTTCTACCTGTTTTCTAGCTCGGTTCTGGTTCAGCTTCAGAGCAAAATATAATGGTTTGAACCTGTTGGAACCAGTTCATACTGGTTCATAATGGTCTGGAATTAAGGAGAACCAAAGTTCTAGAATACAATGTTTTCCAGCCTCACTTGCAAATTTATTTCAGCCTGAAAGAACCCTTCATTTGACCCTTACGTGGACGTGGACTGATGTACGAGGTCGGTCTCAAAAGTTCATGCACTGAGTCCACAAAAAAGTGGGAGACGCTAAAGCAGATTCAAAGAGGGATATAATACAGTTAGTGGAAGCAATGGCAGTAAGAACAGAAAATGTAAGAAACCAAGGAAACAAACCTGGCACTTAAAGGGACACTAAAGGCAAATATTAAGTCAAGCTAAAGTGATAAAGTAGTGCTCGAGAATCTGTAAGGCATCAATATGATCGTGAATAGAGCGTCAATAATACAGAAATTGAGGTAAATGCAGAACATGATTAGAGTCTCCCCCAGGACATTCAAGTACTTGCCCGATGACGAAAGCACTCCTCAGTTAAATTCTGTCACTAGTACTCAACCACTCATTGCAAAAAACATCCTTGTATTGTATTATAAGACAAAATAAAATGCTACTTGTCCAGTTTCATTTTTTGGAAAGAAGAACTTATTGAAATTGCCCTTGACAATGACGTGGGCGGTCGAAAGGTTTCATTTTCGCTCGACTCTGTGCCGCCCACGCCTTCGTGTTTCAGTAGTTTCGTTATCGCGTAGTGCTGCACTGGTTTTGCTGGCATGCGAAACTTGCACAAACTGCAAGTAGCAGAGAATTCAACGTCCATGTGACGTCGTGGGATGCCCGAATGGTCTACGCCACTTGACCAAAAAGCAGCTGCAGTGGCAAATCCACCGCTCTGTCTTGGTTTGGTACCGCTGTCTGTCAGGCGCCATTTTACTCGCCAACAGCAGCAAACGGTGGTGATGATGTATACAATGTCAGCACTCCCCCCGGTTAGGTGACGGAAGATTTTAATTTCGAAAAAGGTATTCGGACCCTTCAGACGCAATTTTCTCCTAAACCAAGTCTTCTTTTTCTTTTTTGCACGAAACAAGCGTTGCAAAGTTTCTAGAATGGTATCTTAACAGTCTCTGTTGGCTTGGTATTTGCCCCTTTAGTGTCCCTTTAAAACCCCAGAATTTAATAAAGAAACAAACAAACAAGCAAGCAAGCAAGTAAGAAAAGCAAGCAGGCAGGCAGGCAGGAAAGAAAGCAACCAATTTCCAGTCTACATGCCATAAGTGTGAAAAGTTATGATTTTGACTACGAATTCAAGCTTAAAAAAAAATTGTACACGTTCAGTGTACTAGATAAAAAACTTGCTCTATACCCTAAATGCTTTCATATGTTTTTTTTTTTAAATTTGTAAGGCTGTGTCACATTCTGAAAGTTGCATTGAAAAATATATTTCTGAAGAGCAAACCAAGGGTGGGGTTTGGCTTAAACAAAATGCAGGGATGAGATATGAGATCTTGGCTCCAGTGGCAATGCGAAAGTGGCTTACCTTTATCATTCATTAATGCTGGATAAGGCATATATGTCTTATGCAGATGCGCCTTCTCAAACCATTAGTCAGTAATGTGGGAGAAGGTGTAGCGGTGCCACAGAGAGCTGCTCTCTCCGCTTGGAAAAACCTGGTTGAGTTCTAGTACGAGCATGACTGCTGTATGACAAGGCAGAATTTTATGCATGCACTTTATGGGCAACCAATCTTTAGTCTTAGTCAAAATGGAGATCAATGAACAGACGGTAGAAATGATCACTATCAAACTTCAAAAGGATGCCATAAACTTAGACTCTGTTCAGGTGGGTCCAGCGTTTTTTGGGAAGACTTCGAAGACCCCAAGGAAGATGCAAGATCAGGATGACCTTTTATCTCGTGTGATAATGGAAGCATTGACTGTGTGCATTCAGTTGTACTCTGTGACCACTGAACGACTGTTAGAATGATAACAGAAGCACTTGGTTCGAGAAAGCCATCTGTTCACCAGATGGTGATTGAAAACTTGAAAATGGAAAAGGTTTTCACTGTCACAATCGACAACAGGCTGACACGTTTGTCACGAACACTCACTTTATTACCACTCTTTACGACTTTTTCATCACGCTGCCCTCCGCACACAATGCACCACACCCACCTTCGCGCCGCCTGTGCCTTCCTTTCCTCTCACCACCACACTCTCGCCACCTAATCCTCTGTGTGGTAGCTACAGTCAATTGCGTATGCAGTCTTCAAGAGCCTCGCCTCACTTGGAGCTCTTGGTTCGCTTACGCCGCCACTCTCTCCTCACAACTCTACCCCCCCCCCCCACTCAAAACTGTGAGAAGAGAGCAGCTGTGGTTCACAGTAGAGCACCAACTGGTCTGCGTGGGCAATGGTTCAACAATGTCTCATAGTAGGGTCATTCAAAACAAAGTTCTTGCCTAGCCGCTTGACCACGAGATAAGGTTGTGATGTGTGGTGCGCGACGTGGTGCGGGGCTCGGGACGGTCGAGAGCAGACGACGCGGAGTGCACGCGCGCCGAGCTGGAAGGAGGAAAAACGACGACGCCGAAGAGCGCCCGGCACGTGAACGCGCGGCGCAGGAAAGACAACAAAAGGAAAAAAGCAACCAATGAGAAAAGACCACGGGGCGTCGGGCAGCCAATCAGTAAATGCCAAATTGGCCAGACCACGACAAAAAGCGTGGTGCGCTGGCAGAACGGGGGCGACACGCAAGAGGACACGCAGGGAGACGCCGGGGAGACGCCAGGAGAGTCCCAGGAAACGACGGCAGGAGGAGGTCAACCACCGGAGCGGGCGTTGAAGACGGGCCATCGGGTTCCGGACCCGAGCCCACCAGGACTTCACCCGCCCGGGGCCTCCTGCCAACCTGTTCCTGTGCGTCACCCGTCTACCTGAGCGTGCCGTCGGCTCCTCAAGGCCGGTGAGCTTTTTGCGCCAGTGGGCAGGACGGGAACAGTCGGGCTTCGGGCCCGAGTTCTACGCCAGCTGCCCGGCCAGAACGCCACCCCCGTCTGCCGTGCCGCCTGCTGCCCGAGGCCGGCGTTCGAGCTTCCGTGCCCGTGGGCGAGAGGGGAGCAGTCGGGCTACGGGCCCGAGCTCTCTGCCCGGCCAGAACGCCGCCGCCATCCACTCCTGCTACCCAGCCGCCAGCGTTACCTCGCCTCGCCAGAGCTGGCGCGCTCCCGGCGCCCGGTCAGTCAGCCTACGCCACAACCTTTGGTGAGACCGGCGCCACCCCTTCTGCCAGCTTGTCACCGCGTTGCCGCGTCGAGACTGCGACGCGTCCCCGCCCTCGTGGCAAGCCAGGACTAGCACCCTCGTGCAAGCCCTATATGTGTTTTCTTTACCGCAATGTCCGCTTGAGTGTGTATTTTATTTTCTTTCTGTTTGCTTTATTCTTTCTTTTTTTTGTTTGATTAAAAGTCTTTGTGTGTGCGTCCAAACCAACGGCTTTGTCCTCAATTGGGTTCTCGGAGGCTCCGCCTAAGAGAACCGCTAAAACATTGAGTACCCGAACCTTTGCCCCCATAAGTGGGTCATCACAAAGGTCCACACCACCGTGGTGCCAACTTGACCAGGACACCCTTGGCAGCATTACTGAAGGTGGGACTATCTGAGAGCACGAGGTCACTGTCTTCAATGGTTGTTGGCTGCCGATGATGGTAGTAACTGGACTTCTGCACTTGCCAAGCAGCTGCTTGATGCTTCTGAGCTTACTTGAGGGCCTCTACAAGGCACTGCCTCTGTTGCCATCAGCCTGTGTCATACTGCTGCTGCAATCTGCTCACATTGCATGGTGGAGCCTTTGGGTCTGCCCCAGCAGGTGCTGCAGCAACTTTTCAGGCATGTTCACCATGTCCATGTGCATTCTAGAAGAGTCCCCACTTGTCACGATAGACTACAGGCCGACGCATTAGACTCAAACATTCACTTTATTCCCACACTCCGCGACTCCTCCACCACGCTGTCTCGGGGGGACATCGCACCGCACCCACCTTCATGCCACCTACACCTTCCTTCTTTCTCACCGCTGCACTTGTGCCACCTGGTCCTCTGTCTGGCAACTATAGCCAACCACGTGTGCTGCCTCCGAGAACCACACTTTGCATCGCCTCGCCTCACTCGGAGTCTCAGTTTTCTTGGTGCGTTTACGCCACCATTTTATTTTTCGCACCACCAAGATGGTGCCAAAAGTGCGGACTGCGGAGCAAAAGTTGTGATGGAAAGAATATTGCTATGATTAGAAAACTACAGACGCCAGCGATTAATTATTACAAAGGGTGGAAGAACCGTGGAAGAACAAAGCACGAACTCAGTCATGTTGAGCATGTTTTTTGGCACCCGTGGAATTGTGCTTCACGAATCTGTACATGAAGGTCAAACTGTCAAGGCAACTTTCTATATGGAGGTCCTGAAGCATCTGACAGATTGTGTGTGCCCTACTCGCCACATTGAGTCCTCCTACAATTATTTTGTTCCCCATATGGCAAACTGGTACTCCGGGGACCGCATTTTGGGGTTGTGACGACGATTCAAAAGCAAGGCAGGCGGTTACTGAAGTGCTTAACTGAAGTGAAATTCCAAGGGTACTCGCAGTACTGGATGAAGAGGTGAAACCAGTTTCCTTACTAATAAGGTGTATTTTGATGGTGACAACATTAATATACCTCAGTGTACATTTGGCACAAATCTCGTACCCCTGGTACCTTTAATATTAAGCAAGAAATTTAAGGCACTGTGAAACAAGGCGCAGGGGTGTGCTGTGATGTGTTTTCGAAGGCCACAGTGTCAAATGCATTGAAAACGCATTTCATTCCATTTAGCTGCAACTGTAAGCTGCCTTACACCTATGTGCGCATCAGTTGAGGTTGGGGTATCACTGAGGAACTAATATATTAAGGTTCAGGCTATTTGGTTTCGACTAATAGTAATAAATTTGGTAGCTTGCTGAATAGTGGATGTAGCATATCAATTATTTTATGGCGATGATGCTCTGCACTGAAAAAGCAGCTGCTGAGGTTGTGTTTCTCGTAGTTTTGTTGTGTTAGTTCGCATTTACATCAACCTATACTGGTGGCTTGGTATCACTCCAAGTATACCTGCATTAAGTAGGGCAAGCTTGTGTCACACTGAATATTTGGAGGTCTAAATAGAGATAAATATAAAGATATTGTTACGACGTACGAGTCTACAATATATTTACACGTAGACAAGCGGTGGCAATGATGGCGACGCTATATCAAGCGGTGGCCACGTCGTCTTCCTTCTCCTCAGTGCAGCCACACTGTGGCGGCTGTTCCGTAGCATCACCCCCGGCAGTAGAAGCGCCGTCCCGGTGCTTAATCTACACATCCGCGGCGAAAGGTGCGTGATATGGCTTTAGTCTCGCCACGTGAACGATGTCACTTGCAGCCGGCGATGACGCTGAGAGGCTGGCGGGGATGACTTCATACGTGACATCGGTCACTTGTCGCACCACACGGTATGGGCCAGTGTAGCGGGACAGCAGCTTTTCGGAAAGGCCCACACGTCGAATGGGGGACCAGAGAAGCACCAGAGAACCCGGAGTAAATTGTACGTCGCGATGGTGGCAATCGTAGAGGCGTCTCTGATGCTCCTGTGAGGCCTCGAGACGGGTGCGGGCGAGCTGGCGCGCGTGGTCGGCGTGTGCGATCGCGTCACGGGCGTATTCAGTGGCTGAACGTGTGGCCGAGGGCAACAATGTGTCCAAGGGCAACGCGGGTTCTCGGCCATATAGGAGGTAGAATGGTGAATAGCCGGCGGTGTCGTGACGCGATGAATTATACGCGAACGTCACATATGGTAAGTGAAGATCCCAGTCGTGGTGGTCGGTCGCGACGTACTTGGATAGCATGTCGGTGATGGTCCGGTTGAGGCGCTCCGTGAGGCCGTTGGTCTGTGGGTGGTAGGACGTGCTGAACTTGTGCTTAGTCGAGCAGGAGCGGAGGATGTCCTCGACGACTGCCGACAGAAAGCTGCGGCCACGGTCAGTGAGTAATTGGCGCGGGGCACCGTGCACTAAAATGATGTCATACAGAAGAAAGTCGGCAACGTCAGTAGCACAACTTGTCGGGAGGGCTCTGGTGATTGCGTACCGCGTAGCATAATCAGTAGCGACGGCGACCCATTTATTTCCGGAGCCCGAGAGAGGGAACGGTCCAAGAAGGTCTAGACCAACACGGAAAAAGGGTTCCGGTGGGATGTCGATCGGCTGAAGACATCCAGCTGGAGGTGTGGAGGGCTTCTTCCGGCGCTGACAGGGCTCACAAGCGGCAACGTAGCGCCGCACGGAGCGAGCGAGACCCGGCCAAAAGAAGCGACGGCGTACACGGTCGTATGTGCGCGAGACGCCCAAGTGTCCAGCCACGGGAGCGTCGTGAAGTTGTTTGAGGACAGTCGACCGCAAGTGGGAAGGAATTACGAGCAGAAGGTCACGGCCGTGTGGATCGAGATTGCGGCGGTATAGTGTCCCTTCCTTAAGGAGAAACATCCGGAGAGAGGCGTCGCCAGGCGTTGACTCCAGATGGTCGATGAGGGCGCGTAAGGAAGGATCGCGGCGTTGCTCATTGCCGATTTCGAGCAACTTGGACACAGAGAAAACGCAAGTGATGGTGTCCGCATCAGCCGGGTCGTCGACGGGGTAGCGGGACAAACAATCCGCATCCTGGTGCAAGCGTCCCGTCTTGTATACCACGGAGAAGGTATAGTCTTGCAGGCGTAACGCCCAGCGAGCGAGTCGTCCCGTGGGGTCCTTGAGCGAGGATAGCCAGCAGAGCGCGTGGTGATCAGTGATGACACAGAAGGGGCGTCCGTACAAGTATGGGCGAAACTTGGCAACAGCCCACACAAGAGCGAGGCACTCGCGCTCTGTGATTGAATAATTGCGCTCGGCGGGTGAGAGAAGTCGGCTGGCATAGGCTATAACGCGATCATGTCCACGCTGGTGTTGTGCTAATACTGCTCCTATGCCGTGACCACTGGCATCAGTTCTAACTTCCGTTGAAGCAGACGGGTCAAAATGGGCCAGAATTGGCGGCGTGGTAAGGAGAGTAGTGAGCTGCGAAAAAGATGCGGCATGGTCAGGTCCCCAAGAAAATAGGGCGTCTTTCTTCAAGAGGTCGGTAAGGGGACGGGCGATGGTCGCAAAATCCTTCACAAAGCGTCGGAAATATGAGCACAGCCCTACGAAACTACGAACGTCCTTGGTAGACTTCGGAACAGGAAAGTTCGTAACGGCGCGAATCTTGTCCGGGTCAGGTCGCACGCCTCTGGCGTCCACGAGGTGTCCAAGGACGGTGATTTGGCGGCGAGCGAAGTGACATTTTGACGAGTTCAACTGGAGACCGGCGCGGCGGAACACGTCAAGAATCGCTGAAAGGCGGTCTAGATGCGTGTCAAATGTGGGTGAGTAAACGATGACGTCGTCCAGATAGCACAAACAGGTGGACCACTTGAACCCCTGAAGCAAAGAGTCCATCATTCGTTCGAAGGTGGCGGGCGCGTTACAGAGACCGAAAGGCATCACCTTGAACTGATAAAGGCCGTCAGGGGTAACAAATGCAGTCTTCTCTCTGTCCATGTCGTCGACGGATATCTGCCAGTATCCGGACCGTAAGTCGATAGAAGAAAAATAAGTGGCACCGTACAGGCAGTCTAGAGCGTCATCAATACGTGGCAAAGGGTACACGTCCTTTTTTGTGATTTTGTTCAGGTGGCGATAATCTACACAAAAACGCCACGTTCCATCCTTCTTTTTGACAAGTACGACAGGAGAAGCCCAGGGACTACAGGAAGGCTCGATAATGTCCTTTGCAAGCATCTTTTTGACTTCCTGTTGGATAACAGCTCGTTCTGACGCAGAAACACGATATGGACGACGGTGAATAGGGTTCGCATCGCCAGTGTTTATGCGATGGGTCACGACGGACGTTTGACCTAAGGGTCGGTTGTCAAAGTCAAAAATGTCGCGATAGCCTTCAAGAACGCGGCAAAGGGCTGCAGCTTGAGCAGGTGTAAGGTCAGAGGAGACCATCTTCTTCATGTCGACGTCAGTACTGTGCGATGACGTCACGGTATGGGCTGAGCTGTAACGAACTTCCACTGTGAATGGCTCGACCTCATCATCCTGCAAAGCGCGAATTATAGCCAAGGAGATCCCCTGAGGCAGAACTTGCGCGGTTAGCGCAAAAGTGACGAGTGGAAGGCAGGTGCGGTTACCAGTAATTTTCAGCACAGTGTGCGGCACGATAACACCATGTGTAAGCATAACGGCCGGAATTGGTGCGGCCACGTAATTGCCGTCAGGTACAGCTGGTGAGGACAACAAGTCTACGTGTGTCATAGAGTGAGGTGGTAGGCGAATAAAATCGATGCAGCTCAGATGGCTGGGAGGCGGGTCCACAGGGTCGGCAAGAAGAGGCAAGTCAAGGCGAAGTGAGCCGGCCGAACAGTCAATGAGGGCAGAATGATGGGCAAGAAAATCCAGACCGAGAATGAGTTCGTGAGGGCAATGCTCGATGACGGTGAAGAGAACGACGGTGTGTCTCTCAGCAATGGTGAGTCGGGCAGAGCACATGCCAACAATAGCGACAGTCCCTCCGTCGGCGACTTGTACAAATCGGTGCGGGGCAGGCGTCAGAACTTTCTTGAGCCGACGGCGAAGAGCAGCACTCATAATGGACACATGCGCCCCGGTGTCAATCAACGCGCACACAGGAACATTGTCGACGAGAACGTCCAAAAGATTCTTGTTCGTCGGTAATGTGAAGCGAGGATTTTGAGCCAATGTCGTCTTTGCAGCTTCACCTCCAGAAGCTGCGCTGTCTAGTTTTCCGGGCGGGGGTGCGGCGAGTAGGTCGGAGAAGGAGCACGGCGAGACGGGGGCGAGCGAGATTGACGACGGGAGGGAGAAGGCGAGCGGGAGTAGCGGGGTCGTGTCAAAGGCGTCGCAGGGTCAGATGATGGGGTGGGCATAGAAGGGGCGAAGGAAAAGGACGCACTAGAGGGGCGAGGGTGGTAATTAGGAGAATAGCGTGTGGGGGAAGTCCAGCGGCTGCGGCAATGGCGAGCGACATGTCCAATGCGTCGGCAGTTAAAACAGATCGGCTTGTCGTCCACGGTTCGCCATTCGGAGGGGTTGCGCTGTCCATAAGAGTAAGAAGGGCGCGGTGGGGCCGTGCGTGGAGAGAGAGGTTCCGAGCATGCGGAACGAATGGAGTGCAGGCCGACGTTGGATAACTCTTGACGGACGATGGCCTGGATCAAGGAGATTGCCACCGGAGAATGATCAGGTGACGGAAATGAAGGGGCCGCCGGTTGTGCCGCTTCGACCTCACGACGAACAATGCGGGTCAAGTGGTCACATCGCGACGGCTGGTGGAAGAGGTCGTCACAGGATGACGTAGCAGCTGTGTTGGGAAGTCGCGTGATGTGCTGGGATAACCGGCGGCTTTTAGCATGCTCAAGACGGCGGCACTCCTTGAGGATCGTATCGATGCTGGTGACGTTGGTAAACACCAGTAAATTGAAGGCGTCGTCAGCAATCCCTTTGAGGACGTGATTTACCTTATCGTCCTCAGACATGGTCGGGTCAGCCTTGGCACAAAGGGCCAAGACGTCGAGAATGTAGGACACGTAGGACTCGGTCGTCGTCTGTACACGTGTGGCTAGGGCTTTCTTGGCATTGACTTGACGACCGAAGGGATTGCCAAAAAGGTCGCGGAGCTTCTCTTTGAAGAGATCCCAGCTCGAGATCTCCTCTTCGTGAGTCTGGAACCATGCAAGTGGAGCGCCGTCGAGGTAGAAAACAACGTTCGCGAGCATAATAGTCGAATCCCACCTGTGACTGGTGCTGACACGTTCGTATAAGCGGAGCCAGTCGTCAACATCAGGACTGCCGACACCGTTGAAAACACCAGGATCTCGAGGTGGGGAAATGGCGACGTAGGTCGGGGCTGCAGGCGGAGACGGTTGCGTAGAGGAAGGGCCGCCAGCAGGAGCCGAAGTTGCACTGTCGCCGTTGCGACCGCTGCGAAGCTCCATGACGGGTACGGGGAACGTCCACCTCCACCAAATTAATGTTACGTGTAGCTGACGTACGAGTCTACAATATATTTACACGTAGACAAGCGGTGGCAATGATGGCGACGCTATATCAAGCGGTGGCCACGTCGTCTTCCTTCTCCTCAGTGCAGCCACACTGTGGCGGCTGTTCCGTAGCAATATTTACTTCTTTATCATGTACAGTGCTCACAGAATGAAACGCGTCAATTTGGGGCTGACTAATGTGCACACTTTCGTTTCCACTGGCTCCAATTTATCGGAGTCTTCGTCACCTTTGGTAACCAGATTCCTAGCCACATGACATGGTACTTACTCTCAAGTACTTTGCACATATGCAGGGTTCTACTAAGTGCTCCCTGTCGCATTTCATTCCGTGAGAACTGTACGTATCTGGCCTGTACATTCAGTGGAAGACTGTTCTGCCCTCTTTGTTTCACCGTCATTGTCACATGAAGCATGATGTTATTTGAGTCATGTGTGTAGCGTGGGAAACATTTGCAGATTACAGGAGGCTTTGAGCCTTTGTCCAACGTTCCCCCTCTGATGTGCCCTTTTAGAGCATCATATTGTTTTATGAACTATTTGTTGAATCACTTTGGAACTGTTCCTTCAGTAAGTTCCAGTTCGGATTCAGTTCCAAGATGACACAGAGAGAGATAAAACATCTCTATTGAAGAGTCCTTGCTGGGTTCAAAAGGGGAATGGAAAGGCCTTGAGGCTGGTCGGAAAAATGGTTTGGTTCAGTTTTGGTTCAGCTGAAAATAATGATTCAGCTCTGGTTTTTGGTTCAGTTCCAGTCTGGTTCTACGCCCTGGCTGCGACAACAAAATTTGATGGAAACTATGTCTTTTGACCTATTGTCAAGCCTGGCAGCAATCAGAATCACAAAAAACAAAATCGGCTTTCATAAGTGGATGTTTTCAATGTTAATCGTTTACCTTTTTCTTTGCTTTTCATGTCTTCCACTGGCTTCATCAGTGTTAACTTTTGGACACTCATGAAAGTCATAAAGGCAAAGAAAAAAGACAGAATAATCAACAGGAGCACAGATTGTCAAGCCATCCAATGACTGCCAAGCGGGCTGTCTGTAGAACGTTACAGTTGCGTGCCTGCAACCACCCAAGTATGCAGCACGTGAGAGCGTGCATACATAGCAAAGTGTGTGCCCACAAAGCAGCAGTAGTTGGCTAGACACAAAAGCTGAGAGGTGGATTGGAGGCCAGTCGAATGCTGCTCGGTGTCGCCATATGCGAGCTACAGAAACTGCTGTAGCCAACTCATGCACCTTCCTTCATTTGGAGCCATCTTGGAAAATTCACTCTTGTGGGCTCGTGAGAATGTCATGCAGAGCATGCAGCAGCCACTCGGCTGCGCGCAAAGTGCCAATTGCACGCCTGCATACTTCGCAAGGTACACCACCGCCTCCGAGGGCTCCCTGTGCTTGCAGAGCTGTTGCGGACGCCCAACTTCAACTGCTTAGTTGAAGTTGCCATTGCCACAACAGCTGCATAGTTGAACTTCTCTCTTGAGGGCTCAAATGTGCCCACTGAAACGTTCCTGTCTTTCGAGTTTATCCTAGCTTCATAATCTATGTGCACTCTAATTTTTCTTGTGAGAGCATTTGATTTATGAATCCATTTCATTATGTATGAGATAGTAAACAGATTTAGATGATATTTCACTTGAGGTTAAGAGGAATAAATGGAATCTAGCTGTACGTGTAATGCATAGGGCAAATAACCAGTGGTCTACTAGAGTTACAGAATAGATGCCAAGGGAAGGGAAGCACAGTCGAGTTCGGTAGGGAATTGGGTGGTGTGATGAAATTAGGAACTTCACAGGTACAGGATGGAGTCAGATTGTGCAAGACAAGAGTAACTGGAGGTTGCTTGGTGAGGCCTTCGTCGTGCAGTGGGCATAAATAGAATGATGATGACGATCTTTCGTTGTTTGTAAAAGAACAGTGACTCTTGTTGATTTTTCAGGAATGCAACAACGTCTTCTCCAGCGGGGGCGGAGAGGAGCTTGCCAAGATGGTCAACGTGCCCTTTTTGGGTGAGCACCACTTGTGCCGGGGTGGAGAACTACTGGAAGCGCAAATTGTAACTGAACAGGAGTAGTAGTCTAATAAGAGTCATAATAGAAGTCTAAGAGTAATAAGAGTCTTTGCTTCAGAGCAGAGGCAGAGAGAGGAATTCGGGGTTTGTGGTGCCAAGCAAGCAGCTCTTCGGCACTTCACATTCATGTATCGGTTGTGTTTGTGGTCATGAACATGACAGTTATAGTAGTGGAGAGGGCCACATGTTTGCAACATGCAATCATTTACAGCTGGTGAGCTGATTAGTTGTACAATTCAAACCTTGGTATAACTCTGTTGCATTAGTACTGATGTTTGGGCTTGTTTTTACATAGTAGTTAATCTAGATGCTATGGCACAGGCACTTGTGGAATACATTTCATGCGTCTTTATGTCCTCATCTTTGTCCCGCCGTAGCATCTAGATTAACTTCATATAACAAGCACGGATACAGCGGAATAAATTTATAATGTTATTGCCTTATTATTGTTATGGGGAGATGTTTGAGCAAGGGATTTATTTACTCTACACAGAAAGATAGTAAAGTGGGGCCACCATAACAAAAGTGGTGGACAGGCCACACTTCGTCCTTCCTCTTGCTCGCTACAGATCAACAGCTTCTTCTACTTAACACTGACTCATAACATTTGCGTGTAATTAATGTGTGCTTATAACAAATATCAGATATTAATGAGGCACTTTCATGCCAGAGGCAACTTATTATAATGAGATTGGACGGTTAATAGCAAATAGCAGGTGAGATAGATTAGTGCTCCAAGGTCTTATAAGCATCACCTTTATGAATAATGTAACTTATATAAGTGAGAAAATGGCATAAATGCCAGACAACTGGTGCCGCCAGTATGATCTATTTGTACATAATTGGTCATTTGCAGTCAAGCACTGATCTCAAGAAAGTTCATTATTATGCTTTTCAACATGAAAAGAAGTGCATTTTGCCAATTTGTTGTATTTATTTACGGAACTTGCAGGCGCTGCATGTTCACATTGTGTTGTCGGCGCTATATGTTGAAGTGCGGTTGAAGAACTCTTATACAGATGAGAGAAAAGTCTGGAATAGAGTGAAGAAAGTAAATGGGCAACAAACGTATTCCTTACCTCTAGTAAACAGCCACGGAGAAAGCCTTGAAGACCAAGCCAACCTTCTCGGTGCACATCTTGAATACATATCGAGCTCTTCACACTACTCCGAAACCTTCCTAAAGTACAAAACACAAATCGAACAGCAAAAATTAGAAAGAAAATCTGCTAAAAGTGCGATGTACAACGATCCATTCTGTGTAGCAGAACTGCAGGCAGCACTGAACTGTTGTAATACATCCGCCCCAGGTTCAGACCGCATAATGTATGAGATGTTAAAACAACTACCATCCGAAACACAGAAAACCCCTCTTTACCTATACAACATGATATGGTCTTCCGGCGAGATCCCCTCTGTTTGGAAGGAGGCTATTGCAATTCCAATTCTGAAGCACGGGAAGGATCCTTCCTCTGTATCAAGTTACCGACCTATAGCGCTAACAAGTTGCCTCTGCAAAGTATTCGAAAAAATGATTAACTGTCGTCTACTACATATCCTCGAATCAAATAAATTCCTCGACCCATACCAGTGCGGGTTTCGCAAGGGTCGATCCACCAGTGACCATCTCATACGTATCGAGGCACGTATCCGTGAAGCTTTTGTCCATAAGCAGTTTTTCTTATCTGTATTCCTTGATATGGAGAAAGCTTATGATACTACGTGGCGGTTCGGGATATTGAGAGACCTCTCACACTTAGGTATACACGGAAATATGTTCCATGTTATCGAAAGCTATCTGTCAAATCGGACATTCCGTGTTCGAGTGGGCAATGTTTTGTCACGGAAATTTGTACAGGAAACAGGAGTGCCGCAGGGCGGTGTGCTCAGCTGCACGCTCTTTATAGTAAAAATGAATTCTCTTCCGTCTACACATACCACGTAACATCTTCTATTCAACATATGTTGACGATGTGCAGATTGGTTTTCAATCAAGTTCTCTCGCAATCTGTGAACGACAGATCCAGCTTGGCCTTAACAAGGTCTCCAAATGGGCTGATGAGAACGGGTTCAGACTGAACCCACAAAAAAGCACATGTGTCGTTTTCTCGAGAAAAAGAGGCCTGCACGCTGATCCTGAAATTGTATTGCATGGTGAGCGGCTGCCTGTAAACAAGGAACATAAATTTTTAGGCATAATTTTAGACGCGAAACTAACCTTTGTACAGCACATAAAATATCTTAAAAACAAGTGCATGGAAAGAATGAATATCTTAAAGGTTCTCTCACGCACAACCTGGGGCAGTGATAGAAAATGTCTCATGAACTTGTACAAAAGCCTCATACGCACACTACTAGACTATGGAGCCATAGTCTACCAGTCTGCTACTCCAACTGCTCTAAAGATGCTAGACCCTGTCCACCACTTAGGAATTCGCCTGTCCACAGGTGCCTTTAGAACAAGCCCAGTGGAAAGTCTGTACGTTGAATCGGATGAATGGTCACTTCAACTGCAGAGAACATACTCGTCTTTCATGTATTTTCTTAGAGTTAACGGAAACAGTCAGCACCCCGCGTATTACACCATAAACGATATGTCCAGTTGTCAACTTTTTCGAAACCGGCCCACAGTGGCAAAGCCTTTCTCACTTCGTGTCCGAGACATAGCTGAAGAAACAAGGGTTCCCCTGCTTGAATACCACCTTATGTCCCCAGCTATACGGCCCCCACCGTGGCAGTGGCAACCAATAGAGTGTGATACATCCTTCATAACTGTTACAAAGCGCGCTCCTCTCGCGCATATACGAATGTACTTCCTGGAATTACAACACAAATACTCCTGTCCTAAATTCTTCATAGACGTATCAAAGTGTAATTCTGGCGTATCTTACGCAGCAGTCGGTCCATCCTTTTCGGATACCGGTGTTCTGCACACGAGCACAAGTATCTTTACAGCAGAGGCCTACGCCATATTGGCTGCCGTTAAACACATTAAGGAATTGAATATCCCAAAGGCAGTTATATATACAGACTCTTTGAGCGTCGTAAACGCATTGAAAACTGTGAAGAAATGTCAAAATCCTATAATTATATCTCTCTATTCAGCATTATGCACCACCTATGCGTCCAGGCAGCATATCGTAGTATGCTGGGTGCCGGGGCACCGCGAGATTGAAGGAAACGTGTTGGCTGACCAGCTAGCCACATCCGTCCACGCGAACGCTGACACTTCCACGACTGTCCCTGTAGTGGACCTTAAGCCCTCCATAAGGAAAACTCTCAGGGCTTTCTGGCAGCGGTTGTGGGATAAAGAAACAGAAAATAAACTGCATGTCATCAAGCCATATCTTGGCAACTGGCCGCCGGTATCCAAGAACCGCCGCACGGAAGTAATACTTTGCAGACTTAGAATAGGACACACATACAGCACACACGCATACCTCTTGTCAGGTGGTGATCCACCCATGTGTGATAAGTGTGGTGAGCCACTTACCGTGCTTCACATCCTGATGCAATGCAGAGAATTAGATGCAAATAGAAAAAAGCATTTTCCATTACCTCACCGGCAACAAACGCCACTTCATCCCCAAATGATTATAGGTATGGAACCTCTCTTTAAACATCAATCACTGTTTCAATTTTTAAAAGCTGTACATAGTTTTCATATTATAGCCTCAGGAAACCCGTAGCACAGCCTCTTAACAGAGGTTTCTGCTGCGGTAGCTGCATTGAAAGAAAGCACCTGCCTCCCAGCCTTTGGGCTCAAAGGCTTTAAGGAGACATATGTGCTATTTCCATATTCATGCATTTTAGCCCCATGATCACTTATCACTCCTACTATACCCAGAGACCACTCCACGTATCACTGTCATAATTTTATACTTACATATCATTTTACGCTTCTACGATAGCGATTAATTTTAGGCCACTTTACAGCCATGCTACACCCCATCATCTTGACTCACCAATCAGCGCTTAACACATCATTACCAGTCATGGCGCTCTTTGGCCACACCTGGCCCTTGCGCCACTAAACAACACACATCCATCCTTTGTGCAGGTTCCTGAACCAGTGCTGGTAGTAGTGTCTAGCGGAGCGGTACATGTGTTGTTGCCAGCTAAGAATGCTTATTTGTCAAAGGCAACATGAATTGCAGAAGAATTGGGGGCTTCCATGGCAATTTTTCTCTGCAACTATGTCATCCCATGACATAAGAGAAAAGTTGCAACGTTCCTAGAAGCGCATTCCGTCAGTCTAAATTGATTAAGCATGCGCCTAATGTCCCTTGAAAGGGCGATTAAAGAGAGAAAGTCAGTTGAGCTGTCTTAGTAAATTACACTTCTACAGTACCGAAAAAATCAAAGCACTCTTACCATGAATGGACGCTTGATAACCCAGAAGTGGCACAAAAAACTAAATACAGGTGGCGCTGCTGCCTTGGAGTTCTAGGGAACGATGGAGCATGTTGGATTTAGGAATCACTGCCCTCCTTGAAGCCCTTGGGTTCAGCGAGAGCAGGGGGAAAGTAAAGATGTCCGCAATAGAGATTTGTAATTTGTAAGAAGCGATTGGAAGATCGGTGGAAGTAGGGAACCAACAAACAATGGAGGGGTACAAAAACAAAGTTCACAATAAGGGTTCAGAAACACATTGGTTATGGGGAATTCATTGTGTTTTTTTTTAATTTTAATTTTTTAACATAGGTAGCACATTAGGCAATAAAATAACAAGAGCGTGGTGGCGCAACCCACTGCCCTGTTCCACAAGGGACGCTCATAACATCCATCCATCCATCCCGCACCAGCTTGGCTTGATGTCATGGATTCTGGGGGCATCTGCTCGGGCCTTGTAAATCTCTTATTGGTAAAGATGGACTACGTTGCACTATAAATGACCCTAAGACTGGACTCAGCAAGTTTCGAGAACATATACTGCACCAGGATGACCAGAGTACGAAAAAGAAATGCTTTGAAATCTGTGACATTGCACTGAGGTGCCGGTGCCAGGTTTCAGCATGAAATTATCTAAAAAAAAAATTAAGTTTGACCTTCAGTTTCTTTCTTCTGGTATTTGACCTCTTAGTGTGAAATTAATCAAAGCACAGTTTTAAAAGAGTACTTTATCAGCCTGAACTGATATGGTGTTTCTCTTTAGGGTCCTCTTAGATAGTTGCATGTCTGACTGCCGGCTCATGCAGGTCTTGAGAATCTATAGTGCACTAATGATTTCTTGTCCACAATCGACATGTCACAGGACGCATTCCCTTGGAGCCAAGGCTCGCGGAATGCATGGAGCATGGCACCAACTTTATGGACAAGTTTGCTGATTCTGCCACGGCGGCAGCTTTCAAGGAGGTGGTGGCAAAAGTGGCATCATGATTCACGGTAATTTTGGGTGGTTGTTTGGTTCACAGTGTTAAACGTTCTAGAGTAGTACTAGAGCTTTGAGAGGTGCCATCGTAGGGGGCTGCTGTGGGTTAATTTTGGTGATTTGAGGCTCTTTAACTCTTCCTGTGCAACGGACAAATCTTTCTCGTCCAGACCTTTTCTTCTATATATGCCGCTGACGAGTATCGCTCGTCCGTAGATTACCTTTCATCTACTGAGTGCCACAGCCAAGAAGCAGTCATTTTACCATTTTGGTGTGAATACTGCGCTTCTGAAAGACATGAGCTTCCCAAAGACAGCTTGTTCGTGGGCGGGGTTGGTAGAAGCACAGCGGGTCTGACTCTCCTGGGTTTTAAGAATAGCGGCACAGAGTTCAGCAGCTGCGGCGGCTGCCCTTTTTAGCGCTGGTGTTTTTGGATGTTTTTTGACCTCAAGAAAAGGAGCGTACCTGGAAAGCTCTAGCGAGTAGTATTCAGAGCACCACCTTAATTCGAACACTTGTGAGGACGAGTTTGAGCCTCTGGTGACCTCTTGCATGGACACGGCTCAACGTGCACACTTTCCTGTCTGCGTTTCTGCAATTTTCTTTCCGGGAATGCCGCATCGCACTGAGCACAACAGAATCGCGCTTGACTTCTGTTTGAAATGATGTTGAGCCTGTCATAGACTGCTTCTGTCACCATGCCTATTTGCAACTCAAAAGCATAAAAAAGAAATTGCCTGTAAGAGACAACCCAAAATAAAGAACTGCTGATATTATAATAGCAAAGGTTGTTCACAATCGATTAGCTGATAAAATAACCCGGAAAAGCGTGGTGGTTTCCTGAAAAAAAAAAAAAAAAAGACATGGAAAGTGTTATCGTGCACCTAGAAAGTGGTACATGAGCATTTTTGCATTATGCCAACATTGTAACATGGCCATAAGGACCAAACCTAAGACATCATGCACAGAAGCAGAATGTCAAAGCCATTGAGCCACTGCGACGAGTCAATACCAGCACTGGCATGGTACCATGCTGGTACCATGCTGGTTAATATACAGTTAAACATTGTTATAACAGAATTGAAGGGGGAGCCAGAATTACTCCGTTATATTCACTACTTCGTTATGTCCCATTTTGTCATGAAAGGATTTGGCTGTACAGCATGTGCAGGTTGGAAGTTCCATAATTGAACATGCAAAGATTACGTTTTTCGACCCTTGGTTAACCTCAAAGCGTACTTTCGGAAAGGAAGGCTAAACCATGCACCAAACAAACTTTTATCAGATTCCTTGGTCTTGACAGAACATGAAAGCCTCATTGCATTAAAATTTTGGTTTAACCTCTATGCAGGCTTTAAAGTAGTACAAGCAATTCATTCAGCCCAGTATACTTTGTGTGTCTAATAAATGTGTCATTGTTCAGAGAAATGTCACATTATGCACATGCAAAAGTAATTTACATTTCATCAGTAATTATGCAATTATGCATAAGCAAAAGTAATTTTCAGGTAATTTAGGCAATATATACCATGTTTTTTAAATGTTAACAGAATTCAAGAAAAAAATACCTGGGGCATATAGCACAAATCTACTCATTGAGCTGGATTACTCAAAGAGGCAGACATTATTTATACTAGAAATCAAAATGTATTATTGACTAATTAGCAACATTTCACTAATAAACCTTTTAACTAATCACTTTACTGCACATGTTGCATTATATTACTTGAAGCCAGTGATTTCACAAGGCACATCCTAGTGGCACTAATTTTTAAGCTATCACCAGGTTTGAGGTAAGGGTGGTCAAACTTGTGCTAAGAATGCACTGTTGTTCCTCTGTCTTTTTTTAGCAAAACACAGTTTTTTATGCTTTGAAGCTGGAACAACGCATTTTGTCAAAAAAAATTTGGGAGTGCCTTTCTTAAAATAGGTATCATCCTCAAAATTTGTTCCAAGTGGATACTACTTCCGAGGTCAACAGCCACTATTTGTCAATTGCAACATGTGCCATAAAGTAATTAGAAGTTAGCTAGCAAAGCTTTGTTAATTAGGCAACCATGCATATTTATTTCTTGCACAAGTAATGTCTGCCTCTGAGAGTAATGTAGCTCACAGAATTGTGCTACATGCGACGGGTAATTTTCAAACGTTCTGCCAACAATAAAAAACAGCACCACATGTTGCAGCAGCTTTTACCTTTTATAGTTTTTGAAAGATTGATTGAGGCAGTTATACTGTTTATGTCATTGTCCTTTTCTCTCTCTCTAGGTTCCGGTTCCACATGCCATCAAGCTAGGAAGGCATGGCAGCCCAGAGACCATGTGAGCCATTCACATGGTCACAGAAATCACAGCAATCACAGCAATTTTTACCACCATAAGAGACCTCTGTGAGATGGTGCCTGTACCATAGTGTAAATACAGCTAAATGCAGCTTTCGTAAACTGCATCATCTTATTCAAAATCTACTCGAACACCCCTCCTCAACTGGTGCTTGGCTTGCTAACATCTTGATGCTGGCTTCATCACGTTATAGTACTGTACCACTTTTGGTGACTTAGCACTCCTGCACTAAATTTGGAGCTACGTTATCATCCTCTGGTCTCTTAATGCATTTTACCTGATGGGCCTGATCGAGGTCACGTAATTCAAGAGCACCCAAATGAAGGAAACACCACGTTGTGTCCATGCCAAACTCTGACACCAGAAATCACCAGAGTGGCACAAGAAATGTTAATGGCACACCAACAGTTATACAATAGAACCGCGTTCAAATGCTTTAGAAAAAAAAAAAACTCTAGAAGAAAACGTAGTAATTGGGAAAATGATGATCTGAAGTCACTAAAAGAATTTTGCAAGCTCAACTGTAGTCGACATCTATGTAATGCGAAGCATCGCACGAATTGTTGCAGCACGATGCGTCGACGTGCGTTTAGCTTGCGGGGCTCGAGCAGCCCGAGACGTGCATCGCCGTTTTTTTCGGCTTTGGAAAGGTTACCTTCGCGCTCCTGGGTCAACAGCATCTTCGAGCAGGGCATTTTTGGCGGGAAGTTTTGATGTGCCCACTTGGCGTGAATCGTTGCAGCGCGAGATGGTGATGTGCTATGAGCTCGCCGGGGTCGACACGCGTGTTGTCATTTTTCTATTGCATGATGTTTTAAGACGGCGACGGGGAAACGCAAACAAAATTGAGCTGGTTGGCAACGTGTGAATACGATGCTGCCACAGCAAAACATGACGCGCTCACTTCAGGCCTCCTGCAGCAGGAAGTGACGGCCTCAGGCCGGTCAAAGTGCCGGGTGTGTCAGATACAGAAGGGCCATCATTCACTTCCACGTCGTCGGCATGAACAATCGTCAGAAGCTATGGGAGCAGGAAACATATCCTGGCCACAATGTTTTCATCTCACTATCAACGGTGACTGCAGTTACAAATTACAATGCGCAGCTAATTCTGCAGACACTCCGGAGCTAGTATTGCAGTCACAAAGGCAACAATATTTCCTGGTGTCGAGTCCAAGAACCTAAGGAATCAAACGTGGCAAGCAGAAAGCGAGTGGCAACTCCAGCAGCCAGTGGCACTCAAAGATACCATAAGCTAAGCCACATACAATGTGCTGATCCCGGTATTCAACACTCAGTGCGCACACTTGGCTTACATAAGCGGGAAGAGAACGGAGTTGCAGAGGGTTGCCTTGTGAAGGTCGACTCCCTGACGTCATGCTGCCTCCCAAGATATTTCTTTCCTCCATGGGGTCAACCTTTAACCCTTTGAGTGCTGGGTGTTCCTGCCAGAGGTTTTTCCAAAGTGCATCAATTTCTGTCTACCGGATTAGCAGATTTTAGATTCAAGTGGTATTCGTTGACAATATTGCCTGAGGCTTTACAAAGTTTCCTGGTCTGAGTAGTCAAATGCTTTGGCCTCTTTGTCGCTGCCATTGTCACTTGAACACACTTCATAGTCAATATTGCATTTCTCTGAACCAATAAGACAACTGCTTCAACGTCTTGCGTCGATGTGTCCAACCCCGACATGCGCAAGATGGATACACTTTATCACAACATCCGTTGTATGCAAGCAAAAGCCACCCCCATTCAGTTTTCATGTATATAGTGTGGTCATCAAATGAGGTTTTTCACATTTGCGAATTATCTTTGCTAAGGCAGAAAGTGAGCAGAAATTGCAACACAGTTTTTACTCGGGCACGGCAAGCGGAGTGCGCAGGAATTCAGGCGAGCTATAGTGGGAACCTCTCAGCACTGTTTCTTAAGGGGACACTAAAGCAGAAAAATAATTTGACATGTACTTATCCTTCTAAAGTACCAGAAAGCTACTGTTACCATGAGAGCAGGCTTGGCAAGACGGAAAAGGCACAAGAACAAAGCAATGGCAACGACACTGCCTCGAAGTTCCTGCACTAGCTTGTTGCAGTGTCGTGGATTTGGCAGCATCTGCTTGGGCCTTGTTAAACTTGTAATAACGAAAATGGTCTGTATCGTATGCTGAAAGAAAAAAACAAGGAAAGACTGAATTTACGAAGTTTTGAGAACTTACACTGAGTGACAATGGCCTAAATATGAAAAGATGCTTTGAAATCCGTGGCGTCACAGTGACTTATTGGTGGGAAATTAAAAAAATTGAACTTGGACTTCCATTTTATTTTTTTAATAATCAACCTATTGTGGCAACATTAATGAAAATGGAGTTCAGAATGAATTCCTCATCAGTCTCAACTGATTCTTCAGCATTCCATTAAGGGGGCCCTAAACCACTCTTTATCGAAGTTAAGAAACGAATTTGATGCAGACTAGTATTTCAGAAATACTTTGGCACAAAATGTGCTTCAGTGCATACAGCAGGAGCAGGGTTGTTCGCTATCAAAGATTGCCTGTGATCCCCTTTGCGGTGCTCCCAGTCCTTATTCAATGCCTTGCACCGTGAAGGCTATGGCAGAGCAGGGTATGCCCACAATGCTCCACCTATTCAACGTCACCATGGCGTGCAGTTCAAAGTTCATTTGATTTTGGCTGTTCACATAGCTGCCACCATTTCCGATTTTGGTGCCTAAAATGTGCCAAACTTGGAGGCTGTCCCTCGACGTACTGTTGAGTTCATGGTGTCTCATCCCTTTGCTGTGCTGCAGCGTACTAGGTATGCTGCAGCACAGCAAAGCTGTGCACAGCTGTGTTTTCTCGCACCATGCGACAAGTAGCACATTTTCTCTTGTGCTTATCTCTGCGGCAATCACACAGTTTCTGAAGGTCAATTGAAATGCCTTTATGTTCGCTCATGCAAGTATGCCAACAGCAACCCCAACAGCAACCACATCGGGTAAATGGTGCGGCACTATGGGCTGGCATTAAAAGGATTCCCAATGCGACTAGCTTCGATCATGATGGCGACACATCTCAAGGGTGTGCAACTCGTGGTGACTTGTGAAGCACATGACCTGTTCCAGTGCTAGCACTCGGTCTGGCTCGCTGTATGCCTAGTCATATCACCCACACAGACCACTTGGAGCACACAGTTTTCCTCGCGGAGCCACAGCGAATGAGCTTGTTGTGGCAGCTGTGGTATCTATGCTGCGCAGCAGACGCAGCTGCATGCAACTGTCGTATAGCGTAACGTTTGCCGTGTGCACGCCAGGGCTGGAGTCCGCACTCGCGCTCTGGTGCTCCAGTCTGGTCATGCTGCGTGGTGCGGACCGGCTTTGTCCTGCGTCAGCTCGACCAACGGATAGTAGCCTCATCCAAACTGCGCATTTTTGAAGCTCAATATGAAGCAATGTTTGCCAAGGTGTCTAGCCAGAAGCTGCCATGTGCAAGCGCTGGCAAGCGTACATGTAGTCCAACCTTGTTTCATATGGAACTAGGTCAATTAGGGTTTATATTTATTTATTTATTAGGCATTAAAGCGGGGGGGGGGGAACAAAGAACCAATAAATAAAGCAGGCAAAACAAAACATGTACCCGGAACACTTTCATACTCGCACATTAGCGAGACCCGACAGCTACGGCACCGATAAGCAGTGTGGCCAAAGACGCATTCCTGCGAGGGCAGTCACAGCCGAGCGTAAGCAGACAATAGTAGACTTTTTTCGGAAGTGCATAATCCTTATCAGAATTTGAAACTCAGATTTTCACTTACTTCAGCCTGTTTGTTAAAGTGTGTCATTAAGTACACACAGTAACAATAGGAACAAGTGCACCAATCCAAACACCCTTTGTATTTGATGTCAGCTGTCGGCCAATAGCAGCCGTCTATGGGAATCTGCTAAATGACGAAATATGGCAGCTTCGAAGAGGGTCAGGAGAACGCTTTGTTTGAAAAAAGCGTTTGAGAGAGAGGCGTCTGCACTCTTGTTTATGATCTTCACGCACCACGCACAACTGCAATATTTGGCCGAGATGTTCACAGCAGCATATGCTATCTGTGGACTGTGCTTTTTTACCAAGCTTGAAGGATTGTTCAGGAACCCTTTAAACCTCTTGGTGCGAGTTGTTGGAGGAATGGCGTCGTGCCCGTAACATTGCGGTGGTCCTGTGGCCAGTGCCTTCATATGCCTTCCCTCTGTCCGGTGCCAGAGACAATGAATACATTCACAGCTGTCGACCGGAAAATGATTTATTAACAGCACTTCCTAGCTGTGCAACCACCAAAGGTGTCCAGGCAGCAGCAGCAGCAGCAACCACTATGCTTACAATCACAACTATGGCAGCCTCCTAGACGAGCTCGTCGACATGTGGAGTGTTGTGTAGGCGTCCCACAGCAGCCATTGCTGGCTTGCCCTTTGACACCCGGGCTGCCACCTAGGAAAGGAACATGACAACAGCGAGTTTAGTGAACACGGTTTGCTTTTACATAACTAACACTGCTAATACAGTCAGAGCTTTGAAAATCGCTTAGACAGCAAACTACGGCACTTGTCAAAACAAACGCATGCATGTTGCAACTAACAAAAATCGAGCTTCTTGGTTCCTTATCTTCTCCACTGCATGTCGAGGTTCTCAACTCTGGCAGCATCGATGCCTTCAGGTAGCACATGACAGTTTATCGGTTACACACTATGCGACACCTGTAGTTAACAGGACCTGCCACATCCGTCGCTATGCTTGATTAGCACTTGCCAATATTTATTATGCGTACACATATACCCAAAAATGCGGGCAGCGAGATAATGGCTGCTGTAGCTAAAATGGCAGAGCATCGTGCACGTAACGTGAAAAGTTGGCGCTCAGCTCCCACTGGCAGCAAGTTTAGATCTAAAGTCAAGAAAGCATCGCGGAGGTGGGCGTCTACAATTAGTGAGGCCACAGCCTTGCATGCCGCTGAAAGTTTTTCTAAATGCGGCAAGAGTTGAAGAGCCCCTTCTTCTGCGCGGAAGACTGACCGTGGCAACGTCCTGGGTGGTGACGGCATCGATGGCCTGCAGGAGCTCGTCGTGGCGCCAGGGCTGCCCGATGCGCGACACGTGCACGCCCATCTCAACTGCCACATGCGAGTGGCACTCCCGGTCGTACTGCACGGCTGCCTTCATCTTCTGCCTGCACACATGGGTGCCAAAAGTCCAGCCGGAAGACGTAATCAGCCAAGCAAATTAAAAATGTTCTCCTTTCACAGCAGTCTTCCAGATAAACAGGTTTCAGTCTAATTACGATGACACCACTTATTACAACAATCATAATGCAGATGCTTCAAGCAATGGTGATGCTAATTGTAATACAGATTTCGACATAAATCGTAAGACTAATTGTGATGCATATTCTTCCAGGAATTGTAATGCAAATTGTAATGTAGATTCCTACAGGAATCATAATGGTCCAGAGATGGTTGAAAAGATCCCGGACGGCGACTGAAGCTTTTCTAATGTGTTACTTCATCACTGATGCTAGCCACACTGCCATGTGAATTGAAAGTCAGCCGAGGAAAGGGTACCCACTTGGCATCTTGGACGTCCTTGTCAGCGACTTTCTGAGCCACAGTCCGCACCTGAGTTGTCACTGCCTTGATGAGCTGCATGGACAGTAAGATGGGCAAAAAGGTGTTTACAGTAGTCACACAGTCAGCTGTCGGCTGCCATCTATCCAAACTAACTGTACAGAGAACCCCACAACGTTTTCTCTCTGCTGTTCTGAGTGGCCTACTCAATTTTGGTCTAATGAGAAGGTCTCACCTTGTCCATGTCATCCGGGTGGCCGGCCAGGGCAACACCAAAAAGTCCCGTGTCTGTGTAGTTGACATTCAGCGCCGCTGCCTGCAAACACAATCCAGGACATGAACTGAGAACTACCGAATGCTTCCTCCAAACAGGCCCACCACGTACTGTATGTCTTTTGAGAAAAAGTCCAATAAAAGCTTAACCGCACTGATGGTGTAGCAAGTGAAACATGCGAGGCACTGGGCACAAACTCCGATATTACCAAGCACTTTCGCTTAAAATGGTGTAACAGGTGTAATAATAATAATATTTGGGGTTTTACGTGCCAAAACCACTTTCTGATTATGAGGCACGCCGTAGTGGAGGACTCCAGAAATTTTGACCACCTGGGGTTCTTTAAGGTGCACCTGGTGTAACAGGTGTAGTATGCAGCCAAAATTGTAGACATAAGAATCAATCACTAGGATTTAATGTCCCAAAGGTGCATAGTGATGTTGATTGAAGCCGATTACTGCCTTTAGATAGAACAAGCAGCGCCTCCTGTAACGTAGGAGCTTGTGTGCAAAAGCACATGGGGCCAGCAGCCAGCACCTTGCAGGACAACTAAAATGTTCGTAGTGCTTCGAATCCCGCTTCTTGAGAGTGGACCATGCGCCATCTTAAACAGTGACCTAAGAAAGACACTGTAGTCGAGTGGTGTGGATTAATTTCAACCGTCTTTAGGTTCTCTTATGTGCACTGCTGCAGCTAGGAGTTGAACCCGCAACCTTGCACTCGGCAGCAGAGGGATGTCAGACCTACTGAGCAACTGCAGTGGTATCATGAAGCACACACAGATTAATCACAAGGTCGCAGCGAGGTCACCACATCTTTACTACAAGAAGTGTAAGCATACACTACGGTCCAACAGGATGTCGCAGCTGTCACTGCAACTACTGTATCACAGCTTTACATAGAAACAATGCTTTTTCTTTTCTAATGGCTACAGATATTCTAAAACCAACATGTTTGAATGCTCATAGGGGGTTCACAGCTACAAGTTCTACAGAAAGATATTTTTAAAAGTGTTTTCTGGCAACTCTGTGTTTCAGCCTGCTTGCATATATCAGTTTGATTGCCTTAAGGGTTCCTTCATTAGAAAGCTTACATAAGGGGTGCTGCTCATTGTACCAAATAGAATAATGTATAAGAAGCTATTGGTCATCCCGATAACTCCAGAACATGCTACACACAGTGTGTATGTGCGATAACACCGGGCCCACCGTGCTGGCTACAACGCTCATGTAACAACAATCTGATACTGCCAGTGCATCTTGTGCTAGACCAGAGAGACTTCAGCAAGATCAGCTGGCCTAAACACTCTACTTTTGAACATCGAAAAGAAAAAAAAAAAAAAAAACTGGATGTGTAGAGAAACACAACAGAGCATCGACTGTCAATTTTGTTAATTGGCCTTGTGTCAATTAGCCGCAAAGTATGTCGGCCTCTCTGAAGACCTTATCTGTAGAAGTGCCACAATCACTACGCTCATAGCCCTTTTATAGGAAATTACGTGGTCCACACGAAAACCACCTTGTAGATAACATGCCTCAATGATCCCCTGAGTAGATAATCAGACTTTATACTCTCTTCTCTTCAATAAAAATTTCAGTTGACAGTCAGTGTCACTTTATGTCGCCCCTCTACATGTGCCTTCTTTATTGTGCTGTTCCCAAGACGAAGCAACGCCAATTAGCCCAACTGTCAATTCTACTGTCTACAGTAGAACCCCGCTGTTACGTTCCTCACTGCTGCGTTTTCCCGGCTGCTACGTCGTTTTCATGCGGTCCCGGCATAGCTTCCATAGGATCCAATGTATAAGGAACCCCGCTGTTACGTCGTAGCTGTGAAAACGTTCCCGCATGATACGTCGCAACTTAGCACTCCGAGCCCGCCTGGGCTGAAGTAGGCAACGCGCTCCAGCCGCCATTTTGGCTTTTGACAAGTTTTGGCTGGACTTGGCCGGGCTTGGCTATGGAACTGGCTGCAAGAAGCCGCACGCCAGTTCGAGAGGCCGCCACTAAGTGGCCATTCGTGAAAAATGCTCTCACTATCATCACTGTGATTAGGGTCACCGCATGGTTGTTGGACGGGTCGACTCACGGAGGGAGGAAACTCGGGAGAGGCCCTCGCGTCACTCTTTGTGAAGCAAAAGTGAAACCGGAAGTTGGCGTTGCTCGTGGCGTTGCTCTGCCTATCGGGCCAGCTCTCCTCTCTTGTTTACATTTCTCCCACGGCGCGCCGCGCGCAACCGGGCTGCTCGGACGCGCGCACTCCGCAGCAATACTAAACAATCGTTAGCAGGTTAGCATGATTACGCCAAAGAGGGCAAAATTTCCCGCGGATATTCCTTTGTCCGTTGCCATTGCCGTGGCGCGGTGACGACGAGGAGCACGAGCCGCATGATGCCGGGGAGTGGCCAAATCCTAGCTTTGGTGAAGCCATCGCGGCTCTAGACCTCCTCCGAAGGTACGTCGCACCTCACAGCGACGCTGACAGCAATGCGGCCTTCCAGGCTATTGAGAAACGTGTGGCGACTTCTAGCGAGCGAAAGAAACGGCAAGCCATCATTCTAGACTTCTTGAAGTCCTAAGCGCACTCTGTGGAAATAAATTGTCTATAGTTGAAGCTGCCCTTTTTTTCATTCATTTTCGGAGCTTTCCTCACTGTTGCGTTTTCCCGGCTGTTACGTTTTTTTCCCCCGGTCCGGTGAAAAACGTATGAACGGGGTTCCACTGTAAATGTCTGCAGAACACGAGGTTGTTAAAGAAGAACACTGACAGCACGGTAAATGTATCAAGGGTGCATGCAACAGCAACTCACGGCGAACGGCTTCTGGGTGGCCTTGGCTGCTGCCTCGCCCAGCTTGGTGGCCTGGCTCTCGCTGTACGGCAGCCGGGGACCCAAACCCAGAAGGTGCGCAAACACGCCCAGGGCGACACACTCCTTGGGGTTGCGCCAACCCGCGCCTTCCGCCACCACCGCCGCGTCCACAAACTCGCCCGCCGATTCCACGCGGGATTCACCTGCACGCACACAGCGGGTCACGGCACATCCACGTTTGGAAGGGAGTTTGACACTAAAGAACCCTTTGCAGATGAGTGTGCCAACCTGAGCAACTGATATGTCGAAGATGGCGAAACAGTAAAACAATGTCCTCACACACTTCGGAAATACTAGGAGTGCAGTATTTGCCGGCCGCTGTTGCTGACGATTCGTATCACTGACGCCACCTGCACGTTCTCACCGATGCTTTGGGGGATCTCGCCGCTTTGGGGCGCTCATGCGTCTTGCGATGCTGGCTGCTCTTTGCCACTGCAGCCGTACAAACTCCTAGCTGACCTCCAACTTGGAGCCAGGAAAACACGCCACGAGAAATGAAAATTACAGATTACTGGCCAAAAAAAGCTGTGCGAAGAAAATGTTGTCTATTCGCGTAGGGTGCACACGAGGTGACCTTTACTTTTTAATCATTGACAACCACATTTAAAAAGAAAAATTTTGCAACTCCGACGCAGGTAGCGCTGTTGATTGACGCTGAGCATGCCACCGCCCGAAAATAGCTGCGAATTTCCCTTCATCGCTACATCTACAAGTCGGCCCTCACAACAAGTAGCAGCACGGGAGGTGATCAAGCGAGCCAGACCGAGTGTCAAAACCTCAAAATGTCTTGTTCTCTCATGCGACCACCTTCTGCGTCACGAAACAGTAGAAACGAAACTGAAAATGGACATAGAAAAGCTATTAAATTATTTAGTGCCTTCCTAGGCTTCCTAGAATTTTTTGTAGGGTTTAGATATCTAGGACCTTCATTTAAAGCAGAAAAATAAATAGTCTCGTGCCAGTACTCCTCTAATGGTGCCATGAGTAGGAGGTTGGCCATCTTGTGCAAGGCAACCTAATGATGTATGTGAGCCTACTTCCAGTATATCGCATATATCCCTACTGCAACATGTGCCTTAATGAGAATGAATCATTAGCAAATTCCATTTAATCATCTACAGGTTTGTCATGCAGGTAACATCTGCCCTCTTAGGTAATCCACCTGAACAGACCAAAGTGCAGTATCTGTCACAAGCAATTTTTTATGCGAAGCATATTACTAGAGCTCAACCCAGCTCCTCAGGCGCGGCGGTGTCGCCTTCAATAGCACGTGACACCGTGACGTCACGACAGAGGAGAAACGGGGCTCCAACTCGCGGCGTCGCGGCGGTATATAAGCAGCTGCGCTTGTTTTTACGTGGCTTTGGCTCAACTCTTGCAAGATGGGCTGGGTGGGAATCGAACCAGGGTCTCAGGAGTGTAAGACGGAGACGCTACCACTGAGCCACGAGTACGATGCTTGAAAGCGGTACAAAAGCGCCTCTAGTGAATGCGGTGTTGCCTTAGAAACGAGCTGTTTCTAAGGCTCAGGCGTGCGTCGCTTGCTCAGGCGCACATTTCGTTGCCGCGCCGAACGCTGCGTTGCTCGACGCTCACCGCGTCGAATGCGGGGCGCGTAGTCGCTGCGCCGTAGCCTATTGTCTTACACCCCTTGGCGGGTCGACGGGAATGCTGTCGCGTTCCACTCTTGAAGGCGAAGCAGAGTAACGCATGAGTTGTTTCTTCGTCTAGCCGAACCAAATATAGCCAAGCAACAGCAGTTCACCAGGGTAAACAGTGGTTCAACAACTAAAACAAAGGCTAGTATGCTTCGCATCCTAGGCTTAACCTTAGCTAAGCCACAGCCATTTTTTTTAAATGCTTGTTCAAACCAAAAAGGAGAGGTAGTCTAATTTTAGTTTTGCTCCCTGGCGCTATCATCTTCGGCAGTAATGCACGCATTTCCATTTTTTCTTCTTCTTTTCTTTTGCAAAGTGACACTGAGTTTATGTGCCCAGTGAAATGTCAAGGCTCCTTGGTGGCTACTACACAACATCTACAAGCAGTAGCACTGCTCAGTAGCCACTACAGCTATGAAATGCTTTGCGCTAGCTGCCCAAGACGATGGCACCCGCAATGCTTCCTCAAAATTGGCCCCATACACACCTGAGCCAAACTTGGAGGGCAGGAACTCGGCCCCAGGATTGGTAGACAGCTCGAGGCCCTTGAGGGCATCTGTCACCCGTTTGCAATCGGCACCGACCACAGAGACCACGGCACGGGGCGCACTCACATGCTTCTTCACAAACTGGGCCAGCTGCATAGACACACGAGCGTGCAACGATTCAGCATAGGTGGTGTCCACTGCGTTGTAACATTAAAAAATCTGTGTGGTTTAGCATCCCAAAGTAATATATGGGCTACAAGAGACATTGTAATGCGAGTGGGAGGTTTCGGATTATTTTGGCCACCTGGGCTTGTTTAAAGTGTACCTAAATCTAAATACAAGTAAGTTTTAGCATTCTGCCACCTTCAGAATGCGAGCATCACGATCATGGCTGAACACGCGGCCTCGAGCATCTTGTTTTGTAACCCTGGTAAGGCGAAACGTACGTTTGTTTTGAAGTTGGCCCTCGACTATACGCGCCTTTGATGCTCAAAGCTCTACTCACTATAACAGACTCGCCCTTGCGCAAGTACTTCAGCTTGTGCGCATTGGTCTGCGACAGTGGAATGCCGCAATCTCGGAGGCCATGCAAAACATGATGTGAACTCGGAACTTTACCACGATGTTATGAAGTTGTACAGTGCTTGACAAAAATATATTGTCTGCATATCAATTGAAGATCTGCTTTGCTACCACAAACAAGCCACTGTGCCAATGCGTATGTCATGTGTACCTTGTTTTCTTTTATAGCCGGTGACTGCTTTTCACTTGTTTGACAGTGTTATCCAGCTCTTGCTCGGTGCTACATGAGCCTTTATGTACTTGAAATTTCTTTATTGTTGTCGCTGATTCTATAGCAAGAGAGTCTTGTCTAATCAAATTGAACCTTCTTGAAAATACTGCACAACATGTATATAAATATAGTAGGGCGGATGCCGCACAGTATTGTGGCCACCGCAAGCCTGTACGGAATTCTTGGGTTGTCGCCATATACAGAATCCTGCTAACGGCTGACCCCACAACCGCGAAAAGCCTGCCACAAGGCAGTCCAGAAGCACCCTAAAAGCGGCAAGCTTCAGGCATTTTGCTCACACAAGGGAGCTAAGAGACGGCGTGCAAGGGAGACTAATTGCTACTCGCCTTTTCATGGCAGTGGCGTCCAACCAGGAAGTCTTTGATGTACAGGGAGTTGGCAAGGCCGCCGCGGAAGGCAGCCGCATGCAGCGCCTCCATGAGCACTGCACGAGATCAGGCAAAGGCGATTGCTCGGCAACCAGCCGCAACCTCGATAACCCTAGAGAGTGTACTTCGCTCATTACACAGGACACAGCCACAAAAACCTTCATCCTTTTTACCGATAAGCCACAGGAAGTTTTTTTTTTCTGGTTATGATGGCAAAATTACAAAGCCAACATGTAGCTGCTAGAAAGAGTGCTGTCGCATGCACGTTTTCTAGTGCGAGAAATACCAGCGTCCAATTTATTTACTGTGGTATGTAATATCTGTGAGTAAGTACGAACGTTTCACTTCAGGTTTCTGGTTTGCTCTTACGAGCATTTGCACGTGTGGTATCGTCACTTCATTAAGAGCATCTTTCAAAAGCAAGATGGCGTCCGCATTTTCTGCTGACCATGCATTCTGTGCTGGTCCCTCGTTCAGCTTGCCTCAGAGAGCTTTGACAAATTTCAGTAATCAATGGCTGTTGTAGAGAGGAAAAACAAATGGTGTGTATATGTTTTATGCAGGTTAAATTGTGGCGGCCTTTGAGAAGGTAAAGAAGCCAAGGAATATCAGCCACATTTAACCAACTGTAAGGTGCACCTTTGCCCAAAACAATGAGCCTGGAAATTGTCTCCAGCATTCTGACGACACGAAATCGAGGCCGTGTCTGCGGCGCTGGCAACAGCCCACTGTCAGGGCTAGCACCACGGTCATTGCATGATGGTGACAGAACAAGTTCTCGAGTAGGCCGCCCAATGACAACACACGACATTTATTACTAAAGCATGTGGTTTTTACACATTAAGCTGGCGGCAACAAAGTTGCATCACATGTTCTTTCAGTGTTTCGGAGACTTATGCACTTTGCAGGACAAGTGGCTATTCACTATGGCTGAGTGCAAGATATGAAACATAACTGTGCACAGAGGATGGCAGGTTGTGGTCCATAAACGGCAACAAAAAGCTGTGCCAGAGTCAGTGTGAATAAATTTTCATTCCGTCAAGGTAAATGTTCAGGTTGAATCTTTTTCTGACTACAAAGAAATTGGAGGCATGATGCTTTCTTTTTTTCTTGTAGTAAAATCGGGTCTACATTATTTTACTCTGAACCCATAAAAACTGGGTCCTTGTTAGAAATGAGTAAGTACTACACCACTTGACATGCTAATGTATGTGCAAAAGCTCCATCTACACAGCTTCGCATTCATAGCCAGACAAAGTTGTTGGCAAGTATTGAGTATTTCACAATTGAGAAGCACCAGTTATACTTTGCTGCATGTAGCTGAACCACAGGCCAATTTTGCCTCAGATTTCACAAGAGGTAGCATTTTACAGTGGGCTCAGTTTATACAATGTTTGTTAGCATTGCTTACCTGTTTTGCCCACGATAAAGCCAAAGTGTCATTACCTGCAGTAACACCACACAAAAAATAGCAACTTTGCTGTAATGTAATGGTGGCGCCATCTGTCACTGCCATGGTGGAACGCACCTTTCGCTGCAGTGGTGACAGATGGCGCCATTGCTCTGTTGGAGCAAAATGGTCTTAATTTTTTGGGTGGTGCTGTTGCATATGACACGAACTTCACCTCTGTTGTGAACATGGCATGCAAGTAATATTCACAAAAGAAAGAACGAATGCACAGAGAGGCACGTAGGTGAATCAGGGGTAGTTCTGGCTGGCTACCCTGCACGGGAGGAAGGGGTAGAGGGATAAAAAGAGAGAGAAATGGGCACAATGTCGTCGTGTGCACCATACAGTGGGTAACAAACAGCGCTGTTATTGTCAAATATGTTATTAAACTGAACCTGTGCAAAATCTGGGAGAAAATTAGCCAGTGCAGTCGAACCCATTTATAACAATATTTAAGTGCCATGAAAATTCCATTGTTATAACCGGGTTGCATGAAAAAATCAAAATAGGGGATGGCATCACTTTGGTGGCCTTCTTAAAAATTGCGAGACGGCTGCTACGGCAGCTTGTCAGCTTGAGAAATCCAGAAGAAACAATGAGGCGAGATCACCACAAGCATCTCATCACGTAAATCTCACTGGCTTGCACAAGAAAAGCCTATATCCTTCAGCCTTGCATGTTTTACACGAAACTTGACATTCTTCTCCAAGGCATCCAGGTGCTCCATGTAGTGCTGCGGAAGGTTCCTCACGAAAACAAAGCCCCGGAGAAACTGAATCATGTGCCGGGCCTCCTGTGAGGACAATGTTGAGGCAGCTTGCCCTTCCACGTCATTGCTGCCGTCAACACCGTTGCTATCCGATGCAAGCATGTTCACGACGATCACCTCATCGGTTAGACGCACTTAGTTTTCAAATCTATAGTCGTGCACTTCCTACGATCAGTGGGTGTATAAACCATCTTCCATTTCGACGGTAAGTCAAACCAACTGTTGGTCAAACGAGGCTGAGAAACCGCATGGCCAGGAAGGATTTCGATGCAACCAACAAAGATGAACGCGAGCGATTAAGCAGAACTGCGCTGAATGAGAAGAAAGCTAGCAAGCAATCTGCGAGCTGCGCAGTTGGCACAGCCCATTCGTGTTCGAACGAGTGGAACGGTGACGGCAGAGAGGCGCGCAGAGGTGGCTGGAAAATGACCGCGCGGCGACTATTGGAGCAGCGGCCCATCATGCAGCGGCTCGAATTTCTTTCTTTCTTTTCAAGGATTTCGCATTTCACTACCTTTAGGCACGGACACCCAGCAGTCAGACTTCATCGTTATAACAGACAATGCCGCATCAGGGCATTGTAGTGAGCGGGTTATCTCACCATGGAAAACACACAGAAGTTGATGGTGCAGCAGCATCTCATTGTTACAACCGATATATCGTTAAAAACGGTATCGTTACAAGTGTGTTCGACTGTACTTTATCCGCTAGAGTCATGTACCATACTTGGCGCTCATATTTATGCAACACTCTATATATCCCAAAAGAAGCAGCCAGCTGGGCCACAGAGAGGAGGACTAACCTGCCTCCCGGTTCTGCCGGAAGAGGGCCAGCTCCTTGTGAAGGTGGGGCGCAACGTCGTTCACTTCCCAGTGCTTGAAGGCCGGATGAAAGGCCACCTCCTCGGCAAACTTGAGCGCCAGGTGGCTGCGTGGATGCGCGGAGGACACGAGAAAAAGCATGCTCGTCACAGTTCAGCACGACGGAGAAACACTGACTCGGGGGACTTGCACTCGTATTCTGAAACATTCCTCTACTCGGCACTGCGTCCACGACTACATAATGATGATGGTGATTGCAAGTGGATTCCCCTTTGAAAAGGGGTGGTGATGTGTCAACCACATTCCAGCTTTCTATTCAAGTTCTCATGCTAGATTAGCGTCACTATATACGAGGTCTGTCTGGAAAGCATCCAACCATGTTCCCGGTAAAAAAAAATTCGCAGTTCCACCCAAAAGGCGAAGCACCGATTGCGATAGCAACTTAGTAGATAGCTGTACGAAGTAAGGATAGTACATTTTTATCGGCCATATAAATTTGTAAACATTCGCTTACTAACTAAATTAACAATGATAGAATGTGTAAGTGTGACTCAACGAGGACATAGAAAGAAACAGACACACAGAGACAGCGCTGTCTTTGCGTGGCTGCTTCTTTCTCAGTCTTTGTTCAGTTGTGCTTACCCATTTTATTATAAATTCAAACCAACTAGCCGCCAATGTGTTAGCATAACTAAATTAAGCAGCATGGTGTCATGCACGCACAGGTAAACTGAACACGTCTCGCTCGATGACAGCGGAAACTGTCTGTTAAAACGCTGGAGTTAGGAATCACAGCAGGAGCCGCGAGCCAATTGACCTTCATGCATCTGTCGCTTCAACATGAACAAAACATCGAAAGCATAGCGCATACTAAGCCATCAGCACTACACGCACTCTGCAAACATCGCACATCGCTTTGAAGATGAGGCCCTCACGGGCACAGGCTTTGGCCATGTCGCAGATCGCTTTCAAGACACACGAGCGCCAGTAACACTAGAGTGCGCTTATCCTAAGAAATGCACTACCAAAAATGCTAGTAGCGCAACACGTTTTGAACTACGAAACCAAGAAAGCCTGCTGAATGCAGACAAGCCTATATATTATGTAACACTGGCGCTCAATTTGTTTTGCTGTTTTGTAAACACCCGCTCCTCGGTGTAATGCTTTGGCCAAGTTAGAAGAGAAAAATACGAGCAAGCCTCCAAAGGTTTGTTTGTGAGATGCCGGATCATTCCATCTGCGGGAAGAAAAACATGCAGACTCACACATCGTCACGGTTGCACTCCAGCAGGTAGATGAGGTGCTCCCTTGTGGAACAAGCCCTGGCAAAAAAAAGAGCAGGTTTCAGTTAATACTGGCTCAGAGGGCAGCCCTCATGAATGTGCAACATTCTACAGCAAAATTTTTTGTAGTTTTTTGTCTGGAGTCCATTCTCTAACTGGCTGGGATGAATAAAAAGGCATCTGCCAAGCACCTTGTGATCGCCCAGTCCTCAAATTTGCCACTGTTGCTGTCACAGCAGTTCAGGATCTGTTTGGCAGGAAACTTTTCGATACAGTCACCCACCGTGCCATCCATGATGTCCTCGATTTCAACACAATGTCTAAAGGCACCGCATGCTATGCGCTCATAATTCAAAAGCAGACAAGGGAATGGGCTCGCTTGAACGCTGTGTTCGCTTCAACGCGAGCACAACGCTCACAAAGCTCTCGGCCTGGGCCGCACCCTGACCCTTTCGCAGATCGCTTATAAGATATGGGCCCACGCGTCTCTCTTCAACGCAAAGTGGAGAAAACGCAGCATGCGGAGCTATCAGCAGTTGGCACTCTCTGTCCGTATGACAGATTGCATTCAAGAAACAGTCCTCGTGGCCATGCCATATAAACAGCCGCCGCTGGAGCAAGTTCATAATGGTTCGAAACGGATACATAAGGCACTAAAGAACGATAACGGCTTATAATGATCAGAATGTCATCAGCGCACCTGGCGCCACCGTCCGCACGAGTTTGTGTCGCTGCAGTGCTGTTGTTCCTGCTAGCCGGAGACAACTTCCAGAGGAGTTTCCGCGTAACTTTTTTCAGGTGCCCGATAATTCGTATGCTTTCATGGCACTGCCATGTATAACAGCCAATGTATAAGAACGTTGAAATTTTGGACAACGAAACCCTTTGCTGTCCAATTTTCTAGACTTTTTGCCATGACTGCAGGTTCGAAACAGCGCTATCGCACGCATATCGTCTGGCAGCCAGAGACACCATGGCAACGCTAGGCCGAACTGCTTTGATGTTCACTATCCAGCGCTCTCACATGCCTATCCACTGGCAGCCACACACCATGGCAAGGTTAGGCTTAGCTGTTTCGATGTTCGCTATGAAGCTTCGTATTGTTTGGTGCCATGTCTTTCATTGAAAGAATTCGCTGCTGTCAGCAATGGCGCCAACTCCACCTTTGTCATTTTGGCAGACAGCTTGAGGCACGGAAAGTACAGCAAGGGTCAAGCGTTGCATTATGCCGGTTCCCAAAAGCAAGCTTCCTTACAATGCAGCGGTGTCGACGCAATCAAGCACATGAAATGCATTGCAGTGAAGCATAGCAAGACTGGAAAAGGGACCACTATTACTGTACACAGTATGTTTTCCTTAATTATACACGCATGCACTCACAGCACCAATATACCTAATATGTGTACTGACAGGCCTTTAGAGCTATTTCGAACCTGCCTGTGGTGATTTGAGCCCTTGTGGGCAGCAAAAAGCATGCATTAATTTTTTTTCAAATTGAGTGTTTCTGTGTCTTCTAGAGATTCATAAAGATAGGACGTTGACTGTACTCCGCTTCACATTTGGCAGGCAATGAGGCGGAACCTATGCAAGTAGTGCGGTCAGAGAGGTCTCGCCCTGCACACTTTGTGGGCCGATAGCTTTTGATCTGCAAACTGGAGGAGAGTGGACAGGGGCGTGGACGGGGGCTTGTGGACAGGGGCGTAGCCAGGGAGAAGCACACCGAGCCGAAGAGCTTCTGCATAAGAGTTTGCTCCCGAACAAGCACAGGTCCTATTCCCCACACCTTGATACCGTTCAGTAATTAACAATAGTAATAACAAATTCTGGCAGAAGCCATCGAAAAATAGCTGACAGCTTTTCAGTCAACCTGCAGCACTTCTCATGTGGAGAAAGTGTAGCCTGGCATGCCCTCATCATCTCTCTCCTCCTCCTATCTACATGCGTGACATTCTGTCTCGCTCTTCCTTCAAAGCTGTGGCGTACGCATTGAGACAGCTACAGAGGATAGTGCACTTACGTCAGGTTCGCACCAAGGTATTCAAGATTCTTGGTGATGGCGAACTTAGAGTGGTTCTTGGTGGCCTACAAAAAGAAAAACACCCAAACGAATTACTCTCGAATCTCATCTTTCAGGACAAAGAAGGTCAACAGTTCAGCTAGCTGGCATGAATTAAATACGAGAGAAAGCTACATCCCAACAATTTAGGGTGACCCATTACACACTAACACAAGCGTGTCTCGCTCGCAAACACAAAATGCTTCCATCATGAAGCATGCAGTTTTCATCTCTGCCGCGTGCCAAGATGGTTGCAATGTTTTGCCTGTGGCTGGCACCTGAATAAGCAGCAGTCCCACGTCTATCCATGCTTGATCTTACTGAAGAGGAAGTTTCATCTTGGAGCCAACTACGATTTCCCTATTTAAATGCATGTACAACCTCTCGCAATTTTAACTATATATTGCTCAAGCATAGATCATGCGCCATTTTAGCGCCTTAAAACAGTGATAATCAGCAAAGAATGGCTGAAGTACACAAAGGCATCCTAAGCACTTTCCAGTGCAAGCGTCGTCTGGTACACAGTTCCCTTCAGGAAAACACACGAGCACACACATGGTGTGCTCATGTGATATAGTTAAAAATGTGGCAGGCTGCACATGTGAAATGCAGAAATTATCTCGTCGGAAAACTACTCCACTGTTTTCAATGACATCTGTTA
Organism: Dermacentor variabilis; assembly: GCF_050947875.1. Classification (NCBI taxonomy): domain Eukaryota; kingdom Metazoa; phylum Arthropoda; class Arachnida; order Ixodida; family Ixodidae; genus Dermacentor; species Dermacentor variabilis. The sequence continues at coordinate 60,241,900 of NC_134575.1, forward strand.
CACTTAAGCAACAAAGCTGAATTTCACTGACTGGAGGAACCAGGATTAGGATTTAGGGCCTCTAAATTAAAAAAAAAAAAGATATTGCCAAAAATCAGCAAGTTTAAAAAGAATTGAAGCACACAGTTTACAAATGTGTAACTTTACACCAGAAATAGACATCGAAGTTCCGTAAGCTGTATCTGTTAGGGCATCTAAAACAGATAAGTGTAATGTGTAAGTTTGCAGTTTCAGTTTATTATTCTTCCACTACAATGAATTGGCAAGAGACAATATACAGACGAAGGTTCCAAAGTCAAAGACTGCAACGGGACCCTCGGTTAATAACAGTTAATTATAGGTACATAGTTATGTTTGCGAGGGTTTAACAAAAGTCCTAGTACTCACAAATTTGACGTATATTTCAGAGTGGTGTATAATACAGCAATTCTGTTTGCTTTAGATGTCTAAATAGGTGCACTTTACAGAATTGTGAAATTGTTACTTATTATGTAGTGTTGATACTTCAGTTTTTTTAAAGGTTGATGATTTTCCAAGCATATTCACGGAAAAAAAAAAAAACACTGGTAGCCTGAATAACATTTCCTGCAGTTAGACATCAATAATATATTTTTTAAGTACAATGAATCTCATCAAAATCAGTGCAGTAGTCGCAAAGAAAAACAATTTCTCCGTTCAACCTTTAACAGGGTTCTGAAGCCCTGCCTGTATGAAAATAGGATGTTATCATCTATAAGAAGCTATAAAAGATTGAATGATCGATTCACTGATTGATTATGCCTTTACATAGGAGCGTCTGAGGTAAAGCTTTCTCTTATTTGCACCTGCCCTCTCCTTCAGGCGTCTACCCTAACATTCTCTCAGAAGAAGACTGTCACCCTTTGGGATACACACCTGCTACTACGGCCGCTGGATTCATGACTTCTATGATCTGGATAAGCCACCGTTCACATGCACATCGTTGGGTAAGAACGGCAAGTCGACAGCAACAACACATGTTTAAAGAGGATGACACATGCACATCACATTAGAGGCTCCCACTGGTATAGTGAGATCCCTCTCTGAAACTGTAAATTTGATATTTATAACACAAAGCCACAGAGGTGTACACCGAGATGCGCGGCTTTGCACTACAAACCTGCGAAAATGCCCTCACACCAGCAAGATCAAACCTCTACCTATGTTAATGTGTACAGGTCCGACATTCACAGCACAGATCGCGAGGTCTGGCAGCAGCCACCTAAACCGAACTTGTTCTTGATTTGATCAACGGACCCCTACAGGCAGTGCCAGCACACTAATGCCTCGTGCATCACTGCTTTCTTTGTAGCCTGAGAAAGTTTCTCACATGAAGTGCAATTAGTTTTAAATACTAGATTTCTATGGAATAGTGGCAAAACAGTCTGCTATACCTAGACGCAAATAACTGCTCACTGGGGCTCTTTAAAAAGAGACCTTGAATACATATAAGCCTACATGTGGCCAGTGCTATATATATATAAAAGAGATAGAGAGAGGCTTCATGAAACAGACTAACCAGTGTGGCTGCATTGCGAAGGGTATGGGTGATGCCAAGGTTACTGCCGTCTTCGTATCGGGCACCAGCCTTGACCACAATGGCGAGCCGCGTGATGGGCGAGTAGTTCTCAAGGGTGGTCACTGTCAGGCCGTTGGGCAGTGTGGACGTCTGCAATGCCATCAACACAAGAACAGCTACAACTCAGCTAGCAGAAAATGAGAAAAGGAATGCACTGCATTAATATATACAGACACACACTATTGTACACATTAGGATTGAGAATCGAGTGAGCTGATACTGTTAGGAAAGGCACCAGGGTCTGAAGGGCAGCACGAGTCAAAAGCAAAAGGCATGGGTCTGAACGGGGATCTCGGCACTGAGGAGGCGAGAGGTAATGAAATGAGTGAATGTTCATTGCACGAGAGAGAACATTGGATGGCAGCACTGCGCTACTGTAGCCATGGCCCAGTAGACAGGAACCCCAACTCGGTAGCAGAAGGTGCGGGGTTTGAACTCTTTCGCCGGTCACCCAACAGTTTGTAAGACGGGTACAAGAAGCCCTCAGGGTAAGGCTTCCGGTGTTTCAGGGATGCATTGTTTGGGAGAGGCTGACACAACTGCTATGCTTGCGGTGCAAGAATGAAGATAAAACCATGCACAACTCTCAAAAAGGATGCCTGCCAGTCCGATGCCAGAAACCTGCCCTCATGTGGGTGTCCTTCCCAAGCGTTGAGGTCCCGCATTCGTCCAACACTTGGCTGGGAGTGCGCCTGTACCGATTTTGCCTGTGGGCGCCCGGCAGCAACTGCCGTCTGCCTCCTGAAGCTGTGAATTGTGCTCTAGCAGAATGCAGTCTGGGGTTAGGCAAGGGCTGCTTAGGTAATTTTTTTTTCATATTTCTATAGGGCCCCCTTTGGAGATGAGAACCCCTATAAGAAGCCAGGCGCCAGGCTGAAGGACATCTCTACCCATTACAAAAACCTGCAGACTTGGGTTATTGCCTACTAAAGGTGTGCAGTAGGCTTCCAATGGCAATATGCCCCGCACGCTGTAAGCAGCTGTAAAGTGCTTATCACAATAGGGTTGGTGGTGATAGCTGCGAATGCAGCATGTGACAACCTGGGAGATCAGGTACAGGAATAAAAAAAAGAGTACGCACCAGTGTTTTCACATGAGACGGGTGAGCGAGTATTGCGGTGAAGCTGATGTAGTGGGCAGCTACTGTTTTTGATGGCATGTCCCTCGCACCTTTTCCTGTTTACATGGCATCCAGTGGGGGAAAGCAAATGATACGATCGCAGTTTGGCAATGTATTGAACGTTGGTGCTAAAAGTTTGTGTTTTCCGGTAACGTACAAACTGGCAAAAGATAAACACAACTCAAGTGGGTCATTTTTTGTGTTCTCGATCGCGAGCATTGCCAATGGGAAAATGTGCATAACTAAAGTGTATGAATATGGCTCTACTGTATATAAAGAATGTATTTAGGAGTTGTTGGATTGTAACATTTCTTGCCAGATTCTCTCTATAGTGTTTCAGATCAACAGTGGACCTTAACTGTCGTAAAAAAAACAAACACAAAAAACAAGTCTCGCCAAAAGGAGTAACCAATCAGCGGTCGAGTTCTGTGGGAGGGTCTTCAAGAAATGGGCGTAATCCCTGGTTGGTCCTCCGCCCTGATCAGCAGCTCCTTCATGCAGAGTGCTCTCCTTTGCTAGGTCATTGACGCTCCATTCCTTGTGGAACAACACCTGGAGTTTGAAAAGGGTAGCTCCTGCCTCTCACCCTCACCGCACTGTTCTCGGCTTGCATCTCTCTAAAATCGCTCTGTCTCTAGCCACTCCTGAGAACAACGTGCTCAGTTTGCCTTATGGTTGGAGGCTGTTGTCCCACACAAAAGGAGTGCAGGAGAACGATCATGCTACTAGTCGCAGATGCTCTGCAAGTGTTTCTGGCATGCGGACTTGCCACCCTTGGAACAGAAGTGCCGTGACCGTTTCACGATTGGGTCAATTATGGTATCACTGCTGGTTCTCGTCATGTGTCGGTATGCGGACTCGCCGCCACTGGGAACGGAAGCACTCGAGCTGTCTCGCATTTGAACGCAATTACCTTGTTTGTGCAGGGGAAAAGGTTCGTTTCCGAAAAAGCAATCTGACAGCATTCCCAAGTTGTGCCTGTTGCCCTGTAGGCTGTCCACCTGTGGCCTTGCGCATGACTGAAATGTGCGGCCAATGGAAGGCATGCGCAGTGCACGGTAATCGCTGAAAAATGCAGTCTGCCACTGTGGTGAACTGCATGGCTGCAATGAGAAACAACCACCTGAACAATGACAGCACACGCGATGGAGCAAGAGCAACAGAAGCTGCTGCTAGTGGCCATGGTGGAGCAGAGGTATCAGCATGCCACATTGGCAAACGGACGCAAGCCTTAGAAACATTTTAACAAGATTTCAGCCAGTTCCTGGCAAAAGATAATGCTGAGGAGGTACGTCACATAGGTCTCGTTGAGGGAAGTAAAAAGCTTCTTATACCACATACACTTTCCTGAGAGAAGAAGCCTTAAACAGCGAGTCTGCATCAGTGGTGAGTAAAGTAGTCCTGAGCTTAAGTTGTTGGTGCCTTCTGCTTGAACTGTCTCAATCAGTGTCTACGTCAAAAGACACAACGTAGTGAGGGTGCATAAAAGTCCAAGGTGGAGTAGATAATGAACTTTTGTTTTCACATTTTTTCTGGTTTATCAAGCCGCTCACATTAAGAGTGACCATTTCGGTATTCAAGGAGTCTGCCCACCAAGCTAAACTTTACTTTCTTCTCTAACATACCTTGAAGAGGAAGCTTTAGCACAGTAGTTCTTATTCAAATTCATGGGAAGGGCTAAATTGTTTACCTTAGCATCGACTACACTGCATTTGATGAAGTGTGTTGCATTTAATAGAGAAAGTTTATATCTAGTGACTGTAGCAAGCAGATTTTTCCCCTTATTTAGGCTGTCAATCTTTTTAACAAAATTGTTTCAGGCTTTAAAAAAAAAACGAAGAAAAAAAATGTAAGTAGCAAGTTTTCAATTCCGTAACTCATAAATAAAAAAAGTCCAGTTCTGTAAACTGCCCCTACTAAGAAGACATGTAGAGCAGAAAATTGGTGTATTACTGAGTGCATTCAAATATACCACAAACTTGTGGGTAGGGCTTTTGCAAAATCCTCGTTACTCATTGTAACAATTCCATGTAGGCTGGAAACACATATATCGAATTTGTCTGCTTTAGATGCTTTTACAGATACAATTAGCACAACTGCGATGTCTGTTCTTTGTGCAGATTTACATATTTGAAAGCTTGGTGCTTCAACATTCTTTTTTTTAGCTTACTGATCTTCAGCAATTTTTTTTTAAAGTATGAGGTCTAAAATCAAAATTCTCCTTCCCAATGTGTCTAGAACTTCCCCTCTCAAATGAAACTAACTTAATTCAAACTGTTTTAGCCAGTGCCTCACGAGAGCATTTCTGCATTTTACATGTACTATTTTATAGAGAAATTGGAGTTCGCCCCACACTAAAGCTTCCTCTTAATGTGCAAAAGAAGGCAATGAGAATACCAGTCTCATAATTTCCACAAACTATTGCAGCGTACCTCAACATCTTGCTTGGGCAGGAAATCAAGCTTGCTCTGTGATGCCTTGGGGGCAGCCTGCACCGCGAAGGCTCGGACCTGCATGCGACGATAAAAGCACCGTCAGTTAGCAGGCTTTCAAATGACGCAAACCAAGTAACACAATCTTAAAACAATTTGAAGGCAACCTGAAACTGAAGCATAACTTGAGAAGGACTAAAGGTGAAATAGTGCTCACGACTCCTGTTTTCATTTTGCCTCCTTCAAAGTTCAACATTATCACTAGGCCTGCCTTTGGAGTAGGCTGGTGCATTTGGATACTTTCTCACACCACATATTGGTTGTCATAACAGGACACTCAAATTATCATATAAAACTCACTTATGGATTAAACATCATCAAACTGAACAGTAACATTACATTACAGTTTAGTTTTATGTGAGAGTTTAACTGTGGCACTCGTGTTTTCTGTACCCGGTTATTCCATCGTTATTAACCAGTCTAACACAAGTCATATTACTCGTCTTTTAACACAGCAGATAATCCATGTCTTTATGTTGATCTCTTTTCCAAACAAGTTTTTTTCTTTAGTCGACTTATTTCTTGGGATGATTTTTGATGAACTCTGTATTTGCTCTCCTCCATGTTTCTTTATGCACTTCTGGATTTGTTAAGTGAACCATTACCCAGGCCCTGTGTGTTCATGGGCGCCTACAGGAAGAATGGAATGACGTTAACTGCATTACCTGGACACAATAAGCCGTGTTTCACTAAACTATGTAGAGCCTCACAGTGCCATTAGGTGGCTGCAGGCAATATCGCCGTTGACCAGATTTCTGAAGTTGCTGACACAAAGTGAAGTACGAAATCAATCTGCTAAACTTCAATAAATGCAGCGCGAAAAGTGAAACGTCCCACTGCCCCAATTCTAGCTTGGCTTACCAATTACCTTACTTTCAACAAACTGCCCAAGGACATGCACAATTCGAGCATAGTATTCGAGTGGCGCACATGCGGTGAATTACAGAAACAGCGGAGCTGTGTGTCAGCAAACAGAGCTCCTCTTCGATTAGGCGATTCAAATCAACCAACCACGACATGGCAGGAAACGAAACGCGAGCTGAATCAGATATGACAGAACTGCCCCTTTTCGAAACTGTGGTAAGCGCATTCAGGGCGAAGTCGCCTCACGGTGACGCACCGGACTACTGACAAATACAGTGAAAACAGTGGCGAATCGGCGCAAACGCGAAATAACTAAACCGAAAGCCCATTCGGGGCAATGCAGGTAGCCACTACAGTCATCCGACATTCGCAAGCAGCTAGAGTAAATTGCTCGGCGGACACAAAATAAACAAAATTGGCTACGAGTACGGCGAGATGTTCGCGGACTACTGCATACTACAAAATGTGACGGATATGAGCAGCGGTACGGTGTGAGCTAACGAGACCACAGGAATGGACCGGTCAACCACGGCGTGCACGACTGCCCTAATCGATCAGGACTTCCGCGACAAACAAGCGGGTGCGATGCGAGCGCTGCACAGGGCCTTTGATGACGACGGCGCATTTTGCAGAGGAACGTAATGCACGATTTGTGGACGCACGCACACGCTAGAGTTCGGCAGAAAGTGACCCCCAACGTTAACCTTCAAGAGCACAGCCGGTCACGGCGGTAACGGGGCCGCAGAAGCAAGCGTGCCAACGTCGGTACGGACGCAGAGTTGAGAGTCCATGTGGAGTGGAGGCGCTTAAGGAAAAACAAATCGCAGGGAAAACATCGAGAACTTTACCGCTTGAAGCTTCAGGCCAGGGATCCGTGCGATTTTCGCCGCCATGGCTATTCCACCATACATCGGGAGCAGAGGGAGAGAGAGAGAACGAGAAAGAGTAAGAAACATGTGGAGTTCCTCGAAGTACTGTACTCAGAAGTAGGAAGACAGCAAGCGCCGTCTTCAGAAACAATACAAGAACTGCATTTAAAATTTTTGAAGCTGTATGTTAATTTTTGATTTTATGAGCATCTTACACAATTTTTTTTCGGAACTCATTACGTGAAATGTGGTCGATTTTAAAAGTCATCGTCAAGCTCTCTCTCTGCCTCCCCCCCCCCCCCCCTTTTTTTAGTCACCTGGCTTGCAAAGCGCGCGCCGTTCAATAAGCGCTAACGATTATTTTGGGCACAAAAAGAAGGAGACACAAAGAATGCGTGTGTGTTCCTTTAGTGCCTAAAAATATGCGTACTTCTTTTTTTCCACCCCCCCCCCGTTCCTACCCCCTCCCTCAGAAAAACAAAAAACTAATAGGAGATCTCAGCATCTTTCCCCTGACTAAGGACAAAGATGGCTAAAACAAAATGGTGTGGATGTTTAGCCATAGAGTTTCTCACACTATAGTGAGAAGCTCTGTATTTAGCCAATTCACTGTCTTCACCTACTTTATAGTTACTAATTACCTGCGCATGCACACATGCGTTTAAAAGGATATATGCATAGGGTTGTGTGTTACTCTTTGCTGATGACATTAAGTTCATTTGTAGCATTCCATGGCTTCACTACGATTGCTGTCTTGTCCAACATAATACTGACTTCATCCCATCTTGGTGCACTAACAACAATTAAGTTACTAATCAAACTGTCAAAGACCCGTGTCATATCGTTCAGTCACTGTCACAGTCTACTTTATCATTTGTATACAGTAAATGGCCTGGTTATTGCAAGAGCTTCAGTGATCCACGAACTGGGGTGATCCAAGACCTAGATTACGATCTTGAGTTTAGTGTCAACAATTGTAGCCGAACCAACATAATTCTGCTTGATCTATCGAAAGCGTTTGATAGGGTTAGCCATAACAATTAAACTAATTTCAAAACTACAAAACACTGTTGGGGATGTAGAAATAACGAAGTGAATGAAAGACGAAGTGGTGAAAAAGCAACCGAACACAATTCATGGTTTTCGAAGGTGCATCGATCATCATTGCAAGAACAGCTTCAGTTAACTCTGGTGTTCCCCAAGGATCTGTCCTGGAGCCATTATTATTGGTTATTTTTATAAATGACATCATGGCCGACATAGACTGCAAAATTAAACTTTTTGCAGATGATTGCATCATCTACAGGAAAATTAACAATTATGATGATCACTCAGCATTAAACCTTTCACTAGACAACATACCTCACTGGTGCGAGCAGTGGCAAATGTCTATCAACATATCAAAAATACATTCTGTATGACAATAATGAGGAAAAAAGAACCATCCAAATTTACTTACATTATTAACAACACACCATTGCAAAGAGTTACGCTGCACAAATATCTCGGTGTCACCTTGACTTACGATCCGAGATGGGATAAGCATATTAACGTTACAGCAGCAGCTCTGTATAAACTGTTTCTCCTATAGAGGCGCCTACCATTCGCACCGACACATACTAAGCTCTTAAACGACACAACATTTGTGCGCCCCATCTTAGAGTATGCGAACATTGTATGGTTTCTGCACACTATCACTAATTTAGCCAAAACAGAATGGGTGCAAAGGATGGCCGTTAGGTTTACTCATAACAGGTACAAGCAAACCAACGTGCCTACTAACCTTTTCGCATCTTCCAAACCACCTATGCTCATGACAAGAACAAAACCAACACATCTGAGGTTTCTGCACCAACTCCTGCGTAAGCACAGCCAGATTGATGCATCCAAATACACCTTTCTTGCAAAATCTCAAGCACTAAGAAACAAATATGCATACACTCTAAGAGAATATGCTTATAACAATTGCTTCAAACATTCTTTTCTTTCCCCTTACCATCAGTGAATAAATTCATTCAGACCCATCCATTACTAACACGGAATCCTTTGTAGATTTCACCTTGAAAATTGAAAGTATGTTTAGCAACTAGTCTGGTTTTCTTTGTTTTCAGTAATCTCTTTCGTAGCATCCAGTTGGCTGCTTTTTATGTGTGTCCATCGTTTGTGGTGCATAAATTGGTCCGCTATCCTGACTGCATGCAACTAGCATTGTTATTTTCTGTTTTAAAGTCGGTACTGTTTCTTATGCCGCCTGTCAAAATACAGTTACATACTGTTCATCGCATTGTAGTGCTAATGCCTTCCTGCTTTGGTCTCGTAAGAGACTGGCAGTATTGCGAATAAATAAATAAAATATGGATGACTTGCTAAGCCTTAAGCAGCATCTAGAAGTCATTACCAACAGTGCTCTGAAAACGCTGGGCTTATTCACGCGCACCACCAACTTATCTTACACTATACCATGCTCTAGTGCGCTCTAAGCTGGAGTACTGCTCCGTTATCTGAAACTGCCTGCCTCAGTACCCCTTTGCAACGATAGAACGCATTCAAAGGAAATTCACCAGGCTTAATATTACATTTGGTACCTACACCGACGTGTACGTCTATTTCTGGTACAAGAGGATTGTGGAGCTCGTTGGTATTGGTTCCCCATCACAGAGGCGATTTGTCCATGACTTGTGCTCCTGGCACAAGCTATGTGCACGGGGCCATAGACTACCAAGTGCAATCACTTCGCTGCCACAAGGTCTTCCCTGTTTTATCCATTTCACGGCCCAGTACTAGACCTCTCAAATCTTGGCAGTCTAGAGGGCTTGCGAGAGGGCCGTCAGGTTTCACCTCATGGTCCCCGAGTGGGCGTAGCCAGGTGACGTTGAGTTTGCTCGCGCCTATTGTGGACCAAATAAAGTTGTTTCACTCACTCACTCTCCTCAAGAGTCCAGTGGACCACTGGCAAATCATGTGCAACTTCTTGGACATGGACAATGCAGATATATTTGTTATTTAAATACTTCACTTTCTATTCCCCTTTCCCCCACCCCCAGTGTAGGGTAGCAAACCGGATGCCGTTCTGGTTGACCTCCCTGCCTTTCCTACCCTTGTTTTCTCTTTCTCTTCACTGAGGATGCTATGAACAGCATGGCTCGTTCCCCGTGTAGAGATACACAATCGAACTATGTGCAAGTCATTTTTTTCCCTATTATTATTTTATCCATCCTTTCATTTACTTAAGTTGACATTTATGTCTAAATTTTGTATTTACGTGTTCGTCTTTATATCTGTAAATGTTTATATATATATCAGGAGCAGCAGCTTATTCCTATGTCCGCTGCAAGATGGAGGCCTCTCCCAGTGATCTCCAATTACCCCCATCTTGGACTAGCAGATTCCAACTTGCGCCTCCTGATTTCCCAATTTCATCAACCCACCCAATTTTCTGCCGTCCTTGACTGCACTTCCCTTCTCTTGGCACCCATTCTGCAACTCTAATGGTCCACCGGTTATCTGCCCTGCGCATTACATGGCCTGCCCAGCTCTGTATTTTCTTCTCTTAATGTCAATTAGAATATTGACTTGTTTATCCTTGAATTATCCTTGTTTCATTTTAATGCAAGGGATAACAACAATTATTGGAGCCTACTAGGAGGAAGGTAGATGCAAATGGTGGCAGTTTGAATGATTCTGCTGTTGGGTAGCCACGGTCGCTGCCCAGAGGCAGCAGTTGCTGAGCAAGCACGTGTACTTGACTTCCAATAAATTATTTCCCCGTCATCCAATAAGGGTGCCTCGCCTTTAGGCAGCTTGCGAATTTTTCTCAACTTGGGTAAAGCAATTTATTACATGAAAAAAATCGTCATGTTGCCATGTGTGATGCCATGCTCCGTAACCAATACAGCACTTGCGTTCATCCGATATACTGCTCCTGCGTTTTATTACTGTCATCGTGATGGCATGTCGGATATAATTACCTATGCAAGTTTCTCATTTACGAAGCTCTACAGTTGACCTGGCATGCAGGTCTGAACAGCAATGAATGTATCAAATGATTTAATTTGGTCTTTCTTTTTGTTTATCAAACTGACTCAAACACAATCTTTATACTTAGTTTAGAAATGAGAAACTATTTGGTACTTGATTCAATATTTGAAGACTCGTCAAATGTTCATGCCCTATTCGATTAGCAAATTCTGTGATTCGTGCAGCCCTAGCACATTCAAATCTTTCATAACTGCTGTGAAAGCTTACACGGTGATGGATAAAGAGCATGAAGGACGTGGGTTTAAAATAGAACTAGGCATAACAGGCACTGGTAACTACATGTTTATTTAAGTCTACGTCCTTCTTGCACTCTATCCATCCCTATTTAGCTTTGCCAACCTGCCCACCTTGCTGCACAGGCCTGCAAAATCTCGCGCATTTGCTCATAAAGGCAAGTAATGGTAAATGATACAGAAGGGTCAAGTGCTTTGAGGCACCAGGGTTATGGCATGTTATGCCAACTATACAATATCCAAGCTGGTGCAGGTAGGGCTTGCCCTAGCAAGAATTCTAATGAAGATTCATCCAAGCCTAACACATAGTCCTATTGGTATTACATATGCATCTTGTAGAAATTTGTACTAGTCTAATAGGTTTTGTATGTTGGTGTGACAATGCTAATATAAGGTATGTGAACATCTTGCACAAGGTTTTTTTTTTTTTTTAATTTTAGTCCACTTCATGCACTCTCCAGGGGCAAACTATCTATGTACGTATGTTTGTCTCCAACCGTTTTCCTACCTACCTGGGTTGCTGGGTTGCCCATGGTAGCGTAATTGGGTGCTGTGCTGAGGAAACAAGGCTGGAATCCAGCCATCCGACAAACTTAGGTCACGGAGTATATGGCAATGTGTACTTAAGTGCCCCTCTTCAACAAAGCTCTTTCACGCTGACATGAGCCACTGTAGATACTAGACTGGGTACGCTCTGCTGTTCAATGAACTTCCTTGATGCCAACATGGGTATCTGGGTACGTGCCAGTATATAGGTGTAAGCCGCCATTCAATGAACGTTGTTGAAGCCAACTTGGGCAACTATGTGGTATGTGCCACTGCGAACGTGCTGCTCTACAATGTTGAAAAAATATCCTTTAAATTTCTCCAATGCTGGGTGGACTTGAACGCACGTCACAATCGGTGTTCCTCAAGGGCAACAGCCCGACACTTTAGCAGCCTGCACCACCAAAGCACTGCACATGCGTTGCTTTCCAACGAATGTTTTTCACGCCAACGCTTTAGCGAGCTGCGCCACGAATGCACAGGGTGTGTGCCACGTTATCAGCAATGGCTCTAGTTGCCCGACGCACCTGCATGTTAACTAGAGTAGCCTAAATACATGTATTAGTGTCAGTACTAATACACCTGCTTGACTAATACAGGCCATTGGTCAAGCCCTATTAGCCTACTACTAATAGCACATGGATGCGACTGTACATAACCTAATCGGCTATTTTTGTACCGGAACATTTTTCTAGTTTACTAGCAGAACTGTACAGGGGAGCTCCGAGCTATATGTACTGCATTAGTCCCACTGGCCACTGTTGTGGAGATGTATGGTTAGGTGACACACCGCAGCAGTGACGGCGGAGCTGTGGGATGCCCGCTTGCATGTGGTAAGGAGATTGGTACGACAGCAGCGTTTACTGGCCTGTAAGATGGCTGCATCGCAGACTGGAGGCTGCTCGCTCATTTCAACACCGCGGGACGGCCAAGCAAAAAATACATGGAGTGCATGTGGCACAGAACGCGGCAGATGAACGGGCACCTCAAGGGAGTTGTACAGAACAGAACACATCGAGGCGAAGTAACAAATTGTAGAATGCGATGCTAAAAATGTGGAAGGCTGCCTGGAAAACGGGGTGACGTGTGTCCAGTGGAAGCAGCTGACAGCAAAAAGCAGTGAATGTAGCAATGTACAAGAGAGAGAGAGAGAGAAAACAAAAGTTGGAGACAGAAGAAGAGGCCACCATTGAGAAGAGACTGCAAGATTTCTGCTTTTAAAGCTTCACTGGAAAACGACTGTGGGCTACAAATCTGCACATTGTTTTTTCTACAAGTCACATGCGTACTGCAACTGCATCAGTTTGGCTTTTCACCTTCCCACAGAGTAATTAAACTTACTAGAGGTTTAACTTTTTCTAGGAGCTAGTGGTGCAGTCAGTACAAAGAATTACTCTTTCAGGTTGCCAGAGAAGAAAACTAACCAATAACAACTTAATTTTGAAAAACTAATTTGAGTCGTCTTCACTAGCAGAGGTGAGTTCCCTAGATGTGGGGGAGATGGCATGCAAGGGTGGTGTTGCCCAGCTCACCCAGCCGTAAGAGACAGATGCAAGGGATGCCAGAGAGGTGTAGCATCAATCTACATATTTATATGCAATCTATGCATTTCCATTGTGAACAAGGGATCCGTACAGATCTCAAAAACACCTTGTTATGACTGTGGTCAGTTCCTGCTTCTTTTGGAAGCATCAATCTGCACTTCTACAGCAAAAACATAGCGTACAACAGTGGAAGATTGCTTCAAACGAGTGTTGAAACACTTGTTTGAAACAGACAAGTAGTGTTGTCTTTTCCACGGGATCACGCATAAAAGTGAGGAATGAAGAAGTTGAGAGGAGCATGCACGCTATGCAGGATGTGCACGAGATATAAAATAAAGCTGAAGCTGAATAAAGTTGATGCGCTTGTCTCTTGTTCCAAAGGCTTGTTGGTACCCTACAAAAAGCCTGTTTGTTCTCCTGAAAAGGTCTTGGCCTTTATGACTTCATTTGATGTTTGGTCAGCGTTGGGAAGAAGTGGAGCTCATAGGGGAAGGTGGCTTTGCTGATGTTAGAGAGAGAGAAAGAGAGAGAGAGAGAGAGAGAGGACTACAATAGTTGATGCAGGTGCATTCAACTGCATTTTCATCCTAACAACTTAAAAAAATATGATTCTGCTGGCTTCGTTCATGCTGAAACTTCGCAACAAGAGCGTTGGCCCATATTGTTCAACAGTCGGCACTATTACGTGACTAGCTTGCTTAAATAGAAAATCCACCCTTTTATATGCACACTCATGCTTCAAAAAAGTTATAATCTTTAGACCGTGCTTTGTGCACACTTTGAAACTGATGTGGCACAATCATTGCCTTATCACAAATGAGCATATAAGGTCCACCTATATTGGAGAGACCTAATGCTTAAAGAGACCGACAATTTTCATGGCACCTATATATATATTTTTTTTAATGCAATGGAAAGCTTACCGGTCATAGTGTCTAATCATGAATTGGTAACATGGAAAATGCCGTAGAACATCTTCTATCAGAATTTTTCTATCTGCAGCGAGGATGTAGTCGTTCACTGGAAACATGCTGAAATGGGTGACAGGTGAGCTCGACAGCGTTTATACACCGGCATTAGTCGGAGGCGCATGACAAGTGCAGCCGTAATTATGAGAAAATATTACAGTCTAACCTTGTTGATACAGTCCCGTTACATGTGCTTTCCCGGCGCCAACGTTCGTGATCAAGAACACAAAAAAAAAAGGACCCAATAGAGTTACCTTCATTTTTTACCAGTTTGTACGTTGCCGGAAAACCCAATTTTTTAGCACCAACCTTCAGTACATCACCAAACTGTGATCGTATGATACGTTTTCCAGCTGCCAGGTCCCATGCAAACAAGAAAATGCGCAAGGCGTGCACAATCGAGAACAGTATACAGCTGCCTGCGCGGCAGCTCCACCGCAATACTTGCCCGCCCATCTCGCGTGAAAACGCCGGCACGCACTCAATCTCATTTTGGTAGCAGCAAATCTTCTCCGGGGCCGTTGCACGCGGCATTCACAGCTATCGCTGCCAAACCTATTGCGATAAGCATCTGCGCCTATCTGTTTTACAGAGTGTGGTGCATAGTGCCATCGGTCGCGTACTGCACACTTTTAGTAGGTGATAATCTAAATGTGCCACTATTCCCAGCTGCAGGCGACGTAGTGCCGCAATTTCACTTCCAGGCCTCGCCACTTAGATTTTTGAGACTTTCCTTGCCAATTTAAAATTATAATTCCTACTCAAATCGGGAACAGCGTGCTGGATTCTATCCCTATAGATCATGGTCATTTCCATCAACGTCTCGCAACACATTCTGACCAGTTGTCAGACCCTTTTAGCTATTGTCGTTCATTAAGTATTCTAGGCAAGGAGCATTTCATGTCATTCAAAATGCAGTTTATTGAGCGATATTCCCATGCTTGCAGGAACCTCAAAATTTGGTTTTTCAAATCCTGGACTGGTAAAGCATGAGGGTCTATCTTTCGCTTGACTCTGCTGCTGTCGTGTTATTCATCATTCACAAGGAGTCGATTTTGTGATAATATAGAGGGAGTGCTGCTCAAGCCACAGGCAACATGCCAAAAGGAAAAGAATTTAAACAAAATTGTTACATTACCCTGGCCCTGATTTTACTGCAAGTGACACCTGTTAGCATGAGAGGAGACATAAAAAATGAAAAAGAAAATGTGTGTTGTCTTTAATAGATAAGAGGAAACATCGCTCACGACAATCTACATTCGCGACTGTTTCTTACAAGAACATTAGTACTAATACAAAGAATAAAGGACATAGGGAACAATTTTATTCAATTAATGTACGTTGTTCTAAACAACCATTTTGTGTGATTAAAAATGAAATTGCACACTTGTCAGCAAGAGAACCTAAAAGATAAAAGTAACACAGTGATCATGACAATCTACACGATTTGATAAATAAAATGATGTTAGCACCAACAACAACAATGCATGTCACTGGGTAGTCAGTGCATATGTTGTGTAATTGACGGTAATAAAAGTATGCCGTGGCAATTGGAGAATACTAGATACAATATCTCTTTGTACACTTCTCAGTGCCTTGTACTTCACGAGGACACCAAGATTAACACAGGTTTCTGCCAGTTTCTTGAATGACATGGCATCATCTGCAAAGAGAACGAGCTGTAATTAATAAAGTAGGTAAGAAAGAAAGGCAGGCAAAGTAAGTTGACTCTTTGAGGACCAGATAGAGTTAAACCCTGTTACTTTGAACTTCACGAAACCGAAAAAAAAAGAAAAATGTCAGAATTAACTGAATATCAAAGTATTGAGCTTATCGTGAGAACAATAAATAAAATCTTACTATGCCAACATGCTTCAATTTACTAAATCAGCAAATCCTGCTTATATTTTGTGTAAAAGCAATTTTCATCATCTCGTCACTGATTAGTGCTCACAGGTGCGAAGGCCTCACGACTTCCTAGGCTAATTAACAAGAACTTGATGACATTAAACAATGTATACACTTGCCAGAACCAGAGCAAGAGCGCGAATCATACGAGTTTCCAAAACAACAACGTTTTAGAGCAAATATACGAAGGAATGGCCACTTCAGATGAAAATGTGCGAGATACAGTGAGAATAAGCATAATCAATGAAAAAAATAAATATTTTGTGCAAACTTTTCCAGCAATGGAGGGCAAAGCAACAGGCAGAACACTGGAAGCAAGAATTGAATCCTGGGGTTTTATGTGCCAAAACCACAATTTGATTATGAGGCAGGCCGTAGTGGGGGGATCCGGATCAAGTTCACGGCATTTTAATGTTACCATTTTTTCATGTTTAGACACTGACCAGTAAGCTTTCCATTGCATTAAAAAAAAGGGGGGGGGGTACCATGAAAATTGGTACCCACCCTCCCCCTACGTCGTTATGAATGCATTACATCAGCAGTTAGATAGAATAGGGTAGGTCATCGCAGCGCATTAGCTCTATGTGCTCTCTGGTTAAACTATTAGTCACCAGATGTCCCTGCAGTGTTGGTGGGGTACAGCTCCCTGGTAACCAGGCATTCCGTAAGCCTTAATGTGTTTACGGGCAAGCTAAAGCTTTTCACTAACTTTGCAACATCATCACAATTTGTGCCACTGAACAAGAGCTATGCGCAACTAACCACTCGGGGCTTTTGGAAGACAGGAGGCACGGAGTAGCAGGGTAGAGGCGCTGCAGCAGCTCGGCAGGCAGCAGCTCATCGGCCAGGGCCCACAGCTTGTAGGGGTCCGCAGTGCCCAGGTACCTGCATAAATAACAGAAATCAGATCGTGAAGAGGTGATGTGGATGAAAAAGGTCTGCAGCCTTTTCACCTTATGCCGAAGAAAAAGCAGCAGACCGCTTCCACGCTATGCCGAAATGCAAACACCAAATGAGGCGGACACAGAGCGTCAGATGTATACGTAACGATGTCATAAGGACAAAGGCAATGTATGATGCTTGTCGAGGGAATAATGGCAATGACAGGTGCGCGCACATACAAGTGTGACACATATCTAACTACATTTAAGGACTGCATATTTCTCGTTAACAGTGGCACATACCGTATTTGCACGCAAATAATCAGACGGCACAAGTGATGCGAGGGGGAACTTTTGGTCTCTCAGAAAAAGAAAAAATATATATTAGCGATTATAACATGAAACAGTGCCACAAAGAAACGGCAAACAACACAAAAAGTGGATGCCCACCAAGTGCTCCATTCATTGTTACTGTGAGCTGCCAGTGCAAAATAGGCTCAAAGGACAAGAGCTTGCCCAATTTACTTATCGTCACTGCCGACGTCCGTCATGCTTGGCGAGAACGGCGACGCCGTCCATGCCCACTAAGGTTATTGGGAAGGCAGCGCTTCAGAAGTGCTCGCAACACAATCGAGCACAGCAAAGCTTGTCACGGATTGCACGATGATCCGCCGCATGACTGTGAAGACTGCTCGCCTGATGCATGACAGTGGCTACTGCAATGTTCAAGTTTGCAAATAGTACAGTGTAACTACATTGACGTGGATCCAATAGCTTCCTAAATGAGGAGAATGGCCCGAAATGCACAGTAGCGGTATGCACAGGAGGGCTCCGTATATGGTAGCATTGCAGTGGTGCCTTGTGCTTTAGGTTACCCCAGTTTGAAGCATGAAAAAAAGAAGTTATATTCATGTCATAAACCTGCATATGCCATCTAGAACGCTTTAACACCAAAAATTCAGAAAGAAAAAGGAGAAAAAAAAAAAGAAACTTGCAATATTTGTGCAAATATGGTACTCATTTTGGAGGATTGGCAAACACCCATTGGCACATACCGAATTGCTAAATCAGTGAAGATAAAGTAAATCAAGGAATCAGTTGAATATAATGTACCATTACATCAACCCTTTCAGTGCCAACTGACGAACTGATACGTTCTCCACTCTGTACATTCAGATGTGCGCAGTAGTGCAGTGATATGAAGTTGGCGAGCTCCGAGGTAGTTCTGCCATCTACTGTATATTCCTAGAAGCACATTTTTCTCATCTCTCTGGGTATGCTCAGGCTGGGTTTTTGTTAGCACGCTGCTTGTGGGCTGCCGTGCCCCCTTGTGGGTGTGGTTGCACCGTGCGTAAACTTTTCTACCCTGGCTGTGGCGGCGCATGGCCGTCAGCGCGACTGAGCACACATTGCAGCCTGCACACCCCGGTTTTAGAGGTAACCTGCTGCTGGTGCAAAGACGGCGCGAGCAGAGATGGTGGCGGCATCATGTGCACTGCTTACCACGCGTTTACGTTTAGTGCTGGAGGAGGTTGCACAATCTACGAGTTTTGGAGGCGTGTTGAAGCGAGAGGCAGACGAAACATTCGCTCCCCCCTGCTGGCGCTAGAGTTACCATACACGTGCTGCCAGAGGCAGACACATACAGTAACTCTAGGCGACACGATCAACCACGAGGGTGGAGTGGACGTGTTGGTAGCCTTGCTTCATATCGCTGATGTGATGTCGACAGGGCATGAAACCCTACCGTCTGCTGTTGACTCTTGAATTC
Source organism: Dermacentor variabilis (assembly GCF_050947875.1). Lineage (NCBI taxonomy): Eukaryota > Metazoa > Arthropoda > Arachnida > Ixodida > Ixodidae > Dermacentor > Dermacentor variabilis. The sequence continues at coordinate 60,260,731 of NC_134575.1, forward strand.
GACAAAAGTATAGTTTTCTTGTTCAACTTTATTTTTTACGATTACCCAGTAATTCAGAAAATGTTCGGCCCCTTCTGTGTAAGAAAAGTTAATTAGCATAAAAGGACGAACTTCAATATAAAGGAATTTATATATAGTGAAGCAAAGTGCCGATTTTGCCAACTTTGTTACATTGAGCTTTGACTACACACTTGCCTTCAGTGACCCTCTAGAAAGATACCTGGAGAGAGAAGATTTGTTGTGATGCTGTGTCGGCATTACCCTGTAAAGACACCGGGTCATGTTACCCGCAAGGAAGCAGTAATGGTGCTTCTTTTCTCTATGCAACCTCTTTCTCCATCCCTCTCACCATTCTGTCCACAACTAATGACCAAGAAGGTGCCCGTGGCGAGGTGTGTGGTGTGGCTGCCTCCAAGTGCCGCATGCACAAATGTGCATGCCAATGTAGACAAGAAAGAGCACTGGTGAAAACATTTGAAACTTGCCACATACATCTTGAAACATTTCTAGCTGAACTTTCGGTACATATTTTAATAGTATGTTCAGTGTGTTTTATAGTAAAAAAAGAAAAAGTTGGCTGGACGTTTACGCTCGGTGTCAGCAAGTCGTGTAGTGGGTTCACTGTTTTCCGCAATCAGGCAATTTTTTCAAGCAATAGGTTCGTCCCGTGTGCGATGGACATGACACAGTTTACTTACATTCTCATAATTGAGATTTCTGTAAAAGTTCGCGTGTCGAGTCCACATGTTCCGTTAACGAGACAAAACTCGCTAAATAATTGAGAATTCTAAATCCGCTCAACAGCTGTACGCTTATAATTCTGAAGACACGAAAACTGTGGTGAAAATAAATTTTCAGTGGGCAGAAGTGGCGTCTGAAGGCTATACAGAGAAGGCGAGGAACTAGAATCGAGCTTCAGCAGGATCGAAGACGGTTTCTAACCTGTGGATGTACCAAACCACGTCCTCTTCCTCAACCCTGTCGTGGCCTACACGTTGGGCCATGGCTTCCAGTGACTCTCCCATATTCTTCAGAAAGTAGTCCTGCCTGCAAGAAGTGTGTGCAATGGCAGCGGCAGGCACATAAGCCGCTTGACCTCAGTGCACTACATTGATAAAAAAAAAAAACACACTGTTATGGGATGCAGAGCTGGCACGTGCCAAACAAAGGATGAGCTTGCAATGTTCCTTCCGATGTTGAAAGTGACAGCGCATCAACAGCAAACTCGTGGGAGCTGACGTATGGTGATGGACACACAAAGCATATCCACATGTTGTAACAACTGTCACAGGGGTGAGGGGCTAGCTGGTCACCCAGAGTTTGCACTGATATTGTCAGCACGAAATTGGAAACATACATGCTAAGAAAAACAAAATAGACGAGACGAGCACTTGGTCCAGATGTTTTTTTTTTTTCTTTATGGGTGTGTCTACAATTTTGCGCGGTGAATATGAGTGCGAGCTCTAGTGATGACTGTCAAAAGGGCTGGGAGGTTCTCCATCATCCAACACTACTACACCATTTGCATTTCATGTGCTTCGACCAATAAGGTAAGATCAAAGGGAATGAGGCCTCCATTCAGTCGTGACGGCACGCCAGTGGTAGTGAACGAGTTTAAAAAGATTAAACTAAACCGTGGGGTCTACGGTCCCAAAGCAACTCGCAGACTATGAGAGACGCCGTAATAGAGGGTTCTGCAATAATTTCAGCCATCTAAGGTTCTTCACAGTCTGCCTAAATCTAAGTACACAAGCAAATTTTGCATTCTTCCTTTATCAGGATGCCATTACCGGGGACCGAGAATCAAACCCTCAACGTCGTCCTCAGCAGCCAACCACTGTAGCCCACTGCAGCGGGTAACAAAACAAAATGGTTCAATGAGCACACGGCATTCTTGCAGAAAGTACCTGTTGGCTTCTCAAGCGGCTAGGTGTATGTCTGAATGTGTACATAAACTCGCTCTGAAGAACACCAGCTGATTCTCTTTTGTACACATTGAAACCCTAGCCCACTTGACAATGAGGTAAGTGGTGCTTGCAATAATCATCATTAGCCAATTTATGCCTAGCACAGAATATGAACGCCTTTCCCACTGACATCCAGTTATCTCTGTACTACGCTCGCCAATTTTCCAATTTCATCCTTTCATCTACCAAGTATCTGCCATCCTGAACTATGCTTTCTTTCCCTTGGCACCAAATCATTTGCTGTAGCAAACCTCCGGTTAGACGGTTATTCGCGTTACACATTCTTGCCGACTCCGCTGCTTTAGAACATCCAAAAAGTATAACCTCTATTCCACACTGCTATCTTTCCGTTTCTTAATGTCACACCTATTTTCATGTCTAATTCCCCATTTCAATGCTGCTTACCCTCCTCTCAGTTTACTCAATTTTTCAATTCTCCAGGTTTCAACTTAACACTGAAAAATGAACCTTGTACCAGTGTCGCGCTGGGACAAAAATGTCAATAAGTGCTTGATGCTGTAGAGCAGTAGTGACATAGTATTTCCCCCCTTTTTCTTTTCCGCGAAGAGAATGTCCTGGACCTTGAAACTCTGGAAAACATACTAGAAAGCCTGAGTGAACCCAAAGTAATTTACTATACCCTGCTTTTACAAAGCTGACAGGAAACGATCAAACCTTTGGGAAACAGGGATTTCGTAAAATTGAAGAATTAAAGAACTCCAAGGTTAAATGACCACTTTATTTCTAGCAAAAAGACATTTTGGCTTGCCTACGGTTCTTTAGTAAAGGTGTCATGCAGACCTCGTAGCTTGTGAGAGCAATGAGAGCCTGCTCCCCTCTTCCTTGAGATCCAGCAAATTGCTTGAAGAGGTTGATGGCGTCCATGACCTCGTAGCTGTCAGCCCGTGCTGTCTACATTTGCATCCATGACGTAAGCTTATGCCTCAGGAGTGAAGGAGAAAGATAGCTGACCCGAATCGACGCTGGAAAAGAACCATCAGCCATGGATTCACATGCCATGACCAGGTGCCGTCTTTATTTTCCTCTCATGCAGGCACGCGCAATCCAGATTCTAGGCACCTGCCCAAGGGAGGGCCTAGAGTGGAAATCGAAACCGGACTGAGGGCTGGCTATGCACTCCAGCACGGTTAGGCGGCGATGTGAGGCTTTCCATCACTGTCTCCATGAAAGCAGGCTGAAGGCAGTCCGAGTTGACTGTCTCTTCACGGCCGTTCTGCAGTAGGGTGGGGGTTTTCGGAGTGTGATAGAGGACGTGGAATGGTCCGTCATAAGCCGGGGTTAGCGGTGGTCGGACAGTGTCGCGGCACACAAAAACATGTGGTGAAGTGGCCAGGTCGGGGTGCAAAAATATTATATTGTGGCGGGAAGGACGAGGCAAAGTGGGTCGGAGGTCTTTAACACAGACCAGGAGGCAATGTAGGAATGCTTGTGGCTGGGCTGGTAGTTGCGTTGATGTAAAGTCTCGAGAGATGCAGAGAACTAGCACACACCAGCTCTGCTGCTGGACACTGTAGGCTTGCCCGGAGGACGGCCGTAAACTCTGGAGCACAAGGGGCAAGGCGTCAACCTAGTTGGCGCAATTGAGGCAGGTAGCCAGGGCGGCTTTCAGTTGTCGGTGAAGATGTTCTCACCATGCTGGTGGCACCGGCATGATACGCAGTGGTACGGCAATGTCTGGCACCGAGAATGCGATTAAGGCAAGCAAACAGGGAGGACTCAAATTGGAGTTCGTGGTCTGCTGTCACGGTGCCAGCACCAGGCGACGTCTTTATTTGCCTCTCGTGTGTGTGTGTGCACTATCCGGATTCTAGGCGCCGCCCAAGGGAGGGCATCAGCACGTGCCGTCTACATTTGCGTCCACGATGTCATCTTCTGGCACTTGTTCTGCATTGGCAGCAAGGTTTGCAAGGCCCTCGTCATCCAAATTTTCTGTTGCGTCTGCGTCTAGACTGGCATTGGCACTTATGTAGTTGGTGATGTTGGCAGAACAAGTGCAGTAGGGTTTCACTACAGAATCCCAACACTGTTGTGACTTGCTGCTGCCATAGACTGCACGTTTTCACAGCCACAGGATAGTGTAATCACAGCCATAATTGCTTCCAGGAGTGCACAAGTGCTTTATCACACGCCTTTGCACACACATTTGTATGGCACGTGTATGAAATGTACCTCTGCAATCCATTTAAGTGAGCAAAAATGGGCTGATTTGAAATGTGGCTGTGTTCTCGTTTCTTTTTGCCATGTGCAAGAAGGACTACCTATGGCATTTTTTTAGTTTTTCTGCCTCTTTTCTTCGAGGTTGTTTCATAAGATTGGGAGATGGTAAATTTTCTTCTGTAACACTGATACATATACCCAATGGTATATACGTACATATGCATATGCATATGTATATGCATATATGCATATACGGACATCATGATCATGACAAAAGTGAGAAATTAATAAAATCTAGGTTCAAGTATGATACCTTATTCTATGAACCAGTTTTGGCTTCGTCTACCAGGAGTTATGTGTCATGACGCAGATGATGCTGACGTGGCAGCTGGACATTGTGACCTTGCTCTGGCTCGCTTGACTGCTATGATCAGTACGAGCTGGAAGGAGTGCCAAAATGTCATAATGTCCTGCTCCCACCTCACCACCTTTAGTGTCACGACAAATTTGGCTCCTGGTAAACAAAACTGAAACTAGAAAATCTATTAGAGTAAATTACCTAGCGAGCTTTAAAACTTGCCAACATTTTTTTCCAGGGTTTGAGGATCGGGACTTTCATTGAAAAGAATAATGTTGGAAATGTCATGCAAGTACTCCTTCGAAGTTTAATGCTATCGTGTACTGCAGTGTCCTACGAACGTGCTTAACGGCACTAGAACTTAATATCACTGGTATAAGGATGGCTATAAAGGGCAGCGAGCAGCCCCCCTTACCCCTCCCTCCATTGACCCACTCCTACAACCGTGGAGTGCCAAGCAATAGAGTGCCCACCTGTGCACTCAATGAAAACAGAGAACCATGCTCTGCCCACCAAACAGAAAAATCCTGGTGCTGCCCCTGTACTTGCATCGTAGTGTGTTCCCACAACATATTCAGCTGTCAAATGCATACTCTCACTAGCAATGCTAGCAGTTACGAGTGCACATGAAAAGTCCACTTCTTATTTTACATAAAAAATAACTCTGCAAATATATACATGCCTATTAATGCTTTTAGTGGTATTCCTGGAGCTCTTTACCCACTATCTGGTTCTTTCTGGTGATACCACATTTGGCAAACAAACTTACTGCATTTTCTGCAGCTATCATAGCAAAGCTTTATGTATTAGAAATGCATGTTTAACAGCAACTTTATATATGATGGCATTAACTTTACCACTGTGTGGCATAGGTATTAATCTTAATAAAGGCACATAGTAATTCCAATTTTGTCACACGAGTTACTGCCCGCATTCATGGGGCATGGTATAGAATACGTGTTTAAAATCTTTAGTGCGACTTCAAAGAGTGAGTTATAAGCTGCAACCAATATATAGGCCACATTTGTTAATTGCAGCGTCTTGCATTATGCAGCTATGAGACTACTATGTTCGTAAGTAACAGAATACAAACTTCTTCCTAAGTGTTACCTTGTTTTATTTTCATACAGGAAATATGCAGCATGGCTCGAATGATAATGTTAACTTGCTCAAACATTTATGGCAATAGATCATTTTTTAGATCAATAGAAATTTGGAACATGATACCCATACAGAATAAAATAGCACAAAACTTCAAGCTAGATTGAGTGAAGTTATGCTTTGGGTTCGAGAAACCTGCCAATTTAGGATGTCTGATGATAAGGCTTTAACTCATGTTAAATTTATGCTGAATTTATTTTGTTGACACCTGTGTTTTGTACATATTACTCTATCTTGTATTGGACTGACAGCTAGTCACATGAGGCTATTGGTCCAAGTATTTATTAGTATTATTTCTGCATTGTTCAAAATAATGCTACATTAATTGATTGATTGGTCAGGATGGGCTTTAGAGCCAGTTATGTCATGTAATGTGCACCTGCAACAAGGCAGTTCTCGAAAGTAGCTTTTTTTTTTCTTTCTTAGTATCACAGAGTGGGACAAGCTCGCAACTGGCATTGTACCAGTAACCACTACAAACACAGATTCCACTAGAGTTGAATGACTTTTTGCCTGAAGTTGGGTAAAAGTATTTACTTTAAAAAGCTTCTGTACATTTTCGATGTTGCCAAGTGTCGAGCTTGTGCGCATCTTATCCTTGTGCCTGCTTTGCTATACTGTACATATGAAGTTTATTATTGGTATTTACATATAGCATTATTAGCTTTTTACTTATCTCACTGTTTGCCTAATCAAGCCGTGCATGGATTAATTTTATTCTTGTTCCGTCCCTGCAGTAACTTCCTTGAGAATGGTGGTCTGAGAATAGTTGATAGTTTTACAAGTAACTGACTATTGCTTCCTGTAGAAGTGGTTTGTGTTTTGCATTGTACTGCTATTGTTTTTTTTCCTCCACCGACAGATACCAGGTACACTGGCCTCTACAGGTGCAGCTGGCAGCTTATAATGTAAATAAAAAAAATAAAAAATAAAAATAGCCGTAATCTGAAGATACTTGCCACTGGTAGATGGTTTCCCAGGCTCTCTTTGTCACTCGAACTCCTGGAAGGTATGCCTGCACCCTCCTTCGGGCGTCTTTTTGCCAGTGGTCCAGACTGCAAGGAATTGTGCCTATCACACCTTATGCAGCAGAAGCAAGAACTTTCCAGTACTAACCCTTACACTGAAATCGCACCAATATTAGAGAGCATTCAGATTTCGCTACCATGCCTGCAATAGGAGAGTGTACAAAGTCTATATGCAGAGGCATTCCTTGGTAGATTTTTGCACAAGCTGATTACTTCTTAAAAAGGTATCTGCATAATTAGGTACTAAGCACAAGAACACAAAATATCAGCAGTGTAATCATCCAAAACTTCTTTTATTTATTTTGTTTGAGTTAATTTTACCGATGTTTACCTTGTATTCTCTTAGCCCCTCCCCTCTATAATGTATTATGTACCTCGAGGGTAAAATAAATTAATGAAATAAATGAAAACTGGCACACACTTCAATCTGTATAAAACAAAGCTTCATTTGACTCTTCTGCCAACTTTGCGTGGCTAGCTATCTGGCCAACTAAAGCGGGCTGTTCCCGGAGACTGTGTAACCAAAGATAAGCTGACCCTTGTTATAGCACAATAATAAAAAAAAATTAAATTCTAGGGTTTTACCTGCCAAAAATACTATCAGATTGTGAGGCCCGTAGTGGAGGGGGGACTCCGGAATAATTTTGAGACACTGGTTCTTTAACGTACAATTAATTCTAACTGCACTAGTGTTTTGACATTTTGCTCTTGTCGAAATGTGGCCATTGTGGCCTGCATTGAAGCCATGACCTCGAAATCAGCAGCGCAACGCCATAGCCACTGCTCTACTGCGGCGTATGAGTGCAGATCGATCAAAGGTGGCGACATTGGTGGGCCAACCACGATACTGGTATGCAATACATGCCTTCTCAATGGTTTCAATGTGTTTTGTAATGTGGGACAATCCTGGGGTCAGTGTTGTGTTACGGCAACCCCGCACCTCATAGCCATTAGTCGATACAGCTAACCAATGAGTGTCCTTAGCAGCATATCTCAGCAGGTCTATGAGGAAGCTATCAATTGACCTTGATAATCATCCTGGGGCTGCAGAGTTATTTTGACCACCTATCCATTAACAAGTATCCAAAGTATGGCGTAACAGCCATTTTGCATTTTGCCTCCGACTGAAATGCGGCTTGGAGTCGAACCCTGAACTTTATAGTCGAGCGTCCACCTCGACTGCAGGAGGATGTGGGTTCAACACTACGCTGCTGCAGGGTTACCCACCGTATGGGTATGCAAAGTACCTCTATGGGTATGGGCATTCCTCAGCTTGACATTCAGCTTTGTCTAGGGGTGAACGGTCCTGGAATAAGAGCCTGTACCATGCAAATCCTGACGAATATTTCTTACTGCTTTTATCTGTGTTGTGCTGTTTTTGCAATGAATTAGCTGCTGCAATTTTTTGTGGTCTCTGTGGAGAAGCACTGACACTACATGCCTGCAGGTAATGAACTATGAAGAACACTTGTGAGCACGCCATCTTAAATAGTTCAACTGTCCTTAGAGCATCATACTCCAAATATAAGCTAAGCAAGAACTCACCCCTCAGTCTCTTGGCCTGGTTCCTGGTCTTGGCTGGACTGTCCGCTAAACCAAAGTCTGTCCTTGTCCCAAGGAAGAGTGAAATCGTCGCCACTGCTCACGTCGGATGAATCGTCATCCTCTGTTTGATGAGCATCGGTTGGCCACTCGGTATCCGACACCCAGTGCAGGGACTTGATGTCATCATCTGATCTTTCAAGTTCAGCTACCTTAGCATGTTCACGCAGCGCGCCAAACGTTGCCTCGTACCAATGAAAACCTAACTTTCCAGCATGGCCTCCTTCTGGCAAGGTACAAACAGGGATAGGAGACAGGGGCAGGGAAGCATCCACCTCGTCTCTTGAGCTTGGCGACGTGGTGCGATGGGAGGATTCCGTGTCCTCAAGAACAAAAACTGGCTCATGACCAAACTTCCGTTTTGGATAGCGGCGAGGCCTAGCACGCAACTTCTCCCTGTCCATCTTGTGGCGGAGCGGTTGAGGAGGCTGGCTTGTGGTTCCAGCTGCACTTTCAGAAATGGATCTGCCTGCCCGAGGATTTGCTCTGCCGCCTGCTTGGTTTCTGGACCTCAGAGTGAAACTGAGAGAGCCACTCAATGTGTGCTCTTCATTGGAAGTGTGGCCGCTTGTCTGGACATCCTGCCGAACTTGCTTAGAGGCAACACCCCAAAAAGACTGCTCTTCCTGTGAACTTGATCGCGTCAGGATGGTTTTGGCTCTACTTGAGCTTGGGGCTGCCTCAGCATTAGAAGCCTCTGACGAAGGCTGTTTTTTGGATTTCCTTTTCTCTGTCGGTGGCTGAGCTGAAGTACTCTCCCCCTTTTCGGAGGGCTCATGATGATGATGAGCTTCCGCAGTTTTTTTCCGCTTGGCATTCCTCTCACAAACTGGTCTGCTTGCCTCCGCATCCCTGAGGCTTGAGATTTCACCTGCGCCTTCAGGAACCAGTCTGCCTGCCTGAGGATTTGCTCTGCCATATGCTTTGTTTCTGGACCTGAGACTGCGACTGTTAGAGTTATCCAATGTGTGCTGTTCATTTGAGGCGTGGCCACTTGTCTGAACATCCTGCTGAACTTGCTTAGAGGCAACACCCCAAAAAGACTGCTCTTCCTGTGAACTTGATCGCGTCAGGATGGTTTTGGTTCTACTTGAGCTTGGGACTGCCTCAGCATTAGAAGCCTCTGATGAAGGCCACTTTTTTTTAGATTTCTTTCTCTCTGTTGGTGGCCGATCTGAAGTACTCTCTCCCTTTTCGGAGGGCTCATGATGACGAAGAGCTTGCGCAGTTTTTTTCCTCTTGGCATTCCTCTCACAAACTGGTCTGCTTGTCTCTGTATCCCTGAGGCTTAAGATTCCACCTGCGCCTTCAGGAGCTGGTCTGCCTGCCTGAGGATTTGCTCTGCCATATGCTTGGTTTCTGGACCTGAGACTGCGACTGTTAGAGTTATCCAACATGTGCTGTTCTTTTGAGGCGTGGCCACTTGTCTGAACATCCTGCCGAACTTGCTTAGAGGCAACACCCCTAAGAGACTGCTCTTCCTGTGAACTTGATCGCGTCAGGATGGTTTTGGCTTTGCTTGAGCTTGGGACTGCCTCAGCATTAGAAGCCTTTGATAAAGGCCGCTTACCTTTCGATTTCTTTCTCTCTATCGGAGGCTGAGCTGAAGCACCCTCTCCCTCTTCAGAGGACTCATGATGAGGAAGTGCTTGTGCAGTTCTTTTCCTCTCCCTGTTTCTCTCACAAACCAGAGTGCTCGTCTCTGCGTCACCTAGGCTTGTTTGAAGTGTAGACTTCTGACTGTCCGTTTGCACATTGTCCGATATCTGCTGGCGTTTCAATGCACAAGCATTTGTCTGAACGTCCTGCCTGCTTTCCTTAAATGTGTTGCTCCCGAGAGCCTCCTTTTCAGATGAAGGCTTCTTCCTGGTGCCAAGTCGATTCGAACTCCGGACTGCCTTGGAACCAGAAGTCGCTGGTGAAAGCTTTTTACGAGTCTTTCTCTTTTCTGTGGGGGGCACCAAGTTGGTCTTAGTGCTTTGGCTGGGATCAAAGTGTGCTGGTGGAGTGATTCCCGTATCTCTGCTTTTATTGATCGGACTGCCTTCTGGCATTTGCACTTTCTTTCCCTGCCGATTAGACCGAGTGGTCTTGGTAACCACACTACCTAGCAAGTCCTGCTGATCAGAGTCCTGTTGAACAGAATGTTCACCTGTGTGAAAATTCTGTTGTATTCCCCCAGAAATTGTGCTTGTTACGGCCTTCTGCCTTCGCGACCGCGACCTGGTGACACGCTGTCCATTTGCCCCTGGTGCCATTACAGAAATGAAATCTGCAGAAAGATTCTTCTCTTTTCCGTCAGGTTTCCTGCAATTCAAACATGTTGTACAGTTGCAAAATACAGCTGTAACTGGTTGTAAGATATGTCCGAGCTTTATATTTTTATTACATTCGGGTGATAAAAACCTGCCGTTCAATGGGGAAATCCGGGGGTTTCATTAATTGTCTGGCAGGCAGACGAACTCGTGTCTACAAATCCTCATTGTCATGCAATGCGAATACACTTAAAAGAACCCACATTAACAAAGAACAAATAGTGACAGGTTTGGCTATCCCTTCATTGTTTCATTCTCTGCACTTTTCTTAACAAAGAAAAAACACACACAAGGTTGTGCACAAAGCCATGTTTTGCAGGAGTTGTGGTGTTATTACTTATCTCGTAAGTCCTTGTTGACGTAGATTATCACATGCACTGGAAGCATTTCCATGCCTATCCTAGACCTGTCAGGCCCTTCGCCCTTGTCTGTTGCCGTCCTGTTTTAATGATTCCCAATACATATATGCTCTTGCAGCAAAATTAATGGAATGCCCACCAGACAAACCAGCTACATTTATATGAGCGTAACACAGTTAGGCAAACATCTTCTAAACGCCACGCCTGTCGTATGCAACACAGCGCCACATATGCACTGCGTTAATTTGCTTCCTTGCACATTACCACCATTTAAAGGTATACGACGTGCGGGAAATTGGAGGTAATTTGTAGGAGCTAATCTATTACATTCGCATATTAACAATATGATGTATCCTGGCCCCATGTACACAAAAGGTGGGCAGCGTTCATGACATTAGTTTTGTAGTACCTCCATTATTATTAGTCTTGACAAAAGGAAAAATTTCGGGAAGAAATTAGGTTTAACGCAATGTTCATAAATTCTGTTTGGGGTGCAAAATAAAATACAGGATTTCACCCGAACATGAAGGACTGACCATATGATACACAACAATTTCTGCTTATTAAATTGCAACCACGTGATTCTTTAGAAAAGTTAGGTTTGTTTGGACACTTGAGGCATCAACAAACTTTGTATAATTTTTTTCAGAAGGAACAGAAGTATGGCAAGGGACAGGGAGGGGTGCCCACCGAGTTTGTCCCCCCCCTGCCTCCAACATTTTTATGTACAGGGGATACCTGAAATAAAACGACATGTAACAACACCTGCCTGCCTTGCCCTCTTCCCCCCTTCTCCTGGTTAAGAGCTTCAGGTGGCTGCTGAAGCTTTGGGGACGGAAGTAGATGTGTAATGAGTTAGGGGTGCATACGGAGTACCACATTTGCCCGATTCTAAGGCAGCGTGCGCCTGGTGGGCCCAAACTGCCTATTTCTCCTCGCCCGTATTTATCCTCACACCTCAGGCCCTCTTATCCCTTTCTTCTCCTCTATGTAGAGGGTGCTACGCACTATGAATTCTATATATGTGGTTGTCGAATAAAGGTGTGAGGCATTCGTTCGGTCAAATCGGCTCCGAGTCACTTGGGTAGATGCGGCTAGCATCTGTCAGCACCCTACATCGTACATGGTGTCAGATGTGGGATGTGAACCCACGCCCGGAAAACCTTTAGGCTTGACTTCAGCATCGGAATATTTTCAGAGAGAAATGGCTCGAATTCTGGAGGGGCAACTGAACGTCGTCAACATGATAGACGACATCCTGGTTTCTGGCAAAGATCGAGAAGAGCACGACAAGCGACTTGTGGAAGTACTTGAACGTCTGAAGACAGCCGGAGTTAAACATAAGTCAAAATGCTGCTTTGGTCAAGAAAAAGAGTTTCTGGGTGTGGTAATCGACGCCAACGGTATCTCGCCAAGTCGCAGCAAACTCGAAGCGCTGTGCAACTTGGAGCCACCCAATGACGTTGCTGGGGTTAGGAGATTACTCGGCATGGCTAACCATACTGGTCGCTTCCTGCCCAACCTTTCGCAAGCAACCGCCCCTATTCGCGCCTTGCTAGGTGAGCAAAATGCATGGCAATGGGGACTGCTTCAAGAGACCGCTTTTAATCGGGTAAAAGCGATGCTCACCTTGGACCTGTGCGTCGCTAAGTATCATCCTGGTCATAATACCACTGTCTCATGTGATGCGAGATCATATGGATAGGGCCCGGTTCTTCTGCAGGAACAACCATCGGGCGAGCGACGCACAGTAGCGTTCGCATCCAGGTCGCTTACTGAAGCGGAACAGCGCTACAGCCAAACAGAGAAAGAAGCACTGGCGGTAGCATGGTCAGTGTACCGTCTTGACCAATACGTGAGTGGCCCAAATTTCACGGTAGAAACCGATCACCAGCCGCTGGTAACGCTACTTGGAAACGCTGACTTCGACATGATGCCGCCACGTATTCAAAGGTTTCGCATCAAACTTATGCGCTACCAGTTTAGCTTGGTCTTCATTCGTGGCAAACTAGCCACTGCGGATACTCTTTCAAGTGCTCTGGATGAGAAGCCGTCGATCAGTCCGGTGAACGTGGTAGAGGAGTTTGTTGAATTTCAAGTTGCTACGGTCACAGACACGAAGCTGCTTACTGTAGGTGATGTTCGCAGGCACCAAGAACTAGACTGGGAATGCAACCAGCTCGTCAAATACTGCACTCAAGGCTGGCCTCGCAGAGAAAGGCTTCCAGAACACCTCAAGAAGTACTGGAGCCATCAAGGTGATCTCTCTTTGTGCAACGGCATCCTGTTAAAAGCTAATCGCTTTGTCATCCCGGCTTTGCTGCAAAAGGATATGCTCGAACTTATCCATGAAGGCCACCAGGGAATTAACTAATGCCGCCTAAGGGCCCAGGATTCCGTGTGGTGGTACGGACTTTCGCAGCAAATACGGGACAGAGTCACTCGCTGCAGACAGTGTGCAGTCACAAGAGCGCAAAGAAATGAGCCATTGGTGGTAATGAACACTCCAGAACAGCCGTGGTAAGAAGTAGGAATGACCTTGTTTAGTTACAAGGGACACAAATATCTACTAATAGTTATCGTTCTCACTACCCTGAAGTTATCTACATGCGAAGCACGAATTCTGAGGCGGTCATCAATGCAGTCAAAAGCATTTTTGCTCGTTTTGGTATACCTGCAGTAGTACGAAGTGATAATGGTCCACCATTTGCTTCACATGCCTTTGCAGCTTTTGTGAAGTGCTATGGCTTCCAACACATCACCTCAAGTTCAAACTACCCGCAGTCAAATGGGGAAGTGGAAACGATGGTGCGTACGATCAAACAATTGTTTGCGAAAGCAGAGAATCCTTTTCTGGCTCTTCTGTCGTACAGAGACACTGCAGGCATCACAGGGTTCAGCCCAGCGCAGCTACTGTTGGGTTGCAGCTTGCGAACCACTGCAGGCTTCCCAAGACAGTGGACCGCCTGGAACCGAAGTGGCTTGTGCCAGACGATGTCAAGTGCCAAGACGAAGAGGTGAGAAGGCAGCAGAAGAGCGTCTTCCAGCCCCGTCATGCCGCGACCGTCCTTCTTCCACTGCATCCAGGAGATAGGGTGTGGGTTCGAGACATCAAGGATACGGTGTGTATTCTCAGCCCAGCCTCCAAACACCACTCGTACGTCCTGGAAACACCAAACGCGGTGCTTGTGCGCAATAGGATACATCTAGTGCCCTATTCAGACACAACGACGAGCCAGCTCAACGAGCCAGCTCGGAGTGAAAACCGCGAGGAACACCAAGAGCAGACCACGGTAACCGACACCACGGCAACACAAGTCTCTAATGATTGTGGAGTGATAGTCACCAGGTTTGGACATCGAGTCAAGACTCCAAGAAGATTGACTTGTGAAGTGTTTGGCGTTTCTTGTGTGCATATCTCGGGGGAGAGATGTAGAGGGCGCTACGAGCCATGCCTTTTATATATGTGGTTGTCAAATAAAGGTGCGAGGGATTCGATCCGTCAACTCGGCTCAGTCACTTGGGTAGACGCGGCTAGTCTCTCTCAACACCCTGCATCATACACTCTACTCTCCATTGCGGCGCGGGGTAGGCAGGGTAACGCGCGACACAGGCTTGCGGCTTTTGTGCTCCTTTCGGCAGCGTCGTCTTTTGGTCTCGTTGGCGTTTCAAAACGATTACAGCGCGGCCACAGCCATGCTCAGCGCGCTACTACGCGCACCTATCAATCAATACAATGTGCCAATCAACGCGTACAGGCACACTGTATTATGTAACACCAACAAGCCAAACAGGCGGGTAGCGCGCACTGAGTCTGGCTGTGGCCGCGCTGGAATCATTCTGGTAGGCCGACGAGACCTGGTCGACGCCACCGGAAGGAGCACAAAAAGGCGTAAACAACCATGCAACACTCACTGGCACATTACATTATGCAACGTCAACGAGCTTTACAGGCGCGCGTAGTAGCGCGCTGAGCCTGGCTGTGGCAGCGCTACAATCATGCTGGAATGCCAACGAGATCGAAAGTCGACGCACCCCCCACGTCACGGGTATAGTGGCACTGTCAGTGTCGGCTAGCGCTACAAATTGACTTCACACATCGTTCACAGCTCAGCACATCGCTGAAAATGCGCCATACAAGCCAAGGACGGGGGTACTTTACATTAAGTATAAGAGTTGATTTCATAAAGGCAAGACGCGTACGAAGGGCAATATCCACTTTTGCATAGCAAGAACTCACCTTACACCTTACGGATAATTCTGGGCCCAGTACAGCTGCAGAACCCATTCAGTTTTGGTCAGCATTAGCCCGTAAAATTCTAAAAAGCTTGTGGCGAAATGGTTTTTGTTGCTGGAGGCGTCCCCGCGTCTCTCAGACTTTCAGTTCGCATAGGGCGCCACACACAATAAACAAAAACCAAAAGCAAAAACGCATGCAAAAACAACGCAAAAAAAATAACGCTTGTTTGATTCATTGTTGCCGTTGGCATTTCGTCCAGCCGCTAAGGATGACAACAGCACAATATATCTGTAACGACAATTACATAAAACTAAGCTAAATTATTTTGCTATATTTCAATTGCTATGCTTTTAATTTGTCGAAGTAAATGTGTGTATTTTTGCTTGCAATTCAAGCAGAGAAAAATTTACGGTTTCGATTTCGTTTCTTTGTAGTTCCCTCGGTTCCGAACAGCTGTCAGGAGCGGCGTTGTTTCGCGCGTCTGTGGAAGGGCATGGCGAGGGTTCGCATGTGAAAGCTGGCGGCGTGTCGTATCTTCGCCGGCGCACCGTTATCGTGTGGTGTCCCATCTGCTATGTGAGGACGTCGAAGCCGCGTCAGCATGGCTACATTAAGCGGCGAAATGAGCAACTCCTCCAGCGTAAGTCACAGCGGAAACGTCCCGGCGAGCTGTGTCGTCGGTTTCCACTTCCCACCACTGATGTCGTGGTCCGAGATACACGGTATCGGCAATTGAGGCTCGTACCGCGCGATTAATAAAGTTTCAAAGTCACGGGAGTTCTACGCGCGCGCGCGCGTTAATGAATGAGGGGCTGGTCTGTTGCCTTGCGTCGGAGGCGCTAATTCCTGTGTACGCGCATAGAGTGCACAATGCGATCAGATCGGAGGTCGCGCCTGACTCACAGCTGCCGACGTTGGTGTCGCCGGCTCTTGCCTACGTTGTAACTTTCTTGCCGCAGTGTGGAACAGGCGTCACGGCGCAGCGATGATGAGGTTGTAAATCACTTTCTAATGAGGACTTCGGCCAAGTGATACTGAGGTCGCTGCGCGCCGCGCTAACTGGCCACACGCAATCTTCTGCTCTTTGGCAATCGCTTCGTGCAAATATTGTGTGTAGAGAACGGTGATTCGGCAGGAAAGCTGCCTGTTAGTCGGACCGGTCGAACTCGAGTGAACGACCTCCACTTGTTGCGGGCGCGTCGCGTCAATTCGCAGGCCCTGATGGAAGGCACGGAAGACGCGGCCTCCATAGACTTCGGCGACGTCGAAGGCGGTGTCGCGAGGAAGCCCGTCAGGTCAGTCGCTCACATTGTAACGAAAACGCGGCGATGCGACGTCAGTCATTGTTTCGTGCACGGCATATGCTGCATGCCTACGACTGTATATATAATGATCGTGGTGATCTGCTAGAGCTTGTGCTCGTTGCATATGTCGCACCGTCGGCACAAATCAGTGTCAGCGGTGTCCGAAAGTTGAGTGCAGAAAACGGACGACGAGGGGCTCCTTAGTGTGACTGTTTGGTTAAGCGCTTAGTTTATATGTACGTGCGAATAGCGCGGAGATGATAAACACCGACTGTATGATTGCAGTATATATTACATTTATGTATGAGGTAAACTGAAATTGCTAAAAAGACGCGCACTTTACATCGCCTAAGCTTAATGGGAGCTCAAATGTAATGGCTAAATAAGATGAAAAGGCTGTGAAAGTGCTAGAACCACCGCCTTGTATTCCAGCGTCTATATCTTGCCATTTAATTTAGTGGTTAGTTTACCATGAACATTTGTCACGACCACTGCAGGCAGCCTTAATTTCTAAGCAGTTATGTTGCATGCCACAATAATGCAGTTCTAATTCTTAACCTTAGTGGTGCACTTCAGTGAAGGCGAAAAGAAAAACTGTAGATATTTTGGTGCGAGTCGGGCTTTTCCTGCGTCACCTGTAGCCTTGTGGCACAACCACTAAAGTTCTCAGGGCGGACTGCCACTACATTTGCTTGCACTTCGCTGTTCGCTTTACCAGTATAGTGTGATGATGTGTGCTGGACATTCTTTCCACACAGTTGTTGGTTTTGGCCAAAACGAGTTCATGGCATTCTTTGCACTCAGTGCATGCATGTAGTTTCATGCAGGAGATGTACCTGTGTCATTGTTTACAGGTGCTGGACCAGCATAGACTATAGTTAGTAAAATGCAATGCAGAATAATTTAGCCCATGTGCGTCATCTACCCAGCATGAAACTGCTGTGTAGATGACGCACACGGGCTACTTGGTTCTAAGCAAACCAAGTAGCACATCACGTCTTATTCACCAGCAATACTGTTAAGTGGATGGTTGCAGCTGAAAGTGGTTTGCGTGCACTTGTGTGGAGCAGGCATCGGATGGCGGCGTTCTTCCACCTGGCCTTCCGGACGACGGCGCTGCTGACATACCTGTTGTGCCGCTTTTTCACGGACAGCTTTGTGTCGAGCTTTGTGTCCATCTTACTGTTGCTCTGCATGGACTTCTGGACCGTCAAGAATGTCACAGGCCGCCTTCTGGTTGGCCTTCGCTGGTGGAACTACATTGACGATGCCGGGAAGAGCCACTGGGTCTTTGAGAGCCGCAAGGTAGGCTGTCGCACTGTCTGGTGTTTTAATCTCACTTTACTGGTTGGTTGTGGCTGTATTTACATTTTATTGCAGTAAAATCCAAATGCATCTGTAGTTGCACAAGCAACTATACTGTTGTGCAACGGATTAAGCCCTGATTTTGATAGGTGATAGCACTGCTTATCAGACAGGTACACCTATGTATCTGTAGGCCAGAGTAGCATAAAGTATGGTCCACTGTGAAAGGAACAAGTAATCAAAATACTTCAACTAGCCATCTGTAAAGATATTTTATCAATTGATGTCTACCTAATGCATCAGCCACCGATTTCCCTAAAGATATGAAAATAACTTGAAGTCATACGAGATTGAAAACCAAGTTAACATTGCCTTCAAAAGTGGGCAGTACTGTACATGCGATGGCCATGAGAAGTGCAACAGGACAAACTCTCAGTTTCTATTTTTTGTTTGGCAAAGAAAGCATGTGACATATGATGGCAGGGACGCATGTTCATGGCAATGATAGGTGAATCAGAGCAGGACACGCCACAGGTTATAGGTATACTGGGCTTTCACAGACATGTAACTTGATGGTTATGATGTGCTTTTCATGTGCTGAATCATTCTATTCCCTCCTAGCATTCTAACATTTAACATTCTAAGCCCTTTACAAGTCTCTAGTTAAGACAAGGCCCTTTAGTTAACTTTATTGTGGCTTCAATTCTTTCAGAATTTTTCTTTTGTGAGCAAAAGCTTATATGTGCTACAGCTACAGTTGTATGAAAAATGTGTACTGACTGCACCTTTATCACAGATGCATGATTTAAAATATGTCCAGCTGTTACAAAAAAAAAAAAAAACTAAATTGTGGGGTTCTGCATTTTGCCTCCATCGAAATGTGGCTGCTGTGCCTGGGATCAAACCCACAACCTCCAACTTAAAGGGACACTAAAGCGAAGCAATAAATCAGTTTAAACTAATGAGGCATTGTTTGAGAACCCTGCAGGCAGTAATTTAAAAAGAATAGTTTGATTATTAGATGAGAAAATGAAGCTCCAAGTATCAGTATTTGAATTTCGCGCCGGTATGTCAGCGTGACGTCAGGGATTCCAAAGTATGTTTTCGCATTTGGGCCGCATTGGCTCAATAAAGGTTCCCCAAACTTGCCATGTTTAACATTTGGTTCCTTTAGAACACAATGTAGTCAATCTGTACCGCTGTATATAATTAGTAGGCCCTAGAAGATACCATCAGAATCCAAGACGTCACAGCCCCCAGGTGCGGGAACCTAAGTAGGCGTCGCCACCCATATTTCGTTCTTGCACCTTTTCTGGCTTACCAAATGTCTTATCGTTGTAAGAGTGGTGTTTTTGGTGTCGTAGAACGGTAATTTACTGATGCAGAAAAAATCATTTTTCACTTTAATGTCCCTTTAACAGCACAGTACTATGATATATATCACTTTGATGGTGTGTGTTCATTGGTTGAGTCAGCTTACAGGATGCCTGTTGACTCCAAAGGGCATCGTGTTGGATGCCACATTGTACAGAATGTTGTTGAAAGTGGTCAGTGAAGAATTTTGCTTGCACATTTACTGTCAACGCTCCATCTAGTCCTCCGCTACTGTCAAATGCATTGTGCTTCCCTTGACAATGAAATTGTAGGTGAAATAAGGAGGAAGAAATGATATTGCATAGGGTATGGGACATGTGTTTAGTTATTACTAGGGTACAGCATTTTCAAATGTTATTTTTAAATAACTTGCCCTAACTTTCTTATTTTATTTCCAATTGAAAAAAAAAGTAATTTCAGTGAGTCTATTTTTCCAGTTTAACTTTCACTGGCTTTTCTGGGGGAATAATTTCTCTTGTAAAGCTGATCATTTTTCTTTGTTAAATAACACATTCACAAAATTTGTTGATGCTAAATTATCTTTTAAGAATACTCCTCTTCAACGGTGTGTGTGCATCCAACTCATGCAAAACAAAGTTCTGGAGAAACAGTTTAGCAAGGGTAGAAAACAATATGGCAGTTTGATTTGACAGGAATTAAATGGGCCCTGAAACACCTTTTATTTAAGTCGAAAAGTGCATTTGGTAGTTAAACTAGACTGTCTCAGGAATACTTTGCAGCAAAAGTTGCGGAGTTATTGGCAGTCAAAGCTTGCCTCTGACCCCCTTCGAAGTGCTCCTTCTTCAATGCCTTGCACCATGAGCGCTACGGTGGAGTGGCGTATGCCCACAATGCTCAGCCTACTGAATGTCACCGTGGCGTGTGCAGTTCAAATGTTATTTTGGACGTTCGCGCAGACACCAATGTTTCTGATTTTGGTGCCTACGATGCGCCAAGCGCAGTTGTCCTCAGTGAGCAGCAGTGTGCACCGTGGTATCCATGCTACTTAGCAGACGCAGCTACGTGCAACTGTAGTGCGTATGGACAGCATTCACTTGGTGCACGGCAGGGCTGGAGCATGTGTTTGCAATCATGTGTTCCAGTTTGGCCATGCTACATGGTGTGGGTCAGCTTTGTCCTGCACCAGCTTGACTAACGGATAGTAGCCACATCTAACTTCAACTTTTTGAAGCGCTGTCAATAGCTCAATATGAAGTGATGTCTGCCAAGGTGTCCAGCTAGGAGTGACCAGGAGTGAATGCGTGCTGGCGAGTGTACGCATGGTCTGACCTTAAGTTTAGCGTGGTTTGAGGCTAGTTAAGTGTTCAAAATTAACCGAAATTAGCGAGACCCAGTGGCTAAAACACACCAATAAGCAGAGGGGCCACAGTTTAATTTCTGCTCAAATCGCCAAGCGTGAGCGGATGGTTGTTGGCTTCTTCTTGAAGTATGTAATCCTTATTGAAATTAGAAAGCAGATTTTTGCTTACTTGAGCCTGTTTATTAAACTGAATCAATAAATATGCACGAAAGATTTAGGGGTTTTTATGTGCAAAAGCACGATCTTATCATGAGGCACGCCATAGTCGGGGACTGGATTAATTTTGACCACCTGGGGTCTTTTAGCGTGCACCTAATGCATGGTACACAGGCATCCTGGCATTTCGTCCCCATCAGAATGCGGCTGCTGTGATGGAATTTGATCGCACACTTTGTGCTTAGCAGCACAACACCAAAGCCACTAAGCAACCACAGCGGGCATACATACACACAGTAACAGTACAAAGAATTGCACTGATCCAAATGCCCTTCTTGATTGATGTTAGTTTTCAGCCAATAGCAGCCATCTATGGGAGTCTTGCATGTGATGCCGTATGCAAGAGGCCAGCAGCATCGGAGCGGGTGAGGAGGAGCTTTTGCTTGAAAAGAGAGTGTTTAAGGAATATGTGACTTTGCGCTGTGCTTGTGAGCTCCATGTGCCATGCATGAGTGCAAAATTTGGCTGAGATGTTCACAGCAGTGTATGCTATCCACAGACTGCATTTTTTCACCAAGCCCGAAAGGGTGGTTCAGAACCGCAACCCCAACTACCCTAAGAAATTTTCTAGAATTTATTAAAAGTGCAGTTTCTTTTTCTCTAAAAATATGGTATAAAATATAAGTATGGTAAATCTCTAAAAAATATGGTAGCAGGAACGCTTACAGTAATCGTTTTTACAACTCTTGTTAAAAAAAAATGGTGGAAGACAACGTGACTTATTTATGGGTCAAACTTACAAGCTAGTGCAGCCTTTGTCATGAAGAGTTCACTCGTCATTGGCAGTTAAGGGGTTAAGAGTGAGTGCATTTTTGATTTGAACACAAATTGAATGAGAGTGTATTTATAATATTATGCAGCTAAAGAGCTAGAACAAATATTGCAGAAAAATTTACTTGGTAGGTACGACTACGTCTTACGAGCTCGTGCGTAAAGAACAACCCTTTACCCCCCAGATTCATTCCTGAAGAAATACGAAATTTCCCAGTATTTCTTTATGTTGCCATAATATTTTTGATGTCATTCTGATTCTGAAAATATATTACTTAATTCTTGATCTTCATTATTTCGTCCTTATCATAGTTCTACCGCCCTCTAGTGTTGAAAATTGAAACCAAAGCCAATTACTGACCGTAACTCTGCTTCAGTGGTGGGAGCAGCACGACATCGGGCTGGACGAGGGTGACTCGTCATTGGTAATATTGGTAGGACCTCCCATCACGGGTACAGCTTGGGATTGGGGGTTTAAGGGTTAAAGAGCGTAAGGAGAGTTGCTGTATGCCATGCCATCTGTGCCTTAACTATTTCAATGCATGGACGGCAGGCTGACACGTGAGCTTGACCTTGCTAGTCTCCTCACATCATCCACGTAAGCTCATAGCTCTGGGACGTCTTAGCTCTCTGGTAATATCGCTTTCACTGCCGGAAACTTGTCATCATCGTCTTGACTCCACTCCTTGATTTCGTCTCCCATCTAGACTATCTAGAGCCAAAACAACAGTACTTTGCTAACTGTGGGTCGGTGTAGCATTCATGAAATTTGCTTTCCACATTGAAATGGCACACAGTGCTGCTTTCGGCAACTGCGGCAGCAAAGAAGCTGTCGAACTTGTTCTTTGCCATTGTCCTCTCTACATCACTCTTGGGCAGTTGCTTGCTAGTACATAGGCCGGTTTCATTGATTGGCTGGTTTTGGAGCAGACAATCCTGGAGTGGGCCGGGCCATATGATCATCACACCAGTAATTCAAGGCACTATTCAAGTTTTTACATTTTATTAACTTATTGCAGAGGTTCTGATACTCGCAATTTCCCCTGCGCCGTCCTTTTTTTTTTTTTCATTTTCATGTGTGTGGTTTCTTCTGTAGCTATTCTTTCTTCCTTGTCCTTCCTCTGGTGTTTGGTCGCAAACAGAAGCATCTCTTCTGGCTAACCCCCTGCCTCTCCTATCTCATTTCTGTCTTTCTGTGCTTTCACTGAACCTTTGTGGTAAAGCCAAATTATGGGGAAAAGAAAGACTGTACTTTTTTCTAAATTTAAACCAAAAATGTCAAACCCCATCCGCCGTGGTGGTGTAGTGGCTTTGGTTTTGCGTGTTAAGCCCGAGGCCGTGGAATCAAATCCTGGCTGCTGTGGTCACGTTTCGATGGGGGTGAAATGCAGAAACACCCACGTACCGTGCATTAGGTACACATTAAAGAATCTGAGGTGGTCAAAATTAATCCAGAGTCCCCCACTATGGCATGCGTCATAATCATATCATGGTATTGGCACGTAAAATCCTAGAATTTAATTTCTAATAAAAAAAAAATGGTGAACCCTGGTTACTAGATTTATGTGGTCTTTCTTGCGCTGTATTGTACTTTTTTGTTTTCATTCCTTATGTCTGATGTTTAGAAGTTGTGTAACACTCTCCTGTACAGTTGAACCTCTATAACAAACTCGGATATAACAAATTATTGCATATAGTGAAGTAAATCTAAAATTCGCTAATATTTTTTAGCTGATACCCTTGTGTATGCTCATAATGAATATCAGATATGATGAAGGTACTTTAGTGTTAGATGTAGCTTTATTACAACGAGGTTCCACTGTATATTCACTCCGTCCTCCTGTTCAGCAATGTTTGGGTGACAGTGCCTATGTCAGGCAGAAAACATTCACAGAGCCTCTTATGATATCCCTAGGATGACCTTAAAGTGAACGCCCAAGTGCCGATGCATTAAAGACGGACGCATAACGTACACCCCCGCTCAGTTCACTTACCTGTTTCATTTTGTGATCCCTCTTAATTCGCTTAGTCATTTTTTTTATTCACCTAGTGTACTTCGCTTAGTCATCCCTCTTAATTACAGAGGTCGAGGGTCCGACTCCCACCTATGGTCGTGCGTTCGAGTGCCTTCATTAACTCTATCTTAATTACCTGTGCCTTAAGTAACTTCGCCTTAATTACCACTAAAGGCCGAGGGTTCAACTCTCACTAAAGGTCATGGGTTTGAGTGCTTTAACTCTATCTTAATTAACTGTGCCCTAATTAATGTCACCTTCATTAACACCAAAGCTCGTGGGTTCGACTCCCACCAAAGGTCGAGGGTCTATAGCCTTTATGTCCCTTTCGTGTCGTTGATGCGTTCTCTCTAAGGTCGACTGACCAATGAGACATATAAGGCTTTCGCCTTCATAATCTCTGCCTTTAACCTTGCTGCCCAAGGTCTCCATGTCTAAAATAATGTTAAACAAATAACTAAAGATGTGTGCCAGTACATAAAAGAACTCGAAATTTCTATTTTAAGCCGGTGGTTTTCCATGTTCCTGCACTGAAACAAGCATTCCATGAAAGGCATGGGCTTCAACACAACAACTACAGAGTAAACAGTATGTGACGTTCTGATTTGTGCTTTTACCAGAATAAGTGCTTGAACACAGTTTAAGTATTCCCTTTAATATTGGTGCAGTGCTTACGTAGAACAGATAACTGATTTAATAAAGCTGGGATAATTGGTGATTCGAACTGTTCAGTGCTGTTAAACAGCACTCAACAGATGGGGCATTGAAAAGAAAACCAAAGGGGAATGCTGCAGTCCAGCACGCCTTGACTGTGGAACAAGTGCCAGAGGTGCCAGGCACATAGGAATACACCATGTTCTCTGTGATGAATTATGTTTGTATTTCCTGAAACTGTTCCACAGTGAAGATCAGCCGCAGTCTAGCGTTCAGCTTGTCCTTTTGTCTCTGCTGTTTCGTCTAGCTATTTAAGGCAGGTCCCATGTTTTGTAATGTTTCATTTAAATTTCCATTGTTCTTTCCTCATGTCACGCAGAGTGACCAATTGCAGTGACATGATGGCAGTGCGGCAGCATCCAAGCAGTGATGAAGGGTAAAAAGAGTGTAAGACAGAATGCATTGCCAGAACATGCAGGCCCTGGTCAACCGCGTTGCAGATAACAGTTGGACGAGAGTGGACACCGACAGAAGTGCTGTCTAGTTGTGGATGTTGGAGAAATGGACAGTGTAGTGGAATTAGGAAATGTAGATGTCTTGGGCGGAATGGTATGGAATTAGGAAATTTGGGCAGAAGAGAACAGAATTGGAAAAGTATGGGAAATTCGGGAGAATATGGAAATTTTTCGGGACAAGTGGATAGAATTGAGAAATTGCGGGGTAGAGGGCGGGATAGGGAAGTTTGGCGGTTCAGAAAGGATGTTAAAAAATTGGGGAGTTTGTTGCTAGTATGGAGCATTTAGGAAATTGGGGAGGGCGTGATGGGTAGGGAGTCAGTGTTGGCTTATGAGTGGGAGAGAATCAGCACTTGTCTGACACGTTTGACATCACAGAGCAAAACCTTTGTTATACTTTCCCTGGAGTGTAGACTGAGGTGGGTTGATGTTAGAAGAGAACAGATGAGCATCGAAGGCACACACTTTTGATGATAATAGTGTGGGAGCCCCACACGAGAACCATTCAAGCGTTGGTTAAGGTATTTACACCAGGGGATCACGCACAGGGAACACACTCTTGATGATGATAGTGCAGGAGCCCCATACAACAGTCTGTGCAGGGTCACAGTAATTAACATTGGTTCTTGTGCATTGCAGTCGGGTGAGCAGACGACAGACAGCTCGGAGGCAGGCCTCTTCTGGATGGGGCTTATCGGGGCGCCAGCCCTGTGGACCCTCTTCTTCTTTGTGTCCCTGTTCAGCTGGAACTTCCAGTGGCTGGTTGGTCCCACTTTCCATGCATATTCTTACACGTGCTAGCTTGTGTGACTTTCATAGGAGGGTTAGAGGTGCCAATTATGCTTGTTCGTGTGCCATTAGACCAGAAGTTGCCAGGAACTTTGCAGACTAGGATGTAGGAAGAAATGAGACCCATGCTGAATGTTTTTTGTGTGTGCGTGTGTGTGCGTGCGTGTGTGTGTGTGCGCGCGTGTGTGCATATATACAAAATAGCACAAGACTTCTGCAATTCCTTTGGTTCTGAACTAATTTACTGCGACAGCAATATTTTCTCTCACAGTGGACACAGCCATATTGTTTTGGTTGTTTGTTTCTTAAATAATGGCACTTGCCCACTACGGGGGACTAACCAAGAATTCTGGTGTCATAGAGTGGCTTAGGAAAGCAGGGAAAATTCAGAACTTGTGCTAGAGGGACTTTCATTGTTAACACCACCAAAGTCTTAAAGAACAAAGGGAAGTTGTCAGTACCTTATTCAGTGCATTTAGAGTTGCAAACACAGTCAGCAGCTTTGGAATAAAAGTGCAAACAAAAATAATGACATTTAAAACATGCTGCTAAAACCTTAAGGGGCTACTGATTAGACCTGTGCTCAAACATTTTATGTTTGGAGTGTGTTAGGCTTGAATACTTCTTCTAAGCATGCAGTGAATAGCATTGTAGAGATTATGTCTCCTTGCCTGACCCCTTTCTTGATAGGTAACTTAGTACGTTTCTTGTGGGGAACTAAGGCAGCTGTGAAATCTTTGTAGATATTTCCAAAGGTATTCACGTGTGCTTCCTGTCCTCCTCGATTATGCCGCCTCCTTACATCACTCCAGATGCTGTGCCTTTTCGGCCCAAGTAGCCAGGCTGAAATGCACGTATATGCTAGTGGTGTTGACATCTGCGCTGTGCTCGCCCAACATAATGTTGGATTTGTTGAGTGAGTCATTGCTTAAGCCGTCCATGTGCTCGCTAAAGCACAAGCCAGCTATGTTTGGTTGCTGAAAAAAGAGTATGTAGCCATCATATTGTCACATTGTCATGAGAGTGAAGAATTAGACTGTGGCACAATGTCAAGTCACAAAACTAACTCTTTATTGGGTGTACCTGTGCCTTCAAGAACAAGTTACACTCAGGCAGAACAGTAGTGACGAGCGCACAAGTTGATCGTCGAAATCTGATCTATGGGTCAGCTGCATCAACTATTTATACATGACTCGTTGAAGGTTCCAGCATAATCGCTGGTGCTCTTGTGCCTTCCAGGAAGCACAACACTATATTCGTGTCATGCATGCAGTCTGATTACTCAAAGTTCGGTGGCAGCATGGACAACGGATAGAATTGGCCAAAACAATGGAGAATGTTTTGACACATGTAGGCGCATCTTGGGCCGGCCGATTGGTTTTAATATTTCTTAGCCGGTGACAGGAAAAATATACGCAGAGACGCATGCCAATATGCGCCATAGGAAAATTTCACCCTTGCCTTTAAGGATGCCTGTTTGGTGTATCTACAGACCACCATGCTTTATGTTGTCTATTCTTTTTGAAAGACCCATCTGGTCGACTTGCTCTTTAGACAACCTGGCTCCGGGAGCATGACATTTGAGTCATGTACCGATCTGGCTGCAAACATTTCAACATGGACACCCTCTTCCGCTCACCTCTCTCATCTGGCGCTGTGTCTTATCTGTGTCCATCTACTAGGCATCATTACTCTTAATCACTGACATGCTTCTTTCTGAAGCAATGGAAGGACTCGTGGATTACTCGTTGCATGAACCTTCAGTGCGTCCTGTCTCTTGACCAATGTGCTGTCAAGCCTGCCTCTACATTCTCTGTGACAATTTCCTATGGTACTGTCGCAACTATCTTTTCAAAAAAACATAAATGGCTCCTAGTTATTCCCTTGCATCCCTGCTCGGACATATGTGCCTCCTTCCATGCTGTTGTAGAAGACATCATCCAACCCTCCGGCATACATGCGGGAGTGTCGAAGACTTAGACCAGCCTCTGCTGCTACTGGCAAGGAAAGTATTGCTACGTCTATGACTACCTCTTTTTCCCGTCAACGTCGAAAGTGCCCCTTTTGCAATGGAACTGCATCTGCTGCTTTGTCCCGCCTGCCTCCTTTGACTGCGTCAACATTGACTGTGTGGACCTCCTTTCATCATTCCTGCTGGCAACCGCTGGATAATTGTTACCATCAATCACTTCATGTGCTACGCAGAAGCTTTACCATTGTCATCTGCATCGGTACCTGACATGTGACATTGCCTCTTTCGTTTTACATGACATTCTTCAACATGGTGTACCATGTGAGCTGCTCAGCAACCAAGGATGTGTCTTTGTCAGACAAGGTGAAAGTGATTCTTAAAGAATGTTGGATTGTTCATTAGACCATAACTGCTTACCATCCTGAAACAAATGGCCTGACAGTACAATTTAATCGTAGATTGGGAGACATGCTGCCAATGTATGTCACTTGTCACTTGCATGCACGTCACTTATGTGTTTCACTGTACGTCACAGCCCAGTACCGCTCGTTGAAGAAGAGTGCTCTGCTTCAGCAAGAAGACGACGATTCATCAGCTCAAGGCTTGTGCTTGATCTGCTATAGGTGGCTAACTTGTTACGGCTGTGTCAGTGATTAAACAAAAAGCGCTCAACCTAAAATGCGCTTACAGTTAACGCCAAATGTCGAACAGACACAATTATTTGATGCCTGAAGTGAAATAACATGTTCACAACATAAAGGGCTAAGTGAATGACTGTGATGGAATGTTTATTCGAAAAAGAATGCCGCTTTGGTCTACTGTGTGGGGGTTGCTAGACTGAGGCCGAGGTAGGCTGAGGCTGAGGTAGGCTGAGGCTGAGGTTAGCTATGTAGACTGTGATTGCACTATGTATCTGGTTTTACCGAGTGTTGTCTAAATAGAGCACTAAGTGTACATGACTTATCCAGCTAAACAACTGGCACTGTTTACACTGGAGTTTTGCACTGAGGGTAGTGTTTACGTTGGTTTCAGTTTAATGTACCATGTTTACATGCATTACTTGCCTGTTTTGTACACAATAAATCCCAAGTGCGTATAATTCGTGGTGATGCCACTAAAGGAATGTTGATTTCGCTGCAGCAGAATGGTGGTGCCATCTGTCATTGCTACAATGAAAGATGCACCACCTTGAAGTCTTGCATACTCGGTGCTCCTATTTGGGCCACTCTTGCTTTAACATAAAACCTTTGCTCGAAGTTGTCACAATCGACATTTTGCAAGATTGCTGCAAAAAAAGACCTGTTTCTCTGAGAAAACCCTCCTACCCCCTCCCTACCCCTTCATTCTTTCTGTGCAAAGTTGGAACATCTGTAAGACGTCATGGTGGTGTTGCCACTTGTTTGTCCAGATGGTGACAATAATAGCCCTGGCCCTGAACGGGGCCAACCTGTACGGCTACATTCGCTGTCGGTTGGGTCGGAAGGGCTCCATGAAGGCAGCCGCCTCCAACTTCTTTGGGCAGCAACTGCTCCGCGGGGTGAGTGTACTCTGCCGTTTGAGTTGCATTTCGCAGGAACAATGGGTTGTTGCCCAAGCAGTTACTCTTGTTAGACCAGAAGCTGCAGGGATTTCAGGGAATCATAGGAAAAAAAGCAGGCAGTATATTTAGACAAGATGGTAGGCTCTTTGCTGCCTGTATGGAAATGATATTTGGGCTCGCACTGTCGTGACAGCATTGTCTAGTAACCAGTGAGCTTTTGAGGCCCTTTTGCAAGATCGAGTAAAAGAGATTGCAGCTGCATTAGTGACACATCTGCTCACTTGAGGATGGGCGAGAATAAATTGCTGGAGAGGCTAATATAAGTGCATTACCTCTGATAAAGAGCATGCTAAATTTTGGCCTTTAAACCACTTGCGGCGTCCTTTTATGCGCACATCCTAACCATGAATGTCTTTTTTTTTCTTTTTTTTTTTTACTTCTTTCCAAAGTAAATTGTTTGCTAGTGGTTGCTAGAACTGTTGTCTGTCTTGTTCGTCTCTTTTCTAGCACTCCTCAAGTTTCATAAGTAGAGGCTAGCCAGGTTTATTGCTATGAACTGTGCAACAAGTGGGACACAAAGAAATCCTGCGCCTTGTGCAGACATTGTAATCACTTAAGCTTTAGCTGCGTCTAAGGGAGAACACAATACCTTCAACTATTCACTGCATCCTCGTGCCATCAGGGTATGGAACAACCTTCCCAGTTTGCTCATCGCCAAAACAAACACTGAAAAAAATTTCATCAGCTTATAACATCTTATTTCCCCTGTGCAGCAATAGTAAATAACATGGCGCACTTATTTGATTTTATACATTGGCTATTTCTAATCTTATTGCAAATCATGCTCTGCTTCTAAACTAGTGCCTGTACTGTGTGGAGATGTTCAACTCTCACGTGTCCCCTGATACGTTGTTTTCCTGCATGGCTCCCGTCTCCTGTAATCCGGTTTCGCCGCGTGGCCTGGGGCCCGCGGCGGACGGTGTGGTTGAAGTGCAGTACGAGAGATGGCGCGAGTGTTGCGTTGCTAACGCCGCCTCACGGCGGGGTTACTTGGGCGCGGAAGGGAGAAGACGCTTCCTCTTTGGTTCGGGTTCGGAAAGCTATGCGGACATTCCGCGCGTGCGCCGATCCATGCTTCTGCGAGACCGTCTCGCGTGGCCACCTTTGAACGCGCCACCGTTTGCGTGACCGTACGCATGAACGACCAGGCGTTGGGATCCAGCATGGGGCGAACATATTTGCTCACTATCCGGTCACGGTGAGTCGGGCTTCCTAGATTTGTCGTGCGCCCATCGGCATGTTTTGTGGATAGCAACTTGGCTAGCAGGCATTGATCTATGAAAGGTGCAATAAATGCCTTTGTGATTGTTTGCACTACTGTGTTGCCGTTCCTTTGTCCCAAGAGCACGGGTGAGAATCCCACAAGTTTTGCCTTTTAAGGCGAAAGCCTTAGATGGCTCATAGGTTGAAAGTTTGACTGTGGTGTTAAGGCACCAAAATTCAGTGGCACCAAATTTGGGAGTCGGACCCTCGACCTTTGGTGGGAGTTGAATACACGACTTTTGTTGTTAATTATAGTGAAGTTAATTAAGGCATAGCCAGGTTAATTCAGGCACACAGACCCACAATGTTTGGTGGGAGTCGAACTCTCGACATTTGGTGCTACTTAGGGCAAAATTGATTAAGGTAGAGTTAATTAAGGCACTAGAACCTGCAACCTTTGGTCAGAGAAAACAGGTAATAAGAAGTACAATGCATTTGAATGAGAATGTCAAGTAATTTAATGAATGTCTTGTGAGCATACAGGCTTTCACCTTCCATCTTCTTTAGTGTATGCTAAAGTGACTGTAGACTTTTTTTTTTCCGTCTTATGCCTGTTTGATTGTCATTGGGCTGATAACTTTGGTCCATCATAGTTCTGTTTACTTCATAGACTGTACAGTCGAAGTGAGAAGTTTAACGGGTGCAGGGTGCTCGAGAAAGATGTATTGATGCAGCCAGTGAAACGGTGCGGCACTATTACTTTGGTCGCATGTAGTAGCTGCAGGCCTACTTTTCACACCATGTGCACCAGCTGCAGAAATAATTCAGCCTTTTTCATGTATCCCGCGCCCCTAATCTTTTGACGCTGATAATACATTGTTGCCTTTTTTTTACTACTACGTGCGCATTTTGTTGTGTGATGGTCTAAAATTTTTCCTATTGCTACTATTTGTCCATTTCTTTCTCACAGTGGAGGCTACCTTTACCCAATGCCTCATATAGGGAAATTTTAAACAAACAAACAAATATAACCTAGCTAGACCACCACCAGGGCTTCTGCAGCCATGGACTTTCCTACCGAAAATTTGTAGACCGCAATCTAGCACTGCAGCTATTTGGCTATACCACGGCTATGATGGGTAGTACATGGATTTGTCGAATATTCATGCTTGTGGCTTTACACGATCTTGTACCTTTATTTATTATGTCTTATTTGCCTTTATTTGCTTAAATTTCTAAGAAGCAATATTTTACTAAATGCATGAAGGCAATAAAACCTTATGATCATGCACAGTCATTGCAAACTGTCGAAATTTTAACGCAATGCTTTGATGAGTATGATCGATGCAAGGCCGCGGAATGATTTGAAGTTATACGACGATGAAGTTTAGGCCGTATTAGCACGACCCTACCGTGCCCCCGATTGTGACGCCCAAACATACAAAGAATAACTTGTTGCCCATTCTACCGCACACACCAAGCAACGAAACCTGAGTCGATGTGTACCTTGTTGAAATAATTTTCTGGAACCCACAAAGGCACCAAGACAGGCACACAGGTGGATCTTAGTAGCTAGTCGCCGTCATAGTGCGACACCTCCTTTTCGCTGTCTACTGACCACAGAAAGTCATCTTTCAAAAAAGGTACGCGTTATAATCGTGAAAATATGGTACTACACATCATTCATTAGTTCCATTCAATGCATTAAAAGTGCCACAGATGCAGCAGACTGGAAAATGGCAACTGCAAACCAAGGCAAAAAAAAAAGAAAGAGAAATGTCTGTTCAAGGGCATTGTGGCTACTTACCTCACATTGAGCTTTTTTTTTTTTTTTGTAGTAAGTTGGGCTTTCGTTTTCATTTTGTGTCGAATTAAGATTGGAATGTGCATGCAAATTTCAATGCACTTTTTATTCGAAAAAAGGTAGGCGTTATAATAGTGAAACTATGGTACTACACATCATTGCCATGCTGTCCGAACCACCATGCTTGCAGTTCCCATAGTAATTAGAGCCCAGATTTTCCTGTAGTTATCGAAATGCAAAAATGCCCGTGTCTTGTGAGCAGGGAGCACGTTAAAGGTCCCCTGGTGGGCAAAATTAATCCAGAGTCCCCCACTACGGCAAGCCTCATAATCAAATTGTGGTTCTCGCACGTAACACTCCCATTCGTTCCCTGTAGTTGTCTTTGTGGGAAATTCTTCTGCAACCACCTACAAGTCAAGAGAGATGGGTTTTCGGCATTCTTGTTTTTGAGTATAGTCTAAATGAATTTTTTGTCTTTGTGGTCCCACTTGTTGCACAGTTCCTAGGAATGAATTCGTACCAGCTCTTACTAGACAGGTTTGTTCGTGATGTTAAAAGAGAGATGTTTCAGGGCCCCTTTAACACAGCACACTTGCCTCTCTCTTGTTTCGTTTAGATGTTCAAGAAAGAAGCGGCACCACCCGCGAGAGATAGTGGAACGACCCAGCTTCAGCCGTGACGAGGTGCCCGGCCACTCGCTCCTGCCCCGTGTACATAGACTGCCTCCCCTCCCTTGCATAAAGTCATTGTGACAAACCACAGCATGGGCCTCTCTTTCTATTTATAGTCTACGAGCCTGGGCTTGAGCATTTGTGGTCTGCGAGTTCCAGACGTACTACTTTCACTACTGTGTGTAGGCCCAGCACATTGCGCCTCTAGAGTGACGAGTATCCCATCAGCGTACTAAGCCAATCAATGTTCACTAAACGTGAGAACTTTGAAAGTGATCCATTGAGATTGCGGCTCTCGCTAAAGCTCACCACAGTTAAACACAGGCTGCAGTTCAGGCAGACAAAGTGCATAACTTGATACATTGTGTCTTGTGGCCGCGGCACCAGGTGGGAGCTGCATTGTATCCCACTGACTTCACGTGACGGTGTCGTCCGCTGCACATTTTTGCTCCAAGCAGATTCTGCGTCTCAAAACGAATTTTTTACACAGTGGTACTGTTTATTGCTTTTACTTAAAGAGACACTGAGGGAAAATATCAAGTCGAGCTATATTGAGGGATTAAACTTCTGCAATAACAAATTCAGTATTCATAGTGAAAACAGCGTTTGCAAGCGAGAAAATTACAAAGATGAAAAACTGGAGCGGCGCCACCTGTTGCGGACTCTTGTACCTCTCATGTGATGTTGGCACTGGTTAATTCTCTGGGAGTGGCATGGAGAAAGGTCACATGGAGATTACGTCAACTCGTCTGTTTCGGTGCTGCTAGTTCAAATGGAGGACCTGCAGTGGGACCTTCGGCAGAAATGTTCTACACAACAAAGCGATATGTTGGGACAACGAAAATGATCATAAGAATTCTAGGCAAATAATCTCTCAATCTAGCTCGACTTAATATTTTGCTTTAGTGCCGCTTTAATGTTCCCAGCTTGGTGCACTAGTTCGTTTCCACCTTGCACGGCAGTCGGAGTCCACTGTTAAAGGCAAGGTGCTGATGCGATGTCTGTCCAAGCCAATTTTTATTTGTGGCAAGCCTTGAAGTGCGCAGCTATGCAGCAGACGACCTGCTGTAGCTGACTCTGGTTCCTTTCTGCAAGCCTGCATAGTGCGTGAGTGCTCTTTCAATGCAGCGCCAAAACAAGAGCACTTGTAACATGCAAGCTTGTCCTGGTTTCAGTCAAAGTGACACTTTGGACATGTTGGAGCTCTAGCCTATTTCCTTATTAATCGATTCGTGTTTCGAGGACGTGCTAAAAGTGTCTATTTATTAAGCTTGCGTTTAGCAAACCACACACTAGCTGTCTGGCGCATTGCAGATTAGCCAGTACAGGAAAAAAAAAATGGCATGTGAACTGAGTGGTAACCTTAGCACTTGGCAAGCGATACCACTAGTGGCAAAAATATGCTTTGTGTCTGCACAAATGGGCTATGTTGTTGAATTGGCACATGGTAGACAGAAAGACAGACAGCAAAAAGCACGCCTGGCAAGATGATGTGCTTTTGAGAGTCGAGGAAGCATGGCTGTCGCAAGATGACCACTGCACACACTGTTGACTGGAATAAAAGGTACAGCTGGCATCAGCCAATCAGAGGTGCGCTCGTGCAAGTACATACAAATGTCTGCGCGCTGTGTGCTCACCCCTGTTGCCTTGTGGCGGGGCGCCGATTTGTCTACTACTCCTTGGTCGCAGTCGTGAGAGGGAGCATAAACATCTTTATGTAACACCTAGTCCCAGTGCCCTCTGTGTTTCCTTAAAAGGCTGCGATGAGGGCAGGACAGGCAGTGAGCCAGTTCCTGTGAGGCAGGTGCCTGTTGTGAATACTTTGCCACCCTTAAAAAAAAAAAAAAGAAAGATACCTTGCCGCCTTCATCTTGCTTGCCACAGTGTTGATGAGCACAGCCTGAAGTATCAGAAGTGTGCGTGGCTTGTAGCTACTGCTATACTGCACATTGTTGATAAATGATGTACAACGTATAGGCTCCCTACACTGAGCAGCCATCTTTACTGCACCAGGCACTATCTGTGACTCAAAACCCTTTACCCTCTCTTTGCACCAGTCCATATTTGCTGAACACACAGAGTGGTAGTAAAGCTTTCTCCACACTGTACCATGGTGTACAAGAATTTTGTGTACTAGGAATGAGGTGAAAGGAGTTATGCCAGCAGCCAATCGTCCACGATGCAGAGCTGCTGCATATTGGATAAGATCTCCCCGAATTTTTGTTGTTGCTTATGTTTTCTCCATGCTTTAGTGCCATGTTTTTTTGGTTTCCTAATTTGATGCTGTTTCTTGTGGAAGCAAGTAAGTTTTGCAAATAAACAATAGCTGTAATTCCAGTGTTTGTCCTCTTGCTGCATCTCTGTTTGCCGATGTGCACACTCTGTATGACACTCGGGGTCGTGGCTCAGCACCTATGGTTTTTTGTTGCTCGGCTATAAGTTATGGGATCGATTCCCAGCCACAGCGGTCGTGTTCTGGTGGGGGCACATTGCAGAAACACTGGTGTAGTTCCATCTAGGTGCAACCCACTGTGAAACCTCGTAGCTTGCGCGTTGGTTTGGCACATTAAGCCGCATAATTTGCTTATGATGCTGTAGCACGCATTTAAAGAACGCAAAACTCCTCCCAGTACTGTTCCCAGCCGACTATGCTACAAAAGGCTTGCAGTATGTTTATGTTTGTGCCTTTCCGAGTTGCACTAATACCGAGCAGCACATAGTGCACCAGTAGGAAGGATGGCCCTACGTCAGAAATACTATTGAGTTGGTGTTGCACTATTACGATCACCAATTGACTAATTGACGAGGTCAGCGGAACCCCTGTGCGGGACGGTCCACTGTGAGAGAGCAGTTCTAAGATTTCGCTTGCTGATACTTGCTATGCATTTTGTCTGTTGAGGATACCAGGTTTCTAGATCTCTCTACAGCTTTGCACAGAAGGTTATAGAAGGAAAGCGAACGTCTTTTATGATTGCTGTCTTAGCCTATTGTTCATTATGCGCTTTTGGAAGGAACCGTAACTGCTTTCCGACCATTGCTGAAGCTCTTCTTCCGTGAGCTGACCGTGGTGCTTTTCTTGTTTCAGCACAAGAACGGTAAGCAACTTACGGCTTTGAGAACAAACGGGGTGTTCTCTCTCATATTGGTGTTATCTTTACCTAGTGAAAGAAGGTTATACCTTGATTCTACTGCCACATACCTAGTTTTCCTTTGGGAGCTCCTCTCCAAATGCATAAGAGTGAAGAAATCTTCTTAGCATCCACTGCATCCAATTTGATAAGGCTTGTTGCACTTAATGAAAGGTTAAAATCTAGTAACTGGGGGAAACAGATTTCTGATTAAAGGTGACAGTTTTATTTACAAAAAGTATTGAAAATTGCAGAATTAAATACAAAAGACTAACAAAAGCAACAACTGAATATTAAAAATTATGCGTGAATTCTTGAAGCTCCACCTATTGGATGTTTAACACAGACAAAGTTGATTATAGGCTGCTCTGGAACACACCACTAATTTGTACAAAAGACTTGTGCAAAACCCTCGCAAGTGTAACAATGTTGCGTAAGCCATGACCACGTACAACACATTTGTCAGCTTCAGACGTCCAAACATTTAGTTTACAGAACCGCAATATCTATTTTTGGTGCAGACATGGATTTGCAAACTTCGTGCTACGACTTTTTAAGATATACTGATTTTTGGCAAATTTAGTCAAAGCTACCAAGCCCTAAATTCTGCTCCCTACAGTCTAGAATTCGTCTTTTCTCATGAATCAAACCAATTTCATTCGAATCAGAGC
The DNA here is from genome assembly GCF_050947875.1 of Dermacentor variabilis. NCBI lineage: Eukaryota > Metazoa > Arthropoda > Arachnida > Ixodida > Ixodidae > Dermacentor > Dermacentor variabilis. The sequence continues at coordinate 60,297,252 of NC_134575.1, forward strand.
AGTGGTCTTCTAATTCATGCTTATCATGTGTGCTTGAATAGAGACATTAGAGATGGTTTTGAGGTGAAGATTCCTCTTAAGAATTTAATGCTTGTTTGGGCCACTTAGTCATCAGACACATTTAATGTAGTCCTATCCGGAGAAGGAAGGTTGCAGATAGCCTCTAATGTGATTGATAATTGATGGTGCTAGTACACAAACATCTTGACTGAAATCTTAAAAAAAGAAAAGAAAAAGGAAACTACGGTTCAAGGGCAATTTTATGCACTTGTCAGGTATTTGACAGACATACCTGTAGCAGCTGGATTCGCGAGGATTTGCCGTGCTGTACATCTCGCAATTGATAATTGGCATTGATGCGAATATATACGTGAAGTTTTTAGTAATTAAATTTAGATAAAAAAATTCTATCTGGGTTTAAGGGTGATTGATGTTGTGTGCTTGTGCGAAGTGGTCTAGAGACATATCTGATGTAGGAAGAGTTGCAGTGCCGTCTCTGGTTGATAATCGACGTTGCTGCTAATATTGTATATAGTGCATTCGGATTCTGAAATCTATATAAGGTTTAGGGATAATCGTTGCAAAACACAGGCTCGTTCAATGCCGGTTATTTCACAAAGCAAAATAATTGAACGCCTTGTATTCGAGCAGGACTTTTGGCAATGGCACTGCACCGTTTCATACTCTGCAGGCAATGTTGCAATAGCTACATAAATAATGGTAAGAATAACTCGCTCCGCATGTTTTGCAGTTGCATAAAATGCATTCGCTGTAGCTGAACGCTTCCTGATAAGAAAGGAAAAAAAAAAAACTGAGCAAGGTGCAGAAGCACTTTATCACAAAATATGGATGTTCACATTGCTTATCGGCTTACTGACAGAATTAAAAAAAAAGTACTATTGTAAGCCAGGTAATGACACTCTTGAAGTTTGAAGCTGTTGATATGGTTGTAGCAGGTTAAACTTCTAACCATTGAGGGGCACAGCTGGAGGTTTGCTAGTTTCTTGGCACTGGAAGCATCCTTTTTCGAAAATTGACGCACCTCTCCAGCAATTGTTTCATCAGAGGTGCTCTCTGAGACGTCTATACCATTGCCATCAGCAGCACCGATCGCTGTAATTATTATTAACCTTCCTAGGAAAAAAAAAAATTGCTTCGCACTCTTTAGGAGTACTATTACCAACAGTCTGACAGTAATAAAACAGTTAAAAAACATAAAAATAATCAGGTGACGTATTTTACAGAAGTTAATTGCGCATGTGCCCGTCTCCTCTTCCCCGGCTCATCGAGATGTTGCCGCTCCAAGGTTTGTATCGTTTGTTGTAACCAAAATGAGCAGGCAAGCGGGTAGTTAGGAGCGGCCAGCCCGCCCCCATAGCCTTCCTGTGAAACTCCTTGGTCGTTAAGAAACTGTTTGTAGTAGCTGAAAGCTTGCTCTAAATGGAGCCGTAAGTGGGCTCAACTTTACAGTAATGTCGTGCCATCTTAAATGTAAGTGAACAGCAGTGATCGCTTTGGAATGCAAGGTGAGACGTTTATATATTGGACAGACTTGAGCACTGCATTTCGATTAAACATCTGCTGACCATGCTCACCAACCACATTGTTGTCGCCAAGACTTTTTATTCTCCGGGCACACAAGTTCTGCCCAATAAAATGTTTGATTCTTACACTTACTCTTTCGGGCTAGCATTTGTTTCAGCACCATAACTATCCTACAACTATGCAGCAGATTGAGTGACAAGCAAACACGTCAATACAGCATCATAATCATTATTTTATTGCTATATTAGAGTGCTCATGGTAAAACCATGATAAAGTACTTAAAAAGCAGTGGCATGCGAATTCACACATAATACGACGAAATCAAGCCAACCTCACTATGGTGACCAATATATTGACATTTACTAAGGAGCAGGCAAACAGGAGATATGGCAGTGCCTTTTCGCCTTGGTCAGTAGCGTCGTGCACAATGATATATACAAAATGTACAAATGGAATGCCACTTGTATGACCATGCGTGCATGGATGCACGCCCGATCCATTGGAGGCACCAGCTAGTGGGCGGCCATAGCATGTTTTGGCTTGAGGGCTAAGTGAGGCCCCGGGTCACCATGACTCTGCAGTTTGCCGCGTACACTCCAGGTTGTGTCGCGGCCGCGGCTTGAACAGCTCCCAGAGCCGCTCGAACTCTTGTGCGTATGCGTCCACCAGGTCTGGCTCGCTCGTCATGAGCAGGTTCTCGTGATTGCCTGCGGTAGAAGACAGGGTGAAGAGAGAATGGCATGATCGAGTTGCCTTCACTTGGTCTCTGAAGGCATAGCTTTCGAGTGAAGCCCCACCTTGACGGGCGACATTGAAGCAGGGAGGTGGAAGAAAAGAAGGACCTAATGAGGGGAGGCCTATCTACACTGAATGCAGAGAGAAAACAGAGCCGTGAGTGAGAAAACTAAGGCAAACTAAACGGCTCCACATTTAATAACGACCATACAAAGCCAAGCAAAAGCCACAGAGGAAATCAACTGTTTAATCCATATAATGAAATTAGAGCAATATTTGTGATAATATTCATATTGTTACCGAGCAAAAAAAGAAATGGAAGAAAAGCCAAGTTGCTTCTGGTGGAAGTCGAACTCACAACCACTTCATGACATGAGATACTCTACCAATTTAGCTATAGCATGTAGCTTTGTTATTAGTTCGATAACAGTAAAAAATGAAACACTTAATTTCTCCCATGTTTTCCTTGTCTTCATGCAGAAATCATGTTATCTTCACTCCCTCCAAGTGAAATGTGGCATACCGGCCTCTTTTCTTTCCTTCCTCCATGATAGTGACTTATATTCTGCATCTTGCAACAACCTTTTCCTTTAGCCAAATGCAGTGGTGCAATGCTCTTGTTCCGTGGGTTTACGAGACGTTCATTGTGAGGGACACGTCTTCCCATTATTTTCGTGGGTAAAGCCATTTAATTGATTTGTGAACCATGGTTAGTCATGCGAAAAGACAACAATGTTTTTCGCTATTTACCGGAAATTGTGATGTTGGAGGTGCAGGAGAGACGAAAGGGGAGCATTTAGTACATCAGTGGTTACACCGACATGCACTTTTAGAAGCACGTTCACAGTTCAGTCCAAGTCAGCCTGAAAAAATGGTGGCCCAGGAAGCACACTGTCAGCAAGGCAAAGCAAGAGCAGGGCGGGCTAGTTGGTGCGAATCCATGAATACTTTGTTAAGCGCAAAAAGACAGACACAAGAAAGACGACAGGACAAGGCGCTGGAAAGACGACGGACAAGAGCAGGGCCGGGCAAAGGAATACGGTGGTCGAGGAACATGGAGGCTCAGAAAATGCACAGGGGTGGTTGCGTGCAAATGCTCCGGGTTAATTTCCAGGTGCTGGGTTCGCTCCATCAAAAGTCAGCGGAGTCAAGCATTCGCTCAATTAGGCGCCACTATGAGGCCAGAGAAGATCCTCATAGTTCGTGATTTGAGAAGCAGCCTGTTGTGTGAAAAATGTGTACCATGGGGATGTGCTTCGGCCAACAATCAATAAAGAAGCCCCCCAGTGTTTCTTCCAGTTGTCGCAACCAAATTGCCAGCAGCAAGTGAAAAAAGTTCTGGCAGAGCCCATCTGGTGACGACTGTCGGTGTTGATGCAATTGGCATTCGAGCAATGGAGAGACACACTGTATTGCCACCGCTGAAACATGTCATGCGTGAGCTGTGTACTGCCAGTCGGGCTCCTCTCCTGCGCTTCCCTCTTAAAACCCCTTGATAATTATGAAAGTAGCGACACTCTCCTCCTCACGGCGCTTTCCTCCTCAATTCTCCTCGCCCGCCGGCTGCACAGGGCACGCTTTTCCTCCTGGGCTCCCGCGGACGGGCCGCAGGATTCTATGGAAGTGTGTTATTTTGGGCCAGTTGCGCGCCTCAGTCGGGTTGAATATTTTGAGAAGTGCTAATAACAGCATCGATAATGCTGGAGGCAGCGTTTATGAGGAGGTTGGTTTTTTCTTAAAGCCGCATGAACGAGGTATACCGATGTAAAGGGAGCTTTGAGGCGAGTTCTACACTCCAGACAATTTTTCTGCCACATGATCAGATGCTTTACTTCGTGCGTCTGATCTAGTATTGCTTGTGACACATCCCTTTGTGTGTGGCTCATTAAGCGAAAGCCTTAGACCTCTGTTTCAAGTCCCGTTGTGAGCTGCAGAAAATATCACGTGACCGAAGGAAGGCGGGAAGTGAACCAAAGCATGTGCAGACGCGTATAAGAGATGATTAATGATTAGCAAAGTAATGATTGATTAGTGATAGGATTAAGATGAATTTGGGTGTATTAAGGAGGATTAAGGTGGATTAAAGTCGATGAAGGTGCATTAGGGTGAATGAAGGTGGATTAAGGTGCATAAAGGAGCACTAGGTTGGATTAAGGTGGATGAAGGTGCGTTGAGGTGCATTAAGGACGATTATAGTTGATTAGGGTGGATTAAAGTGCATGAAGAAGGATAAGGGTGGATTAAGAAGGATTACAGTGCATTAAGGAGGATTATGGTAGACAAATCGGTCTTAATACTCAGTGAACCCTAATTCACCTTACTCCACTCTAATCCACCTTAATGCTCCTTCATCCACCTTAATACTCCCAATCCACCTCAATACAACCTAATCAACCTACATCGCCCCTAATGCACCTTAGCCTACCCTATACAGTCTCAATCCTCCTTTATGAACCCTAATCCATCATAATCTGCCGTAATCCTCCTTCATCCACCTTAATCCTTATTCATGCACCTTAATCCAACTTAATCCTGCTTAATAGTCCCAATCTACCTTAATACACCCTAATCCACCTCTATCAAACCTAATCCAGCTCCATGGTCCCTAATCTACCCTAATCCATCCTAATCGGCTTTAATCCTCCTTTATCAATCCTAATTAACCTTAATCCACATTAATCAACCTTTATCTACCTTAATCCTCCCTAATCCTTGTTCATGCACCCTAATCCACCCTAATCGGTCTTAATACCCTTTCATTACCCTTCACCTTAATCTACCATAATCTGCCTTAATCCTTCTCCACCTAACTTAATCTATTCATGCATCTTAATCCTTCTTAATGCACTCTAATCCATCTTATTCTTCTTTAATACGCTCTAATCAACCTTAATCCTCCCTAATCCACCTTATGTCAATCACTAATGATTCATTAATTAACTTGGGTAATCATTCTCTTATACAGGAGTGGACATGCCTCTGGCCTTCCATGGGTCACGTGATACTTCCAGTTTACAACGCGACCTTGAAACAGAGATCTAAAAGCTTTCGCCTTAAAACTTAAAAAAAAAAAAAAACTCAATGTTGCTTAGCTAACGCTCATCACCTGCAATGCCACGGGTATACTTGCCACTAATTTTTTCAGGGTGCAAAGCAGAATCTATAATGCTGCACTTCCGACTGAATAACAACAGTTAGCAACGTGCGAGGTGATGGAGCCGCCCCAGAATATTAAGCACACTGAGGAAAACCGCAACAAAAATGCTGGTGAGCAGGCCGGAAGAATGAGGAAAAAAATGCAGCATTGGGATGCTTTGCTACGAGCTACTATAAGAAAGACGCCTCAGCTCGCAAACAATGCTGTTTTTTGTCGGAACAAAGTTCTTTCGGACCCGCCGTGGTTGCTCAGTGGCTATGGTGTTAGACTGGTGAGCACGAGGTCGCAGCATCGAATCCCGGCCACGACGGCTGCATTTCGATGGAGGCGAAATGCGAAAACACTCGTGTACTTAGATTTAGGTGCACGTTAAAGAACCTCAGGTGGTCGAAATTTCCGGAGTCCTCCACTACGGCGTGCCTCATAATCAGAAAGTGGTTTTGGCACATAAAGCCCCATAATTCAAAGTTCTTTCGCCCAATGTCATGCAGCCACTGCTTCCTGCGCAAGCCATCATGCTTTCCTTGTGGTACTATAAAAACGGCATAACCATCTTCAGTCTTCTTGCTGCAGTAATATGCGCAACAGCCCGGCATAGCACTAGCACATAGAGCAGGAAACACAGCGTACAATGTTCGCTACGCTGAGCTAAGGCGCCGAGCCAGCTGTGCTCAGGAGGAAAATGGCATTAACGAAGAAGAAAAACACAAGCAAAACCAAAGATCTGCGTGTTTCCAAGGGCAACGGCAGGGAGACCAATCGTCGTGCAGAAAAATGGGGGCAAAACTGGTTGCCGCGGGGGAACGCGGAAGGGGTGAGGAGGTCGCGCGGCGGCGGCAGGTTCCAAAGAGTGTCGCTACTTTCAAATTATCAAGGGGCTTTATTCCCTCTGGTCATGCTACGCCATCTAGTGGCAGGCGCACAAATTCTCCCTTCTTTTGTGTGGTCTCCCAAGACTGCACCGGTAGTGCACTGGTGCATGCTAACGCCAACAATGAATCCCTTGGCGCTCAGGGTCTATAGTGTTGGACTGCTGTGCTTAAGGAACCTGTGTGACACGGGTTGGAATGTGCCCAGCACTGGAGAAATTTCAAAGGACTTTTTTTTAATTGAAAAGAAAGCAATGTGAAGAGGCTAGGTAGATAGACACATAGCGGCTAAAGAAGGCTAAGAAAGCTAATAGTATTAAAAAATAGTGCAATGGACTCTTCGGACTAGCCACTTGCGACCAATCAAAGCAATACGTTACCAGTGACTGGTCATTGTGGCCTGGGAGTGTTGCAGCAGCTGCTGTCAGAAAGGGGGTTCGAATGTGAACTCGAGCAGCAGATAGCCTCGTGCAGCCACTGTGGTCCAACAGCTGCGCACATACCTGTGATGGCCTGGCGTGTCCAGTTGAAGGAGCCACTAATGAGCACCTCCCGGTCGACCAGCGCAAACTTGTGGTGCATCAGGAACGACGTCTGGTTGTTCACCCGCACGGGGATGCCTGCACACCAGTGTTGTTCAATGTCACATGGTGCCAAGCAAAAATATAACTGACTCTTTGCTGAGCAGTGAAAAGTCATCACAGACTTTCAGAGGACACTGCCAAGCCAATGTAGCAAACTTGGTACGAACGAACAAGTTATGAACACAAGGCATCCTCAAAGTTCCAAGCTCTATTAAGACTGCACTGTAAGCACAACCGTAGCCGTATTCTTGCACTTGCAACAATGCTTGGCAATTTCCATATCTGTTGTTAGTACCTGTACCACCTATTTGAGGGCAGTAGAGTGGAGAGGCATTTCTCACGAAACTCCCTGCGACAAGAATTACCAAGGAGAGTTTACCGAAGTGTACCGACTATTCAGCCAAGGGGTGGTACTGCATTCCACTCAAAGTTGCGAAAGACTGCCCCTCGAGCACCGAAGAGCTGCCAGTGGGTCACTTCGCCTGTAAGTCATTGCATGCAGGTTCTCTTTTTTCTTTCAACATCTCTTGCCTACTCACAGGAAAAGCACCTGTTCTATTACCACACTGCACAACCAATTAATTTTTTGAGTTATGACAAAAGATATTTGAGTGCATTTTTAGTATGTCACTAGCATTTGCCATGACTAGCATTTAGCATTTGCCTTCATCTCAGTTTGTAGCGCATAGCTCACAAGAGTGAGCAGAAACAGCAAACAGCCAGTTGCTGGAAACCATGGCGACCGACACGAAAGGTACAACAGGGGACAACCAGCATAGCTGCAGTTTGTGGACTTGTGTTGGCCCACTTGTGCTGGCCCTTCTGTGTTTGAGTGACAAAATTCGTTTTGTATGAAAAAGAGTGCAGTTCCAGAGGTCTGCACAACTAGACATTTACTAATACCATAGGCCAATGGTTACTGGCACCTTTTCTACAGGCTTAGCTGTACATCAAAGTTTCTACACTCTAACCAGGAGGATGGTGTGCAGGAAAGTTCTTATGTTTTGGGACAGGTGGGCAACCTTTGGGGTTGTTTGTTGGTTGCTTTGTGTGATATATCTACAGTGGCAAGAATGGACACGCAATGTGAAATAGACATGCGCTTAACATCAACGACTACAGATGGTACACTCAACTTGTTCTTGCTACACTCTGAACTGGTGTCCCTACGGACGGGCACCGGCTTCATCAGAAACCTGCAGGACACTAGCTCGCTGCCAAAACAGCGATTCAATATGCAAAGAGTAGCAGGCTGTCCTGCTAACCACAGAAGTTGGAGCTTCTTGTGGTAAGGAGGCGCCAAACCGAGAAGGACGTTGATGACATCAAGGTTATTCTCGAGGGGCACGAGATCAAGCCAAGGAAGTCCCCCAAGATCCTGGGCCTGAGCATCCAGACGGATGGCAAGAACAACACAACTCACAAAGACTTTCAAACAAGTTATGCATATGATACGCAGGGTCACGAACTGACACAGAGCCGTGAAAGAGTGCGACATGAGCAGGATAGTTCAGACCTTCGTCCTCTCGTGCATAAACTATGCTGCTCCTTATCTCACTTTGAGTAAAGCAGAACGAGGTAAGCTTGATGTGCTCACTAGCAAGACACTGAAAAAAGCACTTGGATTACCTGTGAGCACAACCACAGACAAATTGCTCTGTGCGGGTCTGCATAACACCATGGAGGAACTCATTGAAGGACACTTGTCAAACCAAAGGGCAATGCCAGCTCACACATAAAACGGCTGCAAAGTGCTGTTTAAACTCAAGTGCATTCCGCGAGACCAGCCTCAGCTGCAGGTGATCCCGTAATCGTGGTGTCAACACATAATTGTGCACCCGATTCCTTGAAACATGCACACAAACCACCATCAGGGTTGCAGAGAGGAAAGAGCAAATGCACTAAACAATCCATACTCCCAAATCCCTATGACTACACCGATGCAGCCAACTATAGTGGCAAAAGAGCCATGGTGGCCGAGGTGATGGACAGGTGCGAGCACCTGACCAGCACCTCCATTCCACAAACAATGGCAAAAGAAACAGCAGAAATTGCCATCATCATGCAAACCAGAACATCAACCATAGTTGCGGATTCACAAGAGTCATGCCCCACAGTTCCATGTCGGGCTCGGTGGCACCCACGATGCTGCACATCCTACAAAACAAGGCACGAGACAGGAAAGCCCACGTCTAGTGGACCTTGGCCCACTCTTCCGTGAGAGGCAATGGACACGCCTATCCCATGGCCCAAGATTTCACCCACCAGGCCACAAAGGAGACACCAGAACCCACACCCATTACAACCTACCAAGAAATTAAACAATACTACAGGCTCAGTAGAAGAACACTCATCGCACCACACCCAAACGTCACAAGAGCCAAGAAACCACACTCATATTAACACAGACTAACACATTTCCCCATCCAATCAGATTGCACCTGCTATTCCCCACACAATGCAATGCCCAATGTAAATTCTGCAATTAGCCAGGCACTCTCAGACACATCATATGGCAGTGTGTCAGCAACCCAGACCTTCCACCCCCTTTCCCTCACCCCGAACAGTAGGAGATACTGCTGTCCAGTTACCTACCTCAAGATCAACTGCTGGTCGAGAGGGACGGTCGAGCCAAGATGGCACATGGCTATCTGTAACAAGGATCTACCCCATATACTGAACTGCTCCATAAAAATATGTTTTGTTTGTCTCGAACCAGTTTGAAGCAATGCAGGAACCTCTTGTCATTGGACTCAGAGAAAGCATACCTGAGCTGAACATTCAGACTGATTCAGCTGTTTCCATAATTGGAGGAGTCAAGTGACCAAAATTCTGTCGGATCTTGGTTGCGCTCCCGAGGCAAAGGTCATAATTCTCAAAAGCGACCAGTCAATTAAATGAACCATAAAGCTCTGAAAACGTACCAAGAGCAGCACTGGGAATGACAATGGCAAAAACCACCATAGCCACTCATCAATCATGCATACTGTGCCAAACCTGCACCTCTAAATAAGATACAATCTTTTGCTTTTAAAGAGAGAGAGAGAGAGAGAGAGAGAGAGAGAGAGAGAGAGAGAGAGAGAGAGAGAGAGAGAGAGAGAGGGTTGTAGGAAGAGGCCCTCGCACATTTTCCACATTCCTTTTGAATGCCCAAGGCTTCAAATATCAGTACGCATCTCTTCGGATGACAACTGCCAATTGTCGTAGATGTGTCAATTGATCAGAGCAGCCTTTCGTACCGGCTTCGCGTAACCTGCCGATTTGTGAGCCGGGCGAGTCGGATCCCTCGGCCTCGGTGATGACCCGTACGGTGCGGCTGCGCTGGTGCGTGCTGAGGATGGCGTCTCCCAGGGTGTCGCAGGTGATCATGTAAACGCATACGTCGAGTGTGCGCTCAGCTGACGTGAGCGTGTGCACCAGCGTGCGCAGCGAGGTGCGGCCGTGCAGGAAGCAGCAGCGCGGGTTGCCGCACGTGTCGGAGTCGTCGTGCGTCGCCTTAGGGCAAGCCACGCCACGGTCGGGGAAGAAGATCACCTGCAATTGAGGCATGCGCCGCGGAGTGAACACCTGTGTTTTGATCGCTAGACAAACTCGAGCGAGTTCGACGTCAGCGTCAGGGTAGATGTTTACATGTTCTCGTTAGTGTGCGCTGTTTTCATTCTAAAAGCTCATATTCTCCATGGTGAGCTGTGGTCACAGGTAACACCAGCATGACGGCCAGTGGACGCTGTGGCTGGTATTGTTCCCTAGTCCACTAAGCCCCAAAGTTCTCATCAATGTGACTATTCAAATAGAGCGCCGAAGCCGTTGCCATGGCAACGTATGACGCTAAATCTGAACGGCTGCCAGACCAATTGGCCAGACCGTCACAACGTGGTCACTCGCAACAGCGCTACTCACAACGCTCACAACATGGTTCAGCCCGTCAAATCCTTTTGAACGAATACAGCTCAAAGGTGTTGCTCCTTAAGGTTCCATTATACAGAGCAAATTAAGGAGTCAAGCAGTTTTCTGCTAGCAGAAAATGCTGCAAAGCCAGACGAGGGATAAATGCAATCTCCGGGCGAAACTTTGGGTAGGAAAAGTTTTCAAAGGTTTTTATGCTGAACGTTTGCAAGTCAACTAAAATTCGTGAACACTCGATCGTAGAGTACACCTCACCTGGTTGCTGAAGGCAGCGGCCTTCCTGCTCTGGCGTCGCTTCCTCTTACACGTCGCCTTCCTGTAGATAAAGTATACGATCTCGCTGAGCACTGACAGGCCAAAAGCGACGGCCAGCGCGTCCGCGACCCTCATTTTGCGACGACCTACGGGCCGCGCGACATATTCACGCCGCAGAACGCCTGTCTACCGGTGTCTTTATTCTATGTTCACGCGGTGACGCGTTCTCGCAGCCCGCCCCGCGCAGCCACACGAGCACATCGAAATTGGATTTCACCGCTCTTTCTGCGCACGCGCGAGGAGCACTAGTTGCGAGAGAGAAATGTGGGGACTTTTGGTGCTCAAAATTTCTCTTCGCCTAGGTACTACGGGGAAGAAAGTTGTTAGCTCCGTTTGTCCCTAGCCGAGCTTGCAGCACAGAATCGACAGGATCCGTGGGCGAGGTGAGTTTGTTGCTATTTTGTTGCAACGGCAGCATATTAAATTTTGTAGTCGCAGGGGATACGTTTGGAAGTGAGGTGTCTTCTCGAATGACTTTAGTGGCAAAGTATTACGTCGTGCCGATGCATTGTTCATTAGTGTCGTTGATCAAGGTCAGCATACCACGCACTTCAGGGGAATCGCGGGAACGGAAACAGTTTATGAATTAACTGCCGTGCCGATGCATTAGTTCTTAATGTAACTGAGCATACAACACACTTGGAGATTCGTGGGAATGGAAATTTTGTACTCTGTATGTGTATGTGTGTACTTGCGTCGCCATGCGATCGAGCCGTAGATCGTTGTGAGAGCTGTACAGCCACACTGGCAAAACACTACGCCCTGCGGATGAATACGGAAGAAATGTATGCTAAAGAAAAATGGTCGTCATGCAACTTCATAGCAGTAGACCTTTGTGAAAGCTGTACAGTAACACTGATATTGGCTAGTACATAATCCCGGCTGTTACAATGTCTAGCTCATATAAGGGGCGCTCTATGTGGACGAAACAAGGGCTCAGATCGCTACAACCGCATGCGAAATACTCTGAATGCCTGCCAGTACACTTGTTCGGCGTCTCCGTGCTTGTACTGCGGCAGGAGACGTGACGGCAAGTGGGCGCGTATATCACAGTGGCCGCTTTCCACTCTTGGTATACTTTGCCGCAATACAATGCGCATGCTTCATTGCGCGACACTGGTGCCCTGCAGCGAAGCTGGCTTTAGGCAAACGGCATTATGCAACGCTCGAGCCATCTTGTCCGTCACTGCGGATAGAAAACGCATACACGTTCAACCTATTTGAGCTGCATCATTTTGTCGATGTTTACCCCTCTATACTAAATGAAGAGGATAACGTACGCCAGTGTGGGTTATTTAAAAGATTAATAAAAAGCCCGGTAACATATGTGCTGTCAGTGAAAAAACACTATTAATGCAGGTCTCCACGCTCCTGTAAAGAAAAAAAAAGATGCAATTCAGTGGTGACCCTCTGGAGGTGGATCCGTACCTATGTAAGCACAGCCGGCTCATTAGTCACAAAGTAGGAGCTGAAGAGAACTTTTTAATGCTCATTAGACTACATTGACAGCGATTATTTGTGGTCAGCCAGTGACAAATGCATTGCACCAAACAGTGAGACTTCGTCTTAATCCGCAATGCTTACGTGGCGAACAGGAGAGCAAAAGGTGAAAACAATGTTTTCATACAAGGCAAGTCATCCATGTAGTGGAATTGCATTTATCGTTGGTGTAGTGTTTATGCACTTTCTGAAGTCCAACCTTTAATGCAGCTTAGTTTCCGTTGGTGCAAGTGCTTCTACTGGAAACATCCAAAATATGATTTATCAAATCAGGTTGCCGTCTTGTAATTTTTGAAATTTTCCTCTGGTCTTAAGTCTTTTCTGAATCTGGAAGAGCTGGCTGATTGTACATTTCATCTCGAGATAGTTTACACACTTCCAGCAACACAGGTTACCACACTTTGTTGAGTGCAGATGAGCACTGCAAATTCTATCATTTTGATGAGGCACCGATCTAATGCCACTCACTCTTGCCACAACGCTTTCTCAACTTGTACTGTACTTGTTTCTTCCACCTTCCATTTGCAGCACCAGGGCTAAGGCACAACAGCAATAACATTTCTAGCAGAAAATGCTTGCTCCTTGGCATCTGATCCCCCGTTCATTTGCTACTTTCTTCCAATTTTTTTTAATGTGATGCTCCTGCCTTCACACACTGTCAGACTGTTCTCCTTCATGCGTTTCCTTGTACTCTTTCTGTCCGCTTCTTGCTCAACATACCGTGCATGCCTTCAGTCTTGTCCTTTTCTATCTCTCCTCCAGAACCTGCAACTTTCAACAACCTGGCATTATTTTGCTTCTTTTTGTGATAGTGCCTGGCTATCTGTTGCTGATGCCACACATTCACTTTGCAATGGTTTATTAGACCACATACATAAATTAATAGCTGTATAAAACCTTGACCCTCCAGCACTGCCACAAAATTCATGCAGAAGTGGAAACAAAGATTACTTAATTCCTCACCACACGTTACTATGTCTGCATCAAAGCTTGATATTACCAACATGTGTGCAGTGTCGTTGCCCATGCTTCCTGGACAGGAAAGCCAGTTGCTCCAGTTCACAAGGCTAGAACAACTGCGAAGTGATTGAGCTATCTGCTTGTGCTGCATTTTTTTGCCACAAGCTGTACAAGGTCATGGCTTGTGCTGCAGAAACCGCATCTTTTTGCCTGCTGCATTCCTTTGTGATGCATTGAACGTGTCTGCTTCTGTTTCCCCTGCTATTTTTACAGAGAAGCTGTATATGGCTAGGTTCTGACCATGACCAATAGTGCATACATCGACAGGGTGTGTAGAAAAAAGTTGCGTCGACAAAATTGAATCCACAGTAGCCTGCTGTGCGCCAGCAGTGCTCAGTGGCTCCGGAGTGCATGGCAGAATAATAAAACATCATTGTGTACCCACCAATGTTTGTGCCTCATTTTCTTGTGAAGTCGACATCGCTCTAGCGACGTTATCAGCAGTTTTACTTTGGTCCTGCTATGGCCAGGACGCGTCTAGTTCGTACTGAAGAACAACAATGTGCATGTTAAGAGCACCGGTGTGAGCAACAGCGTGAAGGCAACGGGCAGTTGCTATAGCCAGACCCGCCTTGTCTGCAGATCCGTAATGTCGGCTAGCTGCTCTGTGACCGATGAAGAACAGCGTGCCCGTGAGGATCACCTTTGCAAACAGAAGCGGGAGTGGGCACGAAAGCATCGGCGACCAATTGCAGTATATCACAGTGACCACAAAGCAATGGTTACCATGGTGACAAAGTAAATAGAAGATCAAAGATAACGAAGTTGTGTGTATGTTTCTTTATTTAATCAATATAGCAATTAACCATATATAACTCAATATACTTGTCAACAAGTACAGCTTCAGCTGGTCTTCCATCTTCACATAGTGGAAGGGCTCTGAATTGTATTTTTTTTATCATTTGTCATCAAACTTGTGCATTTTCTTTTTGTAATGCTACAGCCTGTTTCGTGCCATTACTGTTTTCTCTGCTTTTGCCTATTCTGCAGCAGTTGCTGGCATTGTCTCTTGCCTAGGTGTTGGTCCGCACAACATGCTAGAGATGCCATAGACAGTTTAATCACAGGGTGCTCAATGTAAGAGAAGGTCAAAATTACTGGTGTTTCTAATTTTTTAAGCAGCGATTTTTGAACTCTTGTGTGATAAAATCTCGCTTTGTTGATAAACAAGTGATTATCTTTGACAAGTTGTTTCCTATGACAACATTTTTTCTGCGTCGAAAGTTCACACATTTGCCAACAAGGTGCACACACGAGTCAAAGAACTTTGAAACTTTATAGGTCTTGCTTCATGCTTTGTCACTTGGTTTGACATTTTATTCTCATTTTTGGTCTCATTAACCTGGCTGCTGTGTGGGAATACCGAACTTGCTACTTAGTACTCAGCATGAAACAATGCTTTAAAACCACTGTGTTGTCCACTGGCCTCACCATGCCACTGTGTGGTTTTGATCAGAATTTTCCATCATAAGTACACTGTTACAAACTTGCACATGACAAGTATGTTACCCTATATGCAAGCAATGCACTGTTTAAAGCCGAGCTAAATACTTCACCAAAAGAACTGCTTTCACCTCCAGTCCACTCTTTTTAGTCTGTTGTCTAAACATCCTGCCAAATACTGTCATTGCTATTGCGTCCTGCTGCAAATGTTCATTGTCAGTATACCTTAATTGTTTTGCCTGCTAGCGCAAGTAATATGCCTGAAAATGTACTATGGTGGTGTCCTGTCCTCTTAAGGATGACCAATTTTCCTGGAAACCATAGTAGCCAGAAGAATGGTATTTAAAATGTGCATCACCAAGGTCCTGCAGAAGAGCAGAGCTCAGTGTTTGAGCTTTGACATCACTCCATAGAATACCTGCATATAATTTGTGCTCAATTAACCTTGCTGCAAGACTTTTTCCAAGGGCAAGGCCTAGAATGTTAGTCAATTTTTGATGCTCTGACCTAGTTTGATGTGATTTTCTGTGACATTTTTCTCTATTCCTTTCTTGATTATCTTGGATAGTGGCCTTCTTAGGAGCTATTGCTTCATTAGATGTTTCCTAGGAAGGAAAATCTTGGAAGCCATTATACCACACTAGTGCGCATCATCTGTAAGGAAACAAAGCACTGCATGAGCAGAGGTCTGTCTGCGGCAGCTGCTGTGAATTGCGCCCACGCATCACCCATGTGCTGCTCTCGTGGTCTTCCAATTAGCAACGCAGTTGCACCACACCTTGCTTTGTTTGCGAAGTGCCACACGAGATAGATTGTCCATGCTAGCCAATATATTGCGAAATGGAAACCTGTATAGAGCTGCACTCAAATTTCGCATTAGGCAGTAGGCGAAATATTTTGTAAAAGTAACAATTATATAAATACCATGCAATGAAACCAATCAATATGTACTGAACCAAACTTGTCACCTAATCGCACTGCAGGGAACCCCTGATCATTCTAAGTTACACCAAAGGCTTGTCATATTTAAATAGTCTCTTGTGCACGCAGTGTATGAATGGGATATCATTGAAAAATATGTGAATGCCTAATGGAGTGTAATCAGGACTGGCACTTTTTCACTGTAACTGTCAGTTCCCTATATGTTGCTTTGCTATAGGGAGGTTATGCTCTAATAGAAACAGTTGGAAGACGGTTCTGTCCACATTGTCACTTCCATCTATATTTGTGCATTCGTTTAAGACCCATCAACTAGCCCAAATTAATTTACATATCTCATAAAAGCAAGTGCACTGCAGTTGGAGCTTTGGAAATAGGCCTGTGTCTAAAACAGATTCGAGTGGTCGACACATGAAGTGGGCTCGTTCATGCGGGTACCCATGTCAGTGCTGTATTGTCTTTTTTTGAAGAGGATCGATCTATTGTTCCTGCTTTAGATAAAGTCTAGTGATCTAGAGAGCATATTTTAAAAGGCTGATGAAAAGGGGAACACTTTTGGATTTTGCGTGCTAACTACTATCTTGTCAGCTGCTACAGTTTTTGTAAATATTCAGTAAATATATTTGGTGCATCTCTTTTCCTCTGTAACACTTTCATGGAGGTTGCGGACGCTTCCAGACGCAAGACTGATTTATGCAGCAGGTGCTCCTTGGCTGCATCTGCAATGCTAGCTCAAGGCGAGAATGCTTTGGCCACGTTGCCATCTGCATCCACAGCCATCCTGGCACAACCGCCATGGTGTGTTGGCCACAGAAACGTCACGTGGGTTGACAATATGTGTAGGCTGCTGTGAACACAGTTGGCAGGTGGGCTTTGCTTGCCTTGCATGGTTTAGATTCCAGCTTATGATCTTGAAAATCTCACCTTGTGCTTCTATTGAAGCATTACAAGCAATGGTGTCTGTCCTTTGGCATCATTATCTAAAACTTTTCACCTGTGTTGCCATCTGTTTACAGCAATGTTTCTTTAACTTATCTTATGTTCAAGTGCCATTGTAAGTTAATTCTGGTTCACACATTTGACCCATCCTGTCATGTCTCGGCACCAAATGTTACGGAACCTGTATCTGTGAAAATAGAGGGTTTTCACACCATTTTCTCCTCTAACACAGGATACTGATGATGTTTATAGCATCAGCAAATGTCGATAGCATCTTGTTTCTGCAGAGAAATCGGCAAGGAAATGCTCTGTCCTGACAGACGCATGTACCGTGATGGGGCCGATAACACCTGTGTGAATCAGGCCTTTGTGAGGAACATAGTTGTCAATTTACCTTTTGACTAGTCTGGCCATGTCAAGAATTGCTGGATAAAACATACTTCTCTCTTTCAGAAAGAGATAATTGAAGTGTTTTGGAGGTTTTCCTAATTTCCTGCCTCTGGCTTGAACAGGTGTGCAAGATGCAAGCATTAGGTCCATAGAATTGACTGCACCATTTGAAGGTGCACCACTGTAAATGTTCGGTTTGCCTGCAAGACTGTGAAACATGCTTTGTTAAGAGTCTTATGGCTTTGGTAAATATTACATCTCAATGTGCAGAAATACGTCTCAAGATGTTGAACTTTAAAGGGGTACTTACATGATATTTTTGACTATTCATTTCTTGCGTTAAATCAAGGTCCTAGACTTCTAAACTCTAGAAAAAATTGTGACAAGCTTCAGAGCGCAGTTAGTAATTAGTAGTACTGACTTTTCTACAGCCAATTTCAGTGTCGTTTTTTTATACAGTGGAACCTCGATACGATTCTGCTTAATACGTTTTTCGAAATGTTAAGTTTTTTTTTTTTTTTCTTGAAAATCCGATTTGGTTGGATAATATGTTGGATGATATGATTTTCCTATGGTACACTTTATTTTCCAGTTCCTGTGAAGATCGTATCAATGAGGTTCTACTGTATTTCAGTTTTTAATTTATTTCTCATTAACCCTTTATTGACAATTGTTGCCTACAGGCAACATACCAGAAAAAAGAATGTTTGTCTTGCGTAGTTTCATTATTCAGTACCAAGTTTCTGGCTAGGTGTCTTTGGCCAACACTGAATGAGAGGCAACAACTGTCATTTGTTAGTTCAGAGCAGACGAGGAAGAAGTTTGGCATGTGACTCACTGTCTTTTAAAAGTAAGGTCAGAGGATACAGGCCGATGTAAGATATCCAACTGCGGTGGTGTCACACATCTGAAGTAAAGCAAAAGAAATGTACACCTATGGTTCATATGTGACGAGAGCTGTCTATACAAATTGAAAACAAAGCCTCAGGTGACTTGGGGTGAGGCCCACTTCCAGATTCCTGCCTGGGGCTATTGTATTATTATCATAAATATTTACCCCTTCATATCAGTAAAATCATAAAACTTTCCACATATTTATTCATGAGGTGGAAATGTGCACATCAGCTGCTGTGAAATATAACCTCACCGAGCATTCGACCTCAGTCAACCTCAAATTTGTCCATGAGGTTGCCACTGCCATAGCTAAAAAATTTTAACAGCCAACCAATGTCGCATCACTTAGGGAGGTTGAGATCAGCTTAGGTTGACTTCATTACGTCAGCCGTGTGAACCTTGTGAGGTTGGCCATCTTTGCATGGAAGCCTACATTCTATGGCCCCCTGTAGAATCCTGGGATGCTATAACATAAAATGATTCCAAACTTTTCTATTCCAATTCTGCAATCAGCCCACCACGATTGGTCAAAACTTTTTCAGGCCACTCCAAACTTCACCCGTCTGTCACGAAAACTGTGATGGCTCTCCATCTGCTATACATGTACACACTGAGTATGAATGATTAAACTGCACAAAAGAAAAATAATTATTCCTGATTCAACGCCTTTTCACCATTGGCCCTCTGCTATTGGTTCAATGTTTTTGGGTAACACCCACCTCGCCTGTCTGTCACGCGACCTCACAAAACCACAAAAACTGACTGCATCAAAGTGACGTGTACGTGGAAAAAAAATGCATTAATATGCTGAACAAAACTGAAAATTTTTCTGAATAGCCAGAGACTGCCCCGTTCTGAAAGGAATAGAAGATGGCTGCCCGCCGATTGCTCAGGCCCTCGCTACTCACACCTGCCGGTCAGCATGTATTTATTTGCACATTATAAACCTTTTTGCACGGCAGTAAAACGTTATCGAGCCCTTGCGGCATGTATACAGCATCGCTCTGCCAACTCTTCCTTGCTGAGGATTTGTTTTAGCGGCATTCTTATCGTTCTGTTGCAAGCCGCCGCGATTTTCGACCAGCCACCGCAAGCTAAATAAGGTGAAGCGGACCATTCGGAGAAGCCAGCACCACCCTCTTCATGTGGTTATCTATTTTCACTGTGCTGGCTCGGCCCCATCGAAACCCTCTCCACTAGACCGTACACCTCGCCTCTTGTCAGCTAATTAGATAAGAAAAACCGCTGAGTGTAGGCAATGTTATTGGTTTTGGAAGTGAACAAAGGTGACCTCCTATAAACGAGGAGAGTGTTTGGTTGGGTTGCTCAGACCACGCTGCAAGTCACTGCCCGATGCTTGCGCCGGTGGTTACATAAATTTGATGTCAGGAGATTGGAATCAAAACAGTTTGAAATCATTTTATGTTATAGCACCCCTGAATGTGCTTTACTTTAGGTGCGTTCAATTCGCCTGCACCGCCTGAACCAGTTCACAAGGTGTTGCACCCTGCCATTCGTTCCAGTGGTGCAGCAATGGCACCCGCTGAACCACTCCGTTCGTTTCAAAAGGTGCAGGGCTGGTTCATGATTTTGCTGCACCTACTCCGCTGTCGGTGCCGACTTGGTGCAGGCGTACAGGTGCGACGCAGCATTGCAGCAGACAATCCAGCACATGGGTGCAAGCACCATTAAAAGCCCGCTTACACACGTCTGATGTGTCTACAAGTGTGGTTTGTAGTTAGGCCCACAAGCTGATAATTCTTGTAGTTCACAATCTTTCAAATGTACGCACTCTGTGCACATTAATCGGGCATAACATAACGCCTGCACCGCATCTGCACCTTGGCATTTGTTTCGAGTGTTGCGCTGTGCCTGCACCGCAGAAACAAGCTGCACAATTTCTGAACTTCTCGTGAACCTCCGTTAACTGGTTCACAGTTGTGCAGGTGAATTGAGCAGACCTTTTAAGTGCTTCCACATGAAGCTCTTATTTGCCCTTACGTTGCTTGGTGGCCTGATGGCTGCTTCAGGTATTGTACAAAATGTTCGATTCAACATTGAAAGAAAATTCAAGGATATGAATGCTCATGAAGGCCAAAATTCAGTGACATACAAATGCATTAATTCTGCACATAAACTAAAAATTGTCAAATTTCCTTCTTCCTAGCTGCATTCAGTTAAGCATGCTACTAAGTTGGAATTGCTGGAAAAGTGTAAAAAAAGGCAATTCTCTTTTATAGTGTAGAGTGTCGACTGATAACTGGCCTTACGGCCAGAAATGATGTGCTTACCTTGAGGAGGATGCTCTAGTTCAGTGCCAACTCTAATCTCTTCATTCAAATACATGTAAAATGCAGAAATGCTTTTGAGACTACTGGAATAATTTCAATGAAATTTGTTGCATTTGAGAGAAAAAGTTAAATTTTAGTCATTCTAGGCTGCATAATTTTGATTTAGGACCTTGAATATTTAGGAAAAATTGCTGAGAGTCAGTAAGCTTACAAATATAAGCACAAAGTTTACAATTTCATAGCTTTTGTATCAAGTTGTAAACTTCATACGGAAGTCTTTTTAATTTCACAATTTTCAAAATTTCCTGCCACAAAAAATTGCCCCCTAAAACAGTCTCTACATTTCAGCTTTTTTTTTTTTTACATGTAACCAACCTCATCGAATTCTGCTGCTGGCTTCAGAGAAAAACTATTTCTCTGTTCCCATGTATTCAGATAGGAGCTCCCAAGATAAAACTGCCTCCAAGTCAGGTAAACCATTGTATTAAAGAATATTATAAGGAAGAGGAGGAGAAGGAAAAACATTTATTAAAAGAAAGAAAGGAAAAGCAGGTGTCTTTCTGCTTGTGTGGGAGGCGCCCTTAGTCCAGGACTCCTGCGGCTCTTGCTGTCTCCCGGGCTTGCCACACCTGGTGTAACAAGAATTGTGTTCTCATTTGAATTACTGGAGTATACTTTTTCCTTTGTCATAGGTGGAAAAGTAAAGTATCAGCAACGTTCTCACACCTACACTGTCCTTATTGGTATGTAGTGTGACTAAATTCTGCTTTTGCATTAGTTGTGTTGATAGCATGCTTGTTCCAAATTCTTATTTGTTCCTTTTGCAAATTTTCATTTTGTTCACAGAACTTTCCGAAAGGGGAACGTATCCAATAAAATAAAGCACTATTTTACTTTCATGCTGAAGATTCATAACTCTTACAAATTGATGTGGTTTCTACCTGGTGATCTTCACTTCACTAAAGAGTTATGAGCTAGGTACTAGGGTATCCCAGCAACATCATGAGCAAGCAACACCATCTTCTCTCATCTCTTAGAGAAAAAAAAAAAATCGTTATAACTTTACTTCACTCTGCAAAATGCTTAAAGCATAAAAATATCACTCGTTTTTTTATTTTTACATGTTATAGTACACAAGCGCCTATTAAACAATGAACAGTACACCTCATTGTCTTCTCCCATCCAGTCATCCCTGGCCCAAGACTAAGCGACTGCCAGGTCAGCAAGCCAAATTAAAGAAAGTGTACCACACATGAAATAGGACGCTGAAAAACTTTTAGATAAATTGTGTTGTAGTTTAACCTAACCCCTCCTCCTACATGACAAAAACTTGTTTGCATGTCAAGGTAGCATCAGAAAATACTAAATTTCTTTTCTGATTGAAATTAAACCTGGAAAGTATTCTATCAAGTGCAGAGGGCAGAAGGGCATTAGCAAATAGCATAGCTTTCAAGATTTTTCACGCAGTGCCTATAGGTTGCCTTGATGCTGCCTCCAATCTCCCTTGTACTGAAGCATGCACACACACATTATACCTCCATTGATACCGAAGTCCCACTCAAAAGTCTCTGGCCAACGCAAATCATCCTGCATGTACCGCTGACAAGGTGTACATCTTTGGCGAAGTTATTTCCGATTCAAACATCTGATGGGCCAGAAAACTAAATTTCGTTATGTCACCATTAACCAAAACACGAATTAATATTCCTGCTTGCAGGGACACAAACTGACTGCTGTTACTGAACAGCGCTCCGTGGCATTCAAGTGAAGAATGATCTTGATCGTCACTTATACGAATAATCATTCGGTTTTATGGCTGGGATTGCTAGGTCATGTGAATTGTAGTGGAGCTGCTTAGTGTAGTGACTGATTTGGGGCTGCTCAATATTTTTTTTTTTTTATGCCACTCTAATGTCCGCCAAATAAAAGAAAATGTTTCTTTCTACATTGTGTCTTATCATTGCTTTGCAATTTGCAAGCACAGTACAGCAAAAAAGGGGCTTTGCCTTACATTGGTTCTATTTGAAATAGGCTGTTTATTTCGGCATACATGCTGCAGCTTGTGCTCTCCAGGTCTCCAAGCATGAGTACCTGCTTCTGAGAAGATGACAGCTGTAAGAAACAAATGACTCTGTGTCACACAATTACAAAAACATGAAAGTGCCTGCTTTATGATAGATACAAAAAAATGACAACTCAGGCAGACTGGCAGAGCAGTCATCAATAATAAAACAAGACATTGCACAGTTTATTTGCCTAAGAAATGAGGTCTGCACATCAAGCTTAGCAATTCTCGGCAGCTTGCTCGCTTTATACAATCAGTCCACATTGTTAGCTCAACATATCCGTTTGATGGATTTCACAGTTCTCTTTAACACTCTGCCTGTCCCTTACTTCACCAAATCTGTTGTTGCTGTGAGCACCGCTGAAATTACAGCGGAATCTCATTGATAAGTGTCCAGGAAATTGTAGCTGTCATTCGTTTTAACATCTATTTCAACAAACCAGTTGGGCAAGGGCCTAAAAACCAGCAATTTGGAACCATCAAGTTACAGTACACAGGGCTGGGCAAACACTTTGAAATTGGGTGCCAACAGCACAGAAGGTTGCACTACCCGCCGTGGTTGCTCAGTGGCTATGGTGTTAAGCTGCTGAGCACGAGGTAGCGGGATCGAATCCCGGCCACGGCGGCCGCATTTCGATGGGGGCGAAATGCGAAAACACCCGTGTACTTAGATTTAGGTGCACGTTAAAGAACTCCAGGTGGTCGAAATTTCCAAAGTCCTCCACTACGGCATGCCTCATAATCAGAAAGTGGTTTTGGCACGTAAAACCCCACAATTTAATTTAATTTTAATGTTTGCACTAACTTTCCAAATGCAGGCAGATTTAGGTGAACAATCACATTTAAGGTGGAGGTTATGTGCTGCTGATCTATGGTGTAAAAACACACATCTTGCTTTTACGTTGGCCTTGTTAATCAAAGAAACATATGTGCCATAGAATCTTGACTGTGGGTAATATTAGTGATAGCCACATTAGACAACTGCACCCGTCCTTCTGGGGAGCTTCTTTGCATTCTTATGAGAGGAACTTTTGAAGTTCAACCATGTTATAGTGCTGCACAGCGAAGGCAATTTCGTTTCAAGGCCAATGAACCAGGAACGCAAAACATTTCTCTATGGAGTGAACAGCGTACCCTACTTTTTTAAACTTACCAAGCTGATTGAGCGTATTTTTTCTGTCCATATCGCCAACAGAAATCTGCCAATATCCAGAACGAAGATCAATAGAAGAGAAATAGCTGGAACCATGGAGGCAGTGAAGGACATCGTCTATATTTGGGAGCAGGTAGACTTCCTTCTTAGTAATTTTGTTCAGATGACGGTAGTCTACACAGAAGCGCCACGTGGCGTCCTTCTTAACCAAAACCACAGGTGACGCCCAGGGACTTGAAGAAAGCTTAACGATGTTTTTACCTAGCATTTTGTTCACTTCACTTAGAATTACTCGGCGTTCCGATGCAGAAACTTGATATGGTCATCGGTGAATAGGCGTAGCATCGCCAGTAGAAATCCGATGCTGGACCGCGAGCGTCTGGCCTAAAGGGTGATCGTTTTAAGTAAAAAATATCTCGGTAGGAGGATAATACGTGGCAAAGGTTGTCAGCCTGCGCAGAGAACAGGTCCACCGCAACCATTTTCTTTATGTTGGCATCGGTGCCCGAGGCTGGTGCAACGGGCTTGCTAAGCTCAGAAGAACCATCGGTTGATAAAGCTGCTACGTGATAGTCGCCGAGACAATCAACGTTGACAAGGCAAATACCTTGCAGTAGGATTTGCTTTCCCAATCAAAAGTTAAAGATAGGCATGCGAGTATGGTTAGCAGTAACAGTCAGAATGCTGTGAGGCACGGTGATGTCATACTGTGGTGGAATGTTGGGCAGAGGAGTGACGAGGTACTCGCCATCAAGAACAGGTGGGCAACACAACAGTTTAATATAGGCTATTGACTTCGGTGGCAGGCGAATAAAGCAGGTGAGGCGTAAGCGACACTGGGGTGCGTTAGAAGGTTCTACGAGAATCGGCAACTCAAGGCAAAGGGTACTGGCAGAGCAGTCAATAAGAGCAGAATGCGCAGAGAGAAAATCGAGTCCGAGAATTAGGCCATGGGGCAATGAGCAATCACGGTGAAGAGGACAGGAGTGTGGCGGCCGGCGATGCTCACACATGCCGCACATATGCTGATGATAGGCACAGTACCGCCATCCGCAACGCAACCAACGTGTGCAGACACTGGGGTGAAGTGCTTTTTCAGTCGTCGTCGGAAGGCAGCGCTCATAATAGAAAGATTTGCTCCTGCATCGATGAGTGCAGTGACAGGCGTAATGGTTGGAGTCGGGCATGAAATAGATGGTAGCTGGCCCATGCGGTCATCGAACTTATCCACGCTGAGGACGTTGTTGAAGGGAGAGACTTGTTCTCATCAAGAATGAGGAATCTGGGATTTATTTACAGTATCTGCATGAGAATGTGACAGTTCATCAGTCTAACATGACTGAAAAAGGAATGCACCCTGAGGAGCCGCCAACGGCTCCTTAAATACACTGTCCTCCCGAAATCCCTAGGTGAGGGAAAACGGCAGTTCACCGCCGACTAATTCGGAGCGTCCAAAGTCATCGTAACCAACCCGCCTTTGAGGGGGAGGGTTTATGCACTCACTTCTGCACAGGTTGCACTGACCACACCAAGGTGAGAGGGTTTTCGCAGACACTGTGCTTGACCCGAGCAGGCGCCTCTTTATTCCAGAGTTGACCCTGCAGTCAGTGGCCGCCGCATCTGTCCATTGATTGATGCGTGAGACGGGTTCTAAGCTGCCTGAGACGGCACTGCAAAATATCTTCCAGGAGCTCCCCTGCTCCAAGCAGACCTTGACGGTGAACACACTAACAATACTTGCTCCGTCCACTGTGTCTAGCCATCTCGGCACCCTTCCGTTGGAAACGAGGCGCATTGTCCTCCTTACAAAACCAGTCGCCGCCACAGCCATGGTAGCGCCGATGGGCTGGGGACTGATGTCTGGTCGTCCTTTCAAAGCGAGTCGTCACAGCAGACCTGGTGGCGCCTTTCCGTCGGTCCCTTCCTCGAAGATCGCCAGCACCTGCTGGTCGAACGTAACACAGGATACCCGTCAACGTCAAGAAAGTTTTGGTTCGTAGGTAACATGAGCAGAGAATTTGAGGGCAGGGTCGACAACACAGCTTCACCTCCAGAAGCTGTGGTGCCTAGTTTTTTGGCTGCATCCAGGAGGCAATAGGCGGCGAGGAGAAGCGACGGGCCTTGGGTGTACGAGACTAATGGCATTGAGATGAGGGCGAGTGGCTGTAGCGAAGGTTCGGAGGTGGGGCATCAGCGGCAGTGGGTTCTAGGCGGGTGGCATAGGGAACAGTAGGTCCAAAGGTGCAGGAATAAGCGCAGGCGTATGTCCGAGGAGGTGGTGGCCATTGGTTGCGGCAGTGACAAGCGACGTGGTCGATGCGACAGCAGTGGAAGCAGATCGGCTTGTCATCAGGGGTACGCCATTTGGACGGGTTGCGATATGTGGCAGAAAAAGAGTGCCGGGGACGAGGAGGGCCGCTAGAGAACGGGGGAACGCTGGGTTGAGACGTGCAACACACGGAGTTCAGACCCATGTTCTCAAATTCCTGTCTGACGACGGCCTGAATCCTGGCAATTGTGGTTGCTGGCGGGTCGGGAGGTGTTGCAGAGAAGGCTGGCCAACAGGTGGCCTCGAGCTGGCGGCGAACAATACGGGTTCGGTCATCACAGGTGGTCGCCTGATGTGGTCGACCCTCACATGTCGACGTAGCAGCAGTGTTGGGTAGCTGCGTGATGTGGTGTGTGATACGGCGGCTCTTAGCTTGTTCAAGGCGACGGTATTAATTTGTCATGGCGCCGATAGGAAAGACGTTGCCGAAAACAAGAAAATTGAAAGCGTCGTAGGCGATGCCTTTTAGCCACCTTATCTGCTTCAGACATAGTATGGTGGGCTTTGTGGCAAAGAGCCAAGACGTCTAGGATGTATCAAACGTATGGCTCTGTAGATGTCTGGTCACGAGGCGCAAGAGCCTTTCTCGCGGCAACCTTGCACCCAAAGGGGTCGCTAAACAGTTCTCGTAGCTTTACTTTGAAACTGTCCCAGCTTATTATCTCGTCATGCGTTCAGAGTCGCATGCGTGGGGTGCCACCGAGATAAAAGATTACATTAGCAAGCATAATTGTTGGATTTCACCTGTTATTAGCACTGGCGCATTCATAGAGCTTGAGCCAATCATCAACGTCCTGTCCCTCCAGGCCACAGAAGAGACCAGGGTCACGATGTTGGGCAACCATGACGATAAGAGCAGTCGGACAAGCTGAAGCCATTGCAGATGCGGTCTCGTCAATGGGAGGTACGGTGACAAGCTCGATGTACCAACCGCTTTGGAGTGCCGTGACGAGGACGGGGATCGCTAACCTCCACCAGAATGTTGCACAGACACAGACGAAATACACAGATGAAAGAGGCTATTTACATGCTATTTACACTGGAGCCAGACAGCCAGGCCGACACTCGCTCACGCCATGAGCCCAGACACACTTCATCTCTTCCTCGCGGCGGCTCATCTCTTGAGCATCTCTCGATGAGATCGTAATAATATGAATGTCTGTACTACATAGTGTGGTGTGTAGTGTGTGACACTGTGCAGCAGATCGAGAGAGACAATAAGCAGACGAGAAAGAATGTGCGCGCAGAGGCGAATTCCGTACTGGATGGAAGACAACGTTGAAGAGCGTCCGGCACGTGAGCACGCAGCACAAGAAAAAAAAAAAATGAAAATGCATCCAATCAGAAGAAAACACAGAGCTTCCAGGGGCCAATCAGGAAACGAAAAATCGACGAGAGCAGCAGAAAAGC
Organism: Dermacentor variabilis; assembly: GCF_050947875.1. Lineage (NCBI taxonomy): Eukaryota > Metazoa > Arthropoda > Arachnida > Ixodida > Ixodidae > Dermacentor > Dermacentor variabilis. Next base: position 60,324,736 of record NC_134575.1, read on the forward strand.
GAGGTGCGCTGGCAGAAGGGAGAGTTCTAGGAAGCAACGCCAAGAGAAGGTCGGTTACCGGACTGGGAGTTCAAGACCGACCGGCAGGTTGCGGACCCGAGCCACCAGGACTTCACCCAACTGGGACCTCCTGCCAACCCGTTCCTGGGCTTCACCACTCTACCCGATCGTGAACGGCTGCTCGAAACCGGCGAGTTTCTGCGCCCATGAGCAGAACGAGAGCAGTCGGACTATGGGCCCGAGTTCTACGCCCAGCTGCCTGGCCAGAACGCCATCACCATCTGCCGCCGCCTGCCTTCCCTCTTCAAACCGGAGCCACCACACTCTGGTCGCCTGTTCATCCACCAATCCCATCGACATTGTGGTGAGACATTACATTCCTTTCTGTTTTTCAAATCCCCTTCACCAATGAGAAATTTCGCAGCATCCCCCCTTCAAGTATTTATTGAAGAAAACTTTCAATCAAGAATTCATTCATGCTGATGTAATTATGCAATGAATTACACAACTTCATTCAACTTGCTTGAACAATGAATAAAGAAATTAAATGGAAATCATTAGTCGGTTGGACTACACCTTAACGTGCAACATAATTGGTGAATGCATATCCATAATTTATTTCCTTCCATGTCAATTAATTTCATTGCTCTGAGAAATTTTCTAATTTTTTTTGTGCTTGCATTACTATGACCACAGCTAAAGTAATGCAAGGTGGCAAATTATTCACTGCTGCCAAAAATTTAAAAAAAATTATTTTTTTTTTGCCACTTGTCGGCAGCAATGCAAGTGGAAAACTGCTTAGCAAGATTTGTATCTAGCAAATACGTATGCAGTTGGCATCCTCATAACAACAGAGGGGTGGATCATGCTACACTGAGGCTGAAGGGCTAACAGGACAAACCTAGCTGAGCTAGACAAGGGTGGACCAGTGCATGGCACTGGCTCGGGTCAGGCCAGGGAAAAGTGTCCATGCAGTGCTCTACTTTTATGCACCGTTTTCAAGTACTGAAATTTCATCCTTAAAATATTTCTAGGTATTGCAAGCATACTATGCTCTTCTATATCCATCACAGCTGCCTCTCATTTTCACAACTACCTAAGCTTTATAGCTCAGAATAGCTGTAAAAATAAGGTATACTGAAGCGTAATGTTTTGTTTACGTGTTCCTGTCGTATGTTGAAAGGCAGCGTTTTGGTTGCAAGGTGACTTTCAGTTGTGTTTTGCCTCGGCACCATGACCATGACGTATTGTCAAAAATTCATTCAACATGAGAGATAGCAGTTGATGCCATAACGTCACGCTTACTTTTTAAGTAGCCGGAACACATTTTTACACAAAATGAATTCGCCCAAGGCGCACGATCACCAGGTCACTACAGATGTTGGTAAAGCACTATTTATTTCACACAACTGTTGCACCTTCCTTGCAACTGTTGCATCTTCCTTTCCTTAAATTCTTTTCTTTTTCACACGGAAGGGGTGGTTTGCATAAAATTAAAATATCCGGATACACAAAAATACGGAGCAGTAAAGGTAAAGCGGCAGATGAGCAATATTCTCGCACCAACGTAGTGACAAATGAGCTGCTGCAAATGCTTCTTAACAGTCATGCTTTAACGGTGCGAGTGGTGCCTGCATTATGTTTAGAAAAAATGTACGATGCACTACCGAGGTTTTGCTTCGTTTAACATGTTAAAGGTAAACAGCGGGACTCCGCTGTTATACTCTGCGTCGTCGCAAACTACTGAAAGGCGTCACAACGCATCTACAGCGCGTAAATGGATAAAGTAAGGCTATCAAAAGCTCGCCTTAAATGCAAATCGGAGCGCCGAACCTACGCGTCCTGTTGGAAAGACGAAGCGAGTGCTCTTCAAAACGCAATAAACAATGGCCACATATCGATTTATCAATAAAGATCGTTATAAAACGATTCTGTGTACTGGCGGTGCAAAAAATACTAGCTGTTTGAAGAATTTAAACCATTTAAACTGGGACTGAATCCTTCAATGACACGGATGCCCTGCAACAAACCAATAGAATAACTTATAACTTCCGAGCACTGAGAACAAGATTAACGCTTACAAAAAAAAAAAAAAAGAAAGATTGGCTTTGCTAGTTTCTGTTTCGGTTTCTGATGCATGAAGCGCCACCTGCTTCCTGAAAAAAGTGCCATGGCAGCTTCCTGTTTACTTTTCGAAGTTGGTGCAACTAACGCAGCTGAGTGTGGCTGAGTCTCGAAGCTTTCGTGTGCCGTTATGCATAACGCAATCTCATTGAATAGATGCTGTGAGTATTTGTGGAGCCTCTAGAAAGTCCTGCATCGATACGTGTGTGTCTTTGTATACGCGCCATCTCTGGAGGTAAGCAAACCCTCTCAGCCAGCTTGCGCCGACCTTCGTTGCAAGGGCAATATTTGTAATTTAATACATGCTTTATCGGTATACGGCTGCATCTGACCGCCACTTTCTTATAGGCCTGATGAAAAGTGGTATTGAAACCACTACATGGGTACTACCGTAACCGTAATCTCTACCGTAATCTACCGTAATCTTAACCTGCGTTTTCATTTGCTTCAGTTCTAGTTCGATTTCAAAACAAAATCCCATTAGTTGGTACTCATCGTACATTATATGCTTAGCATGTTGGCTTCGCCCGATTTGTCCAGAATAATATATATATCATCGCCTTATAACAGACACGTCGGTATCGGAGAAGCTCGCAGGTGGGTGTGCCGTTTTTACTGCCTAAAGTACGTATGAACGACGTAGATAATGACACCTAGTGATTCCTAAATAACTTAGAGTAAAGAAATGCTGTGTTGCTGCGAAATTTTAGTAATAAAGCAAAGATACGCCTGAAATGTTTTTCAGTGAAGTATTCGTGCACATACTTGGGGACGTATTCTGAAACGTTCCACTTCGGCGATAGTTTGCCTAGGCAATAATTTCGCCTTCAGGCGCGCGCTGAGATGCTAAAATTGCATAACAAAATACAAATTGCATAGCAAAATACAGTGGTGACTACCAGCTGATGCTTTTTGCGGGAATTACCAATATATGTAGCAATCAAAATGCAAGAAAAAGTAGCAACAGAAGAAAAAAAATTAAACACCTGCGAGTTTATTCAACCATACACTTGTGCATATATATGTGCTCACAGGTAGTTCTAGCTTTCTTTTATTGTGTGCGTGTTTTGCTGCACTACCCAGATACCATTCCATGATGACCGACCAACAAGCCCATATTGACACCCTTGTCAATTTCATTTCTAGTACAACAGGCTTTTTTCAATATGTTCCTCGGGATTTTGGGCATACTGTTGCCCTCATTGCCACGGCTGCTAGCAGCACGTGTGTCCTAAGGTTCCGTATTCATAACAAGCAGCTTCCACAGGATATAAAATCGTTGTTTACTGGTTTCGCACCATTCGAATGTCGGTCACGGAAAAAGAATTTTGAAGATTGTATGTGCTAAACGACTTCAGCAGGCATGTCTCCACAGAGATTACCTCAGCGTGCAGATGTTTGATCAGTATGAGCCGTGCGTCGCAAGGAATCTTCTGTGGAGGCACCTGCACTTAGCTGATCAGGCCACCAAGTTCCTTTGGCAACCTCAAATAAGACTACTACGGGCTCACGTGGACAAGAATTGACAGAAAGCAACAAGTGATGTCTACGTTTCTGAAGGTTTCATCCTTCCCAACAGTGTGTGCAAAGTTCTTGGCCTCGGTCCAAAATTTGCCCAAGCTACCAGCTGGACTAAACCGGAACTTCCCTGTCCATCATAAGTAAAGTGTCCAGAAGAGCCCCGCAAGAAGATGGTGTGAGGATGAACTCAGAAGGTTTAGATGCCCTGTTACGATGTAAGCCCCAACCTTCTAAGTTACCTGTAAAATGTGTAGTGTTACCTGAAGAATAATTCATTGTGTGTTATACCAGCTGACAAAGAGGGTGGTTTTGCAGTTTTTTCCTTTAAATGTTTCTTGGAAAAAGCCAGTCAAGCAATTTCTGCAGTGTTGAATGAGTGCAAGCATGTATCACTTATGAAAGCAGCAGCGAAACCAAGTGAAATTTACAGAAAGTTTAATCTCGATAAACTAAGGAAAAGTTCAGAGATGTAATTTTTAGTAAGTGCACAAGGAGGATGTTCCTTTTCAGGTCATAATTTTCGAAAGGAGTACCTGGCAGAAGCAAGCTGCCCTGTACCTGGTTTCAAAGCTGAACGTTAGATTGATGACCAGTTTCTTGTAAAAGGTTCTGACAAATCCTTGATTTTGTTAGGTTTCACGGCAAAAAGGGCTTCAAGGCCTTCTCAGCTAAGGTCAGAGAATTATATTATTCTATCCTGCTCAATGACCTTATTCAATGTGTCGAGGATTGTATTGACAAATATGGTGCCGTAAGGCTTTCACAGGAAGCAGGTTGTTTCAGTAGAAGGGTATTTAGAATTATGGTGTTTTTACATGTCATCAACATTTGCACAGTGGAACAATAGGCTGCATCTGCAGAAGAAAGGCATTTGCATAGGGTTGTGTCTGGCTCCCGTCTTTAGCAACCTATATTTAGCACAATTAGATAGGCACATATATGACCACCTCACGGGACTAACAGTTTTTCAGCGAGCTTTTAGATTTGTCAACAATTTTTTAGTGTATCTGGATTTCCCTAGTAATAGTTTTCTAGAAAAATGTCCTGATGTCTAAGATTTTTTGCGAGTGTTTGAGACCTCTTGAAGTGCAATACGTTTCAGTTTCTTGACTTTCAGTTCATCTCTACTGATAGTAGGACTTGCTGGGCTTACAGTCCATGAGCTAAGAAACCCCTTCTCCAATTTCGTTCAGCCCATTTGAATTTGGTGAATAGGGGCATAACTAACTAATAGGGATGGCTTTCTGCCCACTGCTGCGCATGTGGATGTAGGCCGAAATTCAAAACATGTTTTATCGTTGCAAAACACAGAGACCGTGTTACACGTGAGATAATCAAAGCGGGAGAAATTCTACGTTTAAAGAATGGTTGAATCAGCACCCCTCTATTGCTCTCACTGACGAGGAGATCAGACACCTCGGGCTATCACCACGTTGAATTTTGTGTGGCTTTGTCGTGGCGTTCTAAGTATGGTTGGTGGGCTATTGTGTGACTATAAATAGCGATGCTTTCTGAAAAGAAAATAAACAGTTGGAAGTTCAGCACTCCGTTCTCTCTTCTATCCCTTCTGGTGGCTTTGCGCTGTTAACCTGAGTTTGAAGCATAATTTATCAACAAGCCCAATCTTAAACCCTTCGTAACTAACATGTGTTTCAAAAACATCCTGATGAAAACCAGTTTCCAGCAACAGGCTGCAAGTCTTAAGGAGGCTGGTTACCCTAACCATGTGTTGGTGTCAATGGCAGAAAGGCTGCTCAAACAGGAACGTTCGAGACGATGCCTCCGTGCAAATGCAAGAGCTAGCAGCCGTGACCAGGTGAAAACCGCTGTGATTCCGTATATACACCAGATATCACATAGCCTGAAAAAGATAGGAAGCCAAGGTAACGTGCGGGTGTTTTTTCAGCTCCAAATAAGCTAAGCACCTTGTGTAAAACCACTAACCCAATAAGGACAAAAAAGCCGGTTTGCGGTAGAATCGCAAAGATGAGTTCGTCGGATGCGCTGTAGGAGTGGTCTATCATATTCCACTGTCATGCGGTAGATGCTACATAGGCCAAACTGGAAGATGCATTAATGAGCACTTAAGAGAGCACAGAAATATAGTGTATCAGGTGATGATTTTCTTGCTTTGCATTGCAATACATGTCCATGTCGCCCTCTTCTAAATGACACCGCTGTTATATACAGGGATAAGCACAAGTGTGTAAAATTAATAGTAGAAACTGGGCAAATCCTCTCGGCCGCTGACCAATGTATCAGCGAACTATCACTATCATTGTCCGTGAGAAAGTTAGATTATTTGCGCATGCCATGAAAGTTGACTGCATTTGCAATGGATCATTTAGGTTTCTTGGTGTTTTCTTGTTGTACCGGTTTTAGACAGTGGTGGCTCTACTCATGAGCCATATATACAGTCGACTTCCATTAATCTGATCAACTCTCTGGGGTTTTACTTGCCAAAACCAGTTCTGATTATGAGGCATGCCCGTTAATTGATCCTGACGGGACCATTGAGACTGGTTGAATTGAACAAAAGGCATAAAAGAACATTGAAACATGCCATTGCTTCACTTTACAGTATTTGCCTTTAAAATTAACTTTGGCCGCGTTTCAGTTTAGCGCTACACCTGCAACCATCAACAGCTACCAACTCGCCCAGTTTACTATTTTTCTTAATTTTAGCTTCACTGCAATACAGCCATGTTATGCATAGAACCATACCAAGCAGGGAAAGATGCCATTGTTGCAAGACAGCACGTGTTCCCTAGTTTACGTACATGCACATGTGCAGTCTCCAGTCACAGTATGAGCACCAAGACGCCTAATAGGTGTATGGGCAGGCCTTCAGAGTTTGATATATTCACACTCTTTTGTTGGCTTTTAACATCTCCTCGGCTTATCGCAGTTTTTTCAACTTACTGCCTTCCTTTTTGCTAGCTTTCCCAAAACACATGATTGTTTTCCACTTCTCTGTGCACGGCACATTTACTTAAAGAACACATACTAGGCCTCATTAATGGTCTCATATACGAGACATGCATGGAAGGTGAAAAAAGGACTCAAATCACCACTGAAACGTAAGAAACAGCTCTGAATGGCTGCCAGTATGCTTATTAGGTGGCTAGGTGCTCCTACTGTGACAGGAGACTGCATGCCTGTATAATCAAGGAACACGTGCTATGTCCTGTGACAGTGGCCCTTTTCCATTCTTGGTATGCTTCACCACAGTAAGTTGCATATGCTTCAGCGCTTAACACAGCTGTATTTGGGCGAATCTGACCAGTGAGGTTCGAATTATCCGACGAAGGCCAATTTTGAGATTGAAATAACAGAAGTTTGGGCTAACAGAAACATATTTCATTAAATAAAAAATCAACAAAACTTTACTTAAAAGGGGTGACTGACTACTTCTATATCATTAATATATATTAAAAATGACAAGAGGCCAAGCATGCTGCTTTGAGGAACACTGGAAGTAACTAGCACTTCATGGGAAGGGCAATCGCTTATGCTGACAAATTGTTTGTGCTTAGTTAAGTATGCAGAGATTCAGCCAATTAAGTATGGCAGAAGATTTGTGATTTCGAGCTTCTCAATTAGTTTTGAGTGTCAAACAAGCTCAAATGCTTTTCTGTCTGCAATACAGGAATATAGCATCAATCTGGCCAGGTTTATCAAGAATGCTAGCAAATGCTTGCATGTATAAACCCGTGATCCAACTTCCAATAAATCGTTGAAAGTACCACTTGTGTGTGGTCTCTTCTCTCGTCTGTCTTGTGTATGGTTTCTGCTCTAAGAACTAAAAAAATGTTGTACCAACAATGTTAAAAGTCCACCCTTGCAATGTAAAGTTTCTTTTTTTTTTCAAAAATATTCCACACTTCTCTGAAATGTGAACATATTTGTTATTCAATATTCAATAGGTCAGTTTCGTCAAATATCCATATTTAATTCTATCCAGAAATATCAGAATATGAAAACCCCTACTACACATGGGCCTTGAGTGGAGCAGTATGGCCTTAAATGCGTGTAATCAATGCTACTTACAGAGGACACAAGAGGTGAGTCTGGGGTTTTATGTGCAAAAACCACGACATGATTATGAGACACACAATAGTGGGGGACTCCGGATTAATTTTGACCACCTGGAATTCTTCAATGTGCACTCAATGCATGGTAAACAGGTGTTCTTGCATTTCTTCCCCGTGGAAATGCAGCTGCTGCAGTCGGAATTTGATTCCGCGCCCTTGGGATTAGCAGCACACAATGCCAAAGGCATTATGGCGGGTTTTGAAACTCGAGAGGTGGAAAAGAAACCGCGGAAAGCTTTAGAAGAGATGTTTTTTAGATTGTTTGACACATGTAATGCCAGTCACAACCAGGCTTCTGGTCAACTGATAAGTTTGTAAATGAGAGTGACTGAAAGGTAATAGTATCTGCCGCACCAAGAGGACATCAGGAACATGTTCACATTGTCCAAATGATAATTTTTACAGCCTCAATTGAGAAAACAAATCTGTTGGCTGCCTAAAGGCGAGGCATCCCTACTGCGCGACTAGAAATTACTAAGCAAAGCAAAAAAGTACCTGCTCTATATGTCCACTCAGGAACTGCAGTTCCCTTTGAGAATGGTCACCACATGCACCTGACTTTCTCCCTAAAGATTCTAGTGTGTGTAATTATTGACAGAAAGGAAGATTTGATAACTTCTAATTGCGTGTTCTCCAATTGAATACAAGTCCAAATGGTCAACAACTATTTGATTTACATTTGACATTTTGAACATTCGCACAGCACAAGCCATACTCGAGAAGAACACCATCAGTGCAGATTGTGAAACACCTGACGAGTAGGGAAAAGAAAGCTTCGTTTTCAGGGCTCTGAAATTATTTTGAGTTTTGTGCAAGTGCACCGTCAGTAGCGTACCTTCTGGTGATCATCAAGGGTTCAGCATTTAATATATCTGCTCTTACCAACACTAACAATACGAGACATTCCTCTAACAATTCTTTCCTTCCTCAAATAAACACTAATTGTCAATGTTTACTGCTCTTTTATGGTGATTAAACACTAAATTAAACCACCCCCTATTAAAGCCTGCCGCACAACATTAACATTCAAGAGAGATATGAAGAAATATTTACTATCGACACTACTGGCTACAGACTCATTACTACGAACATATATTATATACAAATTTATTTTACCACTTTCAGTGCTTCTGTACTTGCCTAATGTATCGCTTTTATTCTCTATATCCCATTGTCTTTATTTTTTCCTTCCTTATTTTTAGAAATTTTAAGTTTTTTGTCGCACAATATATATTTCACTTGTACTTTGCATATTGTAAGCATATTTTTGTTTCTAATTATCTCGTACATTGACCCTGTGTTCTTTGATATGTGTCATCCCTATGTTTCCATAACGTGCCAATTACTACATTTTTATTTATTCATACACATCATCTATTTCATTTGCTTGCATTTGTAAGCACCTTCCTTGTATTTGATTACTTGCTTCATTAACTTCGTGTATTCTGATGTGTATCACTGCTATGTTGCCATAATGTATTCATTACTATATTAACTACTAATAGGTCCCACTGACAGTTTTTGTAACTCTGGGACCTCCATCTGTACTAATGATGAATGATGAAATAAAATTTAGGTATTCTGCATAAATTGTGTAATTATTAGGTATTAAACATCACCATTGCTAGATGTCACAGCGGCACCACTTCCCAGGTTTTGAGCCACCTCTAGTAGAACGAACAGGTGATCTTTTTTCATGAAGTGTATTGGCTTCCCACATGACATCATTAAGAATACGCAAAGCAAGCCTCCTCATTAAGCTTATTTTTAGTAGGATATGAAGGCACAGTAATTGATGTACCTGTAAAAGTAAACACACTAATGTAAGACATGTAGATGTTTCTTGAGTCCAATGGTAGACTTGCCTGAGATAGCAGATTGTCTGCCACTGTTGTCTACACACATACTATTGACTAAGAAAGTTTACGGACCACGGGATCTCAGAAAACGCTAAATATCCGAGCAGCCTTTAAAAGTAGCCAGTAAAACCGTACATCACAATGTTCGCACATACTAGTAGAGGCTGGAAATGGGAATACCAGGCTTCGTTTTGAGGCTGCGGAGATATTCAGCTTTTTGTGAGATCCCTCCATTCGTTAACTTTTTGGGTCGATAGTACATTTGTATGTGTGTGGTAGGGAAGGTATGAATTAGAAAGTTTCCCCAAAAAATCAGGGCTTTGCTATAGATGTGCCAGGCTGTAGATGTGCAGGCAAAAAGTGAAAAAGAATGCAATAATGTTTAACAATAGCACAGTGACAACAGCAACCAAAGCAAAGCAGCAGAGGGGTACATGTGGCAGAAACTTGCACTGTATCTATTGCACTTATATTCTTGTACTGCAGGTGAGTGCAGAGAGTAAGTTACCGCGACTGCACACTGTACAAAACATAAGCGCTCTATGTAAACTTCGTTTTGAGGCCTTCATCACCACAATAACAAAAAAAAGCTGCATCTCTAAGTGACACAGGAACACACTAGGTTCAAGTAAACTGCAAGTAGCCAACACTACTGTCATTGTACGATGTTGTGTCCAATGAGGCAGGACATAGCCAAGGCCACATAGAATAAAAGTGACATTGGAGAGGAAAGGCTTTAGAGGAGGGTAATTTTTAACCACTTGCAGCTCTTTATATAGCATGGTGACATGAAGCTTTTTTGAGTAACCATTCGAGGAGAGATACTGTGTACGTGTAGGTAACACACAACTAAAATAGTTTCAGGGACCCTTTGGGTGATGAGGTTAACATTTAGTCTTTTTTTCTTTATGCACCCACAAGGTTCTGTTACACATGTACAGTTTTTCCGTGAACATTTTTTTTTCCTTATCAATTTGTGTTGTACCTGTTTTTTCACCAATAAACTTCCAGTTGTGAATAGGTGCTCGTGTGTGTTCCTTACTTTCCTTGTACGATTTTGTTCTGTTTTCTTTAACTTCAGTCTTTCCTCAGCGGCAATGCTGATGTCATTGTTATTGATTTCTAGTGCTTTAAGCTAATATGGCCAGTCCTACACAATAGAGAAAAAGTGAAATAAAGAAATGCGCAAGATATGCATGCTGGGATGTGAAGTGATTGCTTACGATGGGGCAGGGTGGACACCTTAGGGAATGATGGCTGGAACAACGTTATAATTATTTTCTTTTTCACACTTTCTCATTGGTCTCAGCAGCATTCTGCTTACATTATCATCAGCAGGTCTACCAGTAAATGATAAACAAATTCTGACATTATACCAGCTAATAACTGCCTTGCTCAAGATGGACAACTGAGCTATTTCATGATAGGAGTGTTTGAAAACTTGCATCAATACTGACTGAACGAAATGCTATTTTGCTTCAGCTACCTAGAAAGAACTAGCATTATTGGGGTTGATCTCTTGATATGTCTTATGGTAAATGAATGGAGGTGCATTTGCCCATTTAGAATGAGAATAGTGGAAATTAATGGGACATTGAAAAGACACTTCAATATTCCGACGGTTGTTACAATTATGAAGGGGATGACAGTTCCCGTAGCATTACTGTTCTGCTTACCATTTAAAAGTTACCAGCTTACTGCTGTGGTTTGGACATTAAACTCTACATTCGACCTCACATTGGGTGTTGTTGTTGCACCTGCCTTGAACCCCACCCTTTCCATGCATATGAGGTGTGTTGAAAAAGAAACCGAACTTTTGCTATAACAGCTTTGCTGCTTATGGTACATCTTCAGTGCTGTCCCCTTCAAAGTAGTCCCCTCTACTGGCAATGCACTCTTCCCATCTTTTCTTCCATTTTTTGGAAAGCCTCCTGGAATGCAATTTCTGGAATGGCATGCAGGTCTCTTCTCGCATTGTCCTGGATCTCCTCTAGGATTTGGAAAGGGTCTAGGTCCGGAGAATATGGTGGGTGGGGCACAAAAGGAGTGTGGTGTTTCGCTAAGTAGCTGCAGACAAGGAGCCACATGTGAGCCAGGGCATTGTCATGATGCAACATTCAAGCCTGATTTTCCCACAATTCAGGCCTCCTACTGCACACACAATCTCTCAAACATGTTAGGGTTCCCTGGCAAACTTCTTTGTTTACCATCTAACCATGTGGAACAAATTCCTGATGCGCAATGCCTTTGCAGTCAAAAAACACAACCAACATCACTTTCATTTTTGACCGACTCATGCGTGCTTTTTTTGGACGAACAGAACCTTTGGCCACCCACTGCGACGACTGCACTTTCGTTTCAACATTGTAGGCATAAACCCATGTCTCATCGCCTGTTATGATGTTCTTAAGAAAGTTTTCATCGTCATTGGCAGCGGCAAGCATTTCCTGGCTTATTTCAACACGGGTCTGCTTCTGTGCACCAGACAACAAACGTGGCACAAATTTTGCACTGACACGACGCATCCCAAGTTTGTCACTCAAAATTTCATGACATGATCCTACGCTGATACCCACGTCATCAGCGGCTTTTCAAACAGTCAAACAACGATTTCCACGAATCATAATTCGAACTCTCTCGATGTGGTCGTCATCTGTGGATGTGGAAGGTTGTCCAGGCTTGGGATCGTTACCGACCAACATTCTTCCCTCTTCAAAACGCTTGAACCAATCATAGCACTGCGTGCGACTCATATAGTCCTCCCCGTATGCTTGGCTAAGCAACTGAAATGTCTCTGTGAAAGTTTTCCCAAGTTTATAGCAGAACTTCACACACACACACTGTTCTTCCAATTCCTTCATTGTCACTTTGGCACCAATCCGAAGAGCAGCTTGTTCATGTGCTCACTTCAGCGGCTGTAGCTCGCCAAATAACAGCCAGAGCGAAACGCAGCGAATGGCAGTTTGTTGTCTAAACCTGCCGCTACATGCGCTCAGTAGCCGCAGCGCGCTCCCTCTGCTGATTGGCACGCTATTTCAAAAGTTCGGTTTCTTTTTGAACCCACCTTGTATATATTACTGTACACAAACACACACACACACAAAAACCTTGAGTCGTAAGTGAGCACTGTGTCTGTCCCCTTTCCTTTTCCAATCAGTTGACACTGTTTTTGTTCTAAATACCTTCTAGGTAGTAGGCCATCAAGAAACTGTCTTGAAAGTGCCCTATATTATCTGTGTTGTCGAGTCCAGTTTGTCAGTCCACCTAAATTTAGCATTGTTTATAAATTCTGCTTAAGTGCTTCAAGATTTTATGTATTCTGTACACTTCTGCAGGTCAACACGACCACATATTTCATGTAAGTAAAAGTTACTATGCAGAAAATGCTTGTTTTATTTGAAGACTAAGCAGTTTAAGTGATAATGCATGTCCTGACTAGGTAAAGTTAATGGAAAGTGACCAAACATATTTTTCATGAAAGAAAGGCTATGTATATGTACCACAGGTAATACAAACCTCTATTTGCATGCCGCTGCTATAGCTCCCATGACCAGTGTGACTTGCTTTCTGTAAGCAGTACAGGCTGTACAGAGCTGTCAAGTCAGCTAGTCTTTAGCCTATCTAGCTTGCTTTCCTGGTGCTTTCATGTATACAAACCAGAAGGCTGCCTTCTACAGTATTATGCTGAAGATTATAAACGGTTGCCTGACACTTTGCCTTGCAATGTTCACAGGCATTCGGCTTACCAGGAGGCATCATTTGTGTTGGCAACAGTAGGTGAGAGGTAAATAAAAAGTAAAGTACACATTAATTTAAAAGCCTTCATCTTCACTACATTGTGCAACATGATGCCTTTCCAAAGGAATGTAGCCAGTGCCATCTGCAAGCACATTGCTCACCAGCTGCAGTGGCTTCATATCGACACAGGTGACACGCAAAGACATCATTGTGCTTGAAGTGAGGTGCATGTAAAGCACCACAATCCAATAAAACTGCTCATCTTTTATACATGTACTGCGTTTTTGCTCCCACTTTGAGGATGACATGATGAGCCTGAATGCCATCAGCCATCCCATACAAAAACTGTCCCAACTTTCATTCAAATGACTCAACCTAACTGTGATAGGCCAGCAATTTTCTTGTTTGGATATGCTGTTCAGTTTGTGCATGTTATAGTGCAGGCATACCACCAATTGAGTTAAGCATTGTGAAAATCAAGTACACTACATTGCCTGCTTAAGCACATGAACATTAAGCAACAAAATCTTTTTCTGCTCATGCAGTGACCTACAGCTGCAAAGGAAGACACAAAGACAGTGCAGACGTGTAGGTAATATCAAGTTTTGATGCAGACATAGTAAGCTGTGGTGAAGAATGAAGTGTAATCTGTGTTTCCACTTCTGCATGAATTTTGTGGAATAAACCATTGCAAAATGAATGTGTGGCATCAGCAACAGATAGCCAGGCACCATCACAAAAAGAAGCAAAATAATGCTGGGGAGTGGTTGTCGAAAGTTGCAGGTTCTGGAGGAGAGAGACAAAAGGACAAGACTGCATCGATCAATTGGACATGACTGAAGGCATGCACGGTATGTCGAGCAAGAAGCGGATAGAAGGAGTATTAAGGAAACGCATGAAGGAGAAGTCTGACAGTGTGTGAAGGCAAGAGCATCACATAAAAAGAAAAATTTGAAGAAAGTAGCAAATGAATAAGGAGATCGGATGCCAAGGAGCAAGCATTTTCTGCTAGAAATGTTATTGCTCTCCTGTTCGCCACATAAGCATTGCGGATTAAACGAAGTCTCACTGTTTCGTGCAATGCGTTTGTCACTGGCTGACCACAAATGAATCGCTGTGTAATGAGCATTAAAAATTTCTTTTCAGCTCCTACTTTGTGATTGATGAGCCGGCTGTGTTTATATAGGTGCGGATCCACCTGCAGAGGGTCATCACTGAATTGCATTTTTTTTACAGGAGCGTGGACGCCTGCATAAATAGTGTTTTTTGACTGACTGCACATGTTACCAGGCTTTTTATCAATCTTTTAAATCACCCACACAGGCGTACGTTATGCTCTTCATTTAGTACAGAGGGTTAAACATCGAAAAAATGATGCAGCTCAAATAGGTTGAACGTGTATGCGTTTTCTATCCGCAGTGACGGACAACATGGCTCGAGCGTTGCATAATACCGTTTGCCTAAAGCCAGCTTCGAAGCCAGCAATGAAGCATGCGCATTGTATTGCGGCAAAGTATACCAAGAGTGAAAGCGGCCACTATGATATACGTGCCCACTTGCCGTCACGTCTCCTGCCGCAGTACAAGCACGGAGACGCCGAACAAGTGTACTGGCAGGCATTCAGAGTATTTCGCATGCGGTTGTAGCGATCTGAGCCCTTGTTTCGTCCACACAGAGCGCCCCGTATATGAGCTAGACATCGTAACAGCCGGGATTATTCAACGATCTACGGCTCAGATTGCATGGCGACGCAAGTACACACATACACATACAGAGTACAAAATTTTTATTCCCACGAATCTCCAAGTGTGTTGTATGCTCAGTTACATTAAGAACTAATGCATCGGCACGGCAGTTAATTCATAAACTGTTTCCGTTCCCGCAATTCCCCTGCAGTGTGTGGTATGCTCTGCTGACCTTGATCAACGACGCTAATGAACAATGCATCGGCACGACGTAATGCTTTGCCACTAAAGTCATCCGAGAAGACACCTCACTTCCAAACGTATCCCCTTGCGACTACAAAATTTAATATGCTACCGTCGCAACAAAATAGCAACAAACTCACCTCGGACGCGGCTTTTTCGCCTTGCCGGTCACGCATGCTGTCGATTCTCTGCAGCAAGCTCGGCTAGGGACAAACGGAGCAAACGGTTTTCTTCCCCGTAGTACCTAAATGACGAGAAATTTTGAGCACCTAAAGTCCCCACATTTCTCTCTCGCAACCACTGCTCCTCGCGCGTGCGCAGAAAGAGCGGTGAAATCCAATTTCGATGTGCTCGTCGCAGCCACTGGCGCAGCCTTTCGCAACACACGCGGTACAATGATGATGATGTTAGGTGTGTTCTCGTACCACTGAGACATCTGGATGTGCGCTCAAATAGACACGTCTCTTGCACCAACACTGTGATTAGGGCTTATCTAAGCGGTTGCCGTTGTGTGAGGTGTTGCGTGAACCCATGCGTGAACCATAACGCTAACATACCTACACAGAATGAACACATTATTACACTGTAAGATTACATACGGGCGTGCCGGTGTGACACTCGGGCAGCCCAAGGACTGATTGAGTATTTTTGGATTAGAAGGAAACGTTTTACGTTCAAGCGCCTCGACTGATCAGCTGACAGAGAGAAAGCATGCGAGGGCGGCGATGGCAGCTAGCTTTGTCGACGATCTCATCTCAGTGCGCAGCCACCGGAGGCTTAATCTGTCCGAATTGCTGGACAACCTGCCCAAGCAACTCACCAAGGACGTCTTGCAGCAGCTGCACGCTGCCGTGCTAGAATGCGACCCGGAGTTGTGAGTACCGAAGGCGCGAGATCACGCGCAGTATTTGGTCTAGTTTCGTTTTTCTTGTGGTCGGCTTTCGTCCTTAATGTGCTCATCATTCGTTTAGCCTTCCGGCAGTGTATGCACATGTGCGAATCAAGTTCACACAGAGATGGTAATTTTCGTCTGAGGCCATGACATATGCATATGATGGCAGGCGCGCCAGCTTGACGGGCACTGCGCGCGCGGCAATTTCGGATGCTCGACGCACGAGGTTCAGCTTCCGACATTAAATATTGGTGAAAAACATCATTACAGGCAGACCTTTGCGTAATTTTCGAGCGCGTTTTATATCCGTTCAGTGTGACTCTGTTGAATATTTCTGCTGAGGACGAATTAATGCGAGTTGAGTTCTCGGAAGTGGATATATGTGTGGACTTTGTGAATGTTTTTGGTGACATTCGAGGTGACATGCAGGCAGGCCACTGACAGTGAGCAGTCTGGCGCTTGGCGCTTGACCGAGCACTTGCTCAGATCGGGTCACAGGCAGCGTAAGGGCACGACGACATACCTCCGGGACTGTTAATTGAAGTGTCTCGGCAGGAGTGGTGTACCTCGCAGCTCGCGTATACTGGCATCGTGAAACTTTGCTCTACGCAAACGGGGACGAAGAAACATACACAAGGACGAGCGCTTTCTTCGTCCCCGTTTGTATAGTGCAAAGTATCACGATGAATCGATTCCAACTAGGCCGGCTCGGAGTGATATACTGGCATTTTAGAGGGTGAACCCATCCCCACCGACTGGATCTGCAGCTGCATCAGCCTAGTGCCCAAGAAGCCTAGGTTGTCGAGCACAGCCTGTTACGCAATTACAGGCCTATCACCGTGACGAGTGTGCTGTACAGGCTATTTGAACAGGTGGTCAAATCCTGGATGAGCGCAGGGGCGGAAAAGAGTGGGCCCTTCACCTTCTGCCCCAGCCGAAGGATAATATTTTTGTTGTTACACACTGCATAGAGGTGGTATGAAAGGAATCTCGAGGACTACTTGGATGATTCCTTGACGTCACGAAGGTGTACGACAGCGTCCCACACGATCGCATGCTGTGCCACATGGCTTACATAGATATGCCAACTTAGTGGATATACCTTCTTCATCGCCTCTGCACTGATAGCTGAGTGGCCACTAGGTTTGGGGATAAGTCTATAGCCAGTGGCAGTCTGCAGAGGACTTAATCAGGGATGCCTAGTTTTGCCGATCTTATACATGTTGCACACACCAGGGCTGGAGCATGAACTTATCAAGTCTGGCATT
Source organism: Dermacentor variabilis (assembly GCF_050947875.1). Taxonomy (NCBI): domain Eukaryota; kingdom Metazoa; phylum Arthropoda; class Arachnida; order Ixodida; family Ixodidae; genus Dermacentor; species Dermacentor variabilis. The sequence goes on from NC_134575.1 coordinate 60,342,160, forward strand.
CTGCTCAAGATGCGCTTCACGCCTGAAGGCCTGCCATAGACATGACACTGCCAGGGCTTGTGTTTGTGGATGATATTGTTCTCTTAGCCAAAGACAGACAGCAGCTCCAAAGGCTAGTGACAATATATATCTGCTGATCATTTAGCAATGCTTGGCCTTCTATTCAACCCACAGAAGTCAGCCGTCGTCCACTTCGCTGGCGAAGTAGATGTCACCTGACAGTTCCAACTGCCTAGTGGGGACAAACTGCCATATGCCGCTGAATACTGATACCTGCACCTTGCAGTGACACTTAGTAGAATGAAAGGATATTATCTCGGGCACGAAGCACACCGGACAGAATACCCGGCACACTAATCGCATTCTGCACTGACGGAGCCTCTGGGGATGCAGCCATTATCTATTAGTGTGAGAACTATCGAAGGTGGTGGATGTACCAGCTTGACTTACGTGAATGCCGTCATGTGCCTGTCAGCCTATATATACCCTTAAATTGAAGGACAGCGTGAGGTTCGTTGCCTGGCTCTGGGGTGTCATAGCCAAGTTGCAATTTGGGCTATACAAGGGGATGTCATCTGGTCCCCTTTTGAGGCCCGTGAGGCCAGAAGCAAAATCGACTTGAGTACTGGCTTCACTACATGGCTGATGACATCTTGTTCAGGTATATGAGCTTCAAGTGCATTAGAACACAGTGGAGCCGCTTTGGATGCATTGCAAACACAAGGACGTCATCACTGTGGAACCTCTCTATGACAACAGTCGCGGCAGTGCCCTTCTGTTCGAGGCTTGCATGGGGACGCTGTGCACCCTGGACTACTACAGCCAGTTTGACTGCACCCCCAAGGCACAGGCTGCTATGTGCAGAGGGTGCGGCAGCCGTGAACCAGAGACTGTGGAACATTTAGCGCTCTGCTGTGTGAAGTTATCTCCTTGTCTCAGAGAGAGCGCTACCATGTCGTAGGCTATGTCGTAGATTTCAGTAGCTCAGACTGGACCTCTATGGATAGCATTTCTAGATATTAAGGGGGCCTATGACAACGTATGCGGAGAATTGTTATGAGATGTTCTCAAGCACAAAGGCATAGATGACAATTTCGTGGAGCTGCTGAGTACAAATTGTATGGGAAGGCTGAAAGTGTAATTAAGTGGCAGAAATTCACCAAGGACTGAAATAAACATGTCCTTTGTCTCCATTGTTGTTCACAAATTACGTTAGGGGAATAGAAGCACAACTGGAAAACAGTGCATTAGGGTTTGATTTATCGTACATGCGTAATGTACAAATGGTGCAATAGAAGGTCTCCGGACTGATATATGCGGACAACATAGTGCTACTAGTGAACAATGCAAGAGATCTACAGACATTTGCGAATATGTGTGGCAACACAGCAACAAATCTAGGCCTTAAGTTTAGCACATAGAAATAGGGAGTTACGATCCTTGTTGAGATGAATAATTACGTACTGTCAATTCAACAGCAAGTCATACCCATAGTCAAGCAATATGAATATCTCAGTGTAATATGAATATTTCGTTTTTTTCTAAGACTTCTTCTTGGGCAAGTTGGTGCGATAACTTCATTCTAAGAGCTTGTGTGCCTGACATGTGACACAGGCACATTCACTTTCGAAAGCAGTGGTTGTCAAATGTGGGTCCGCGAAGCCATCTTTAGGGACCTGCAAAACCCACGCCACCCTGCAAAAAAAAAGTTTTTTTAGGGCGGGGGGGGGGGGGGGGGGAGGGCGTGGTACTGCAAGCCTTGAGGCATTGTGGCAAGGGCTGCAGAAATGTTTCCCTTTCTCCGTGAGATGGCTGTAAACCCTTTGTTGCAGTTTCTTACGACATGCGTGCGAGCATGCTTTTTTTTCATGCTTGCATACTTGAAAAGAAAATACAGAAACAGGTTGAATATAGCTGCAGATGTGCAGCTCTGCTTAAGCGTGACCGCACCACATATTGACAAGCTGTCCAGATTGAATTGGCATGTCACTTTTGTTTGACCATTCTTTGCCAGGTAGCAATAAAAGGCACCTGTCTCATGTCACACACATGTTGTGTTAATTTACACCTACCCCACGCAACTACAAGGGGTCTCCCGTCACTTCTACCAGTCCACAAAGGGTCCCCGACACATCCGTGACAGAGAACCACTGTTCAAAAGGAAATTTGACTTAAAAACTAGTGTAAATACGAGCTGGTTGGTTTTGATCAAGTATCTCAGATAATCGAAACTGCTGGACATGATTGAGAAATAGAACAAAGTGGTAGCTGTGGCTTCCTTATTAATTTTTTTGCCATGCCCTATGCATGCAGTTGTAGATATTACGTAGATGTTGACTTTTGTGTTGTGGAAGCTTGGAAAATGGAGCAACCTCGAAAAATTCCATTGTGAGAAGCACAAATCAAAGCAGGGACAAATGGAATGAAAGATGTAAGGAAGATATTCATGGTAGGTCTACCTGGCATGGGAATCAATACACTGAGTGCAACACAGGCGTTGTGCGCTGTAACCTCTGCATTTATTTTAACAACTTCAAAGCAAGGTTTTGTGTCTACTGCTGCTTTGTTTGTGCTCGAATTTTGCTACAAGGTTGCATTTCCTAGTCCTTGTCCATTATTTAACCTGGCATTACTGCACGCCTAGTTCATCTAGAACAAATTTTTTAAAAATTGCTGTCACATGAGTATAAGCAAGCTGCTGTGCAAATGCGGACTGATTTTGCTACATGTTGGCACCTAAAACAAAATCTTGAATAACGGGTAGAGTGGGCAAGATGGCAGTGGATATGAAAAATGTGATTTGCCTACTTGCCTTGGTAGAATTCAGAAGGTGCTTTTGCATTATTGAAACATGAAACTCAATGCCTGCTTGCAAAGTCATTCTGTTGCACTCGTTATCCATGCTGCTTTGTGTGCTATGTGAGTGTCACCGATTGGTTCTGACAACCAGTGTTGTTTCCATCAGCTTGTACTTAATGTCCCCATGGTGTGACAGGATCCCCCAGCAAGAGACGGCTGTCAGCAGCCTCCTGGTGGCCGTGCTGGACGAGAAGTTGCCACCAGGCCGCCGCCACCTGGCCTTGTCAGTGCTGGAGTCCCTGTGTCCCCAGTATGGCCTCGAGGAAATGCTGCTTCCCTTGCCTCCGCATCAGCTCACATTGTTTCTCCAGGCACTGCTCGCACAGGTCTGTCAAAAACGTGCCGACACATTTTTTTCCAAGTTGCAGCAGATTAACCTCATGTCTCACACATAAAAGGACAACACCTAAGCTAGTATGAAGATTGGAAGACATTTATAAGCTATTTTAATTTGATAGTACAAAGTACCGTATTTGCATGATTCTACCGTGCCCCCAATTGTAACGCACAGCTATTTTAGTGCCTAAATAACAAAAAAAAAAATAACTTGGTGCTGATTCTACTGCACACATCAAGCAATAAAACCTGAGTAGTATATGTGTAACACGTTGAAATGATCTTATGGACATACAAAAGCACAGGCACACGCACAGCTGAACCTTACTGGCTAGTTGCTTCCGAAGTTCGACAACACTTCCTTTTCTCTGTCTGCCGACCACAGAAAATCATCTTCAGTTCTATATAATGCATTTTAAGTTCCTTTGTCGCTGCCAGTTGCCGACGCATGTCTTGGGAATGCCAAACACATGTGACCCTGCCCAGTTACCCTGTTCTACTGCCGGAAGGATCGCCTTATAGTTGAAGGATGCCTTGTAATGAAAATGTCTTTTTAAAGCATGAAATGCTTTTAGCTCCCATTATCGGCGACCTTCTAGTGTCCCTGAGCCAAAAGCCAGAGCCTTTATCCAGGCACTCGAGTGAGAACACCTGGACAAGTTGCAAGAGCAAAACGAGAACGTGCGTGGGCAACTAGTCAAAATTAAAGAAAAAAATGCGGTCCCTGGCCCCCAACCCTTTGTACAGGACCGCATTACATACGCTAGTTATTGCCCAAACAAGTTACAAAAAACATTGCTTACGAGTTCTTCCTTATGTTTGTTCACAATATCACTCAAGCTGTAACTTCTAGTACACTGAAGTTTTATTTGCAATTACCAATAGCGATGTTCGAAAGGCATGTGCAGGGCACCATGCACTTCATTGTCATCTTTTGCCACTGAGACAGGGTTGCCTTTTGAGCGCCAGTGGTCCGCGAGTTCCATGGCCTGGGTTTTGCGTCGCCACGACAGATGGCACCACGCTGCATGGGGCCTCCTTCAGGCCATTTTTCTTTAGCTCGGCAGTGCACTCTGTTGTGCCGCCTTCAGCCGGTTTTCTTCTTTTAGCTGGGCAATGTCCGTATGGACCAAAACACCACATGGCATGGTGTGGTGCGGTGTGGTGTGCCGTTGCAAACATGCACTACACCCATTTTAAGATTGTGGCTAGTGTAATTTCCAACCAATCTGCTTTGCCGGTTGCCATTTTATGCTTACATCTACTCTTGATTACGAGAGAGCCAGCGATTTTTTCCATCCTGCCGCTGGACTACCTCCACAAAAGGCGGTTGAACAGAAGCACTACGACAGGCATATGGCAAACTGGAAAATGGCGACTGCAAACCAAGGTGTAAAACAATAACATCTGTTCAATGGCAGTATAGCTAACTACCTTGTAGTTAGATTTTTTTAGTGAGTATCGGTATTGTTTTTGTTTTTGAGTAGAAATAGTTACAATTGTAACATGCACATGGATTTGAATGCACCTTTTATACAACGAACATGCACAGTACAATTGTGCAAATGCAATATATCGCAATGTGATGTACCTGGCATCATTAACAATATTGTCATGTTGTAGTGGTAGTGAACAACCAGACTATGTCACAAACTATGTCACAAGTTCAATGCTTTATTGGGCAAACTTGTGCCTAGATAAACAAGTGCCACTCTAAAGCACAATGATTGCAGTGAGTGCAGGTATTGGTAGTTAAAATTTGATTTACAGGTCAAGCCCATTGGTTCCTTATACATGACTCATTGTTCATTCCAGTGTAATCATTGGTCGTCGTGTGTATTCTAAAATATGCACCATTATTTGTGTCATGCATGGAATCAGATTAGACAAGATTTGTTCGTTATAGAATTGGCAACCACATTTGGAAAAGTTTCCGTACGTGTAGGAGCGTCTCGCTTCATGCGATAACCTTGTCGCAGCGGTTCATAATCATCATCATCATCATCATCATCATCATCATCATCATCATCATCCTAGTTACGCCCACTGCAGGCCAAAGGCCTCTCCCATACTTCTCCAACTACCCCGGTCATGTACTAATTGTGGCCATGTTGTCCCTGCAAATGTCTTAATTTCATCCGCCCACCTAACTTTCTGCCGCCCCCTGCTACGCATCCCTTCCCTTGGAATCCAGTCCGTAACCCTTAATGACCATCGGTTATCTTCCCTCCTCATTACATGTCCTGCCCATGCCCATTTCTTTTTCTTGATTTCAACTAAGATGTCGTTTACCCGCGTTTGTTGCCTCACCCAATCTTCTCTTTTCTTATCCCTTAACGTTACACCCATCATTCTTCTTTCCATAGCTCGTTGCGTCGTCCTCAATTTCAGCAGAACCCTTTTCGTAAGCCTCCAGGTTTCTGCCCCATGTGTGAGTACTGGTAACACACAGCTGTTATACACTTTCCTTTTGAGGGATAGTGGCAACCTGCTGTTCATGATTTGAGAATGCCTGCCAAACACACCCCAGCCCATTCTTATTCTTCTGGTTATTTCAGTCTCATGATCCGGATCCGTGGTCACTACCTGCCCTAAGTAGATGTATTCCCTTACCACTTCCAGTGCTTCGCTACCTATCGTAAACTGTTGTTCTCTTCCGAGACTGTTAAACAACACTTTAGTTTTCTGCAGATTAATTTTCAGACCCACCCTTCTGCTTTGCCTCTCCAGGTCAGTGAGCATGCATTGCAATTGGTCTTCTGAGTTACTAAGCAAGGCAATATCATCAGCGAATCGCAAGTTGCTAAGGTATTCTCCATCAACTTTTATCCCCAATTCTTCCCACTCCAGGCCTCTGAATACCTCCTGCAAACATGCTGTGAATAGCATTGGAGATATGGTATCTCCCTGTCTGACGCCTTTCTTTATAGGGATTTTGTTGCTTTCTTTGTGGAGGACTACGGTGGCTGTGGAGCCGCTATAGATATCTTCCAGTATTTTTACATATGGCTCATCTACACCCTGATTCCGTAATGCCTCCATGACTGCTGAGGTTTCGACTGAATCAAACGCTTTCTCGTAATCAATGAAAGCTATATATAAGGGTTGGTTATATTCTGCACATTTCTCTATCACTTGATTGATAGTGTGAATATGGTCTATTGTTGAGTAGCCTTTACGGAATCCTGCCTGGTCCTTTGGTTGACAGAAGTCTAAGGTGTTCCTGATTCTATTTGCGATTACCTTAGTAAATACTTTGTAGGCAATGGGCAGTAAGCTGATCGGTCTATAATTTTTCAAGTCTTTGGCATCCCCTTTCTTATGGATTAGGATTATGTTAGCGTTCTTCCAAGATTCCGGTACGCTCGAGGTTATGAGGCATTGCGTATACAGGGTGGCCAGTTTCTCTAGAACAATCTGACCACCATCCTTCAACAAATCTGCTGTTACCTGATCCTCCCCAGCTGCCTTCCCCCTTTGCATAGTTCCTAAGGCTTTCTTTACTTCTTCTGGCGTTACCTGTGGGATTTCGAATTCCTCTAGGCTATTCTCTCTTCCACTATCGTCGTGGGTGCCACTGGTACTGTATAAATCTCTATAGAACTCCTCAGCCACTTGAACTATCTCATCCATATTAGTAACGATATTGCCGGCTTTGTCTCTTAACGCACACATCTGATTCTTGCCTATTCCTAGTTTCTTCTTCACTGTTTTTAGGCTTCCTCCGTTCCTGAGAGCCTGTTCAATTCTATCCATATTATAGTTTCTGATGTCCGCTGTCTTACGCTTGTTGATTAACTTGGAAAGTTCTGCCAGTTCTATTCTAGCTGTAGGGTTAGAGGCTTTCATACATTGGCGTTTCTTGATCAGATCTTTCGTCTCCTGCGATAGCTTACTGGTTTCCTGTATAACGGCGTTACCACCGACTTCTATTGCGCACTCCTTAATGATGCCCATGAGATTGTCGTTCATTGCTGCAACACTAAGGTCCTCTTCCTGAGTTAAAGCCGAGTACCTGTTCTGTAGCTTGATCCGGAATTCCTCTAGTTTCCCTCTTACCGCTAACTCATTGATTGGCTTCTTGTGTACCAGTTTCTTCCGTTCCCTCCTCAAGTCTAGGCTAATTCGAGTTCTTATCATCCTATGGTCACTGCAGCGTACCTTGCCGAGCACGTCTACATCTTGTATGATACCAGGGTTCGCGCAGAGTATGAAGTCGATTTCATTTCTAGTCTCACCATTCGGGCTCCTCCACGTCCACTTTCGACTAACCCGCTTGCGGAAAAAGGTGTTCATTATCCGCATATTATTCTGTTCTGCAAACTCTACTAATACTTCTCCTCTGCTATTTCTAGAGCCTATGCCATATTCCCCCACTGACTTGTCTCCAGCCTGCTTCTTGCCTACCCTGGCATTGAAGTCGCCCATCAGTATAGTGTATTTTGCTTTGACTTTACCCATCGCCGATTCCACGTCTTCATAAAAGCTTTCGACTTCCTGGTCATCATGACTGCATGTAGGGGCATAGACTTGTACCACCTTCAATTTGTACCTCTTATTAAGTTTCACAACAAGACCTGCCACCCTCTCGTTAATGCTATAGAATTCCTGTATGTTACCAGCTATTTCCTTATTAATCAGGAATCCGACTCCTAGTTCTCGTCTCTCTGCTAAGCCCCGGTAACACAGTACATGCCCGCTTTTTAGCACTGTATATGCTTCTTTTGTCCACCTAACCTCACTGAGCCCTATTATATCCCATTTACTACCCTCTAATTCCTCCAATAACACTGCTAGACTCGCCTCACTAGATAGCGTTCTAACGTTAAACGTTGCCAGGTTCAGATTCCAATGGCGGCCTGTCCGGAGCCAGGTATTCTTAGCACCCTCTGCAGCGTCGCAGATCTGACCGCCGCCGTGGTCAGTTGCTTCGCAGCTGCTGGGGACTGAGGGCCGGGGTTTGATTGTTGTGCCTGGTGGTGGTCTCGTGCTGACGATGCCCTCTCGGTGAGTGCATATTTCCCCCCTCATCTTTTAAGACAATACATACAAACATTTGTCTCGCAAACCAGATTTATTTCAAGAGAATTTTCCACGTCTCAATAATTTCTCTCATCGTATTCGAGTGCTGATTGCCGTGTTATAGTTTGTTAACGAAATTACCCCTCAAGTCCAAATATTGTAAGGCAGTTTGTCGTGTGCGTATCATGGCCACGCATGCTTATATCGCCTTTCCGTTTCTCTACCACGGTTGCGCTTTAAAACCACGGCGCTGCAAGTTTGCTTCAGAGATTTTCCTTTTTTTTCCCTCTTCTCCGCCCTTAAACTGGCTCTCTTAACTACTACACGCAGAGACAATGAAACAGCGCGCGCTTTAGATCCTATAGATGAGATGACTATTTACAATTATCATTAGGGTTATAATTATATTCGAGTGCTGATTGCCGTGTTATAGTTTGTTAACGAAACTACCCCTCAAGTCCAAATATTGTAAGGCAGTTTGTCGTGTGTGTATCATGGCCACGCATGCTTATATCGCCTTTCCGTTTCTCTACCACGGTTGCGCTTTAAAACCACGGCGCTGCAAGTTTGCTTCAGATATTTTCCTTTTTTTTCCCTCTTCTCCGCCCTTAAACTGGCTCTCTTAACTACTACACGCAGAGACAATGAAACAGCGCGCGCTTTAGATCCTATAGATGAGGTGACTATTTACAATTATTATTAGGGTTATAATTATATTCGAGTGCTGATTGCCGTGTTATAGTTTGTTAACGAAACTACCCCTCAAGTCTAAATATTGTAAGGCAGTTTGTCGTGTGCGTATCATGGCCACACATGCTTATATCGCCTTTCCGTTTCTCTACCACGGTTGCGCTTTAAAACCACGGCGCTGCAAGTTTGCTTCAGAGATTTTCCTTTTTTTCCCTCTTCTCCGCCCTTAAACTGGCTCTCCTAACTACTACACGCAGAGACAAGAAACAGCGCGCGCTTTAGATCCTATAGATGAGATGAATATTTACAATTATTATTAGGGTTATAATTATATTCGAGTGCTGATTGCCGTGTTATAGTTTGTTAACGAAGCTTCCCCTCAAGTCTAAATATTGTAAGGCAGTTTGTCGTGTGCGTATCATGGACACGCATGCTTATATCGCCTTCCGTTTCCCTACCACGGTTGCGCTTTAAAACCACGGCACTGCAATATTGCTTTCCTCTCCTTCCTTCTTCTCCGCCCTTAAACTGGCTCTCTTAACTACTACACGCCGGGACAAAGCAACAGCGCGCGCATGCGATCCCATAGATGAGATGAATACATATATATAGAAAAGCATCAGTCATAGCTCTCGAAGTATAGCCTTCCGAGCCGTTTCCTTTTTCTTTCTTTTTTTTTTCTTTGAAAGAAGTCCTATTAGGGTTATTATAATTACACGAAGGTATTTCGCCCTCGCCAGCAGCAGTACTTGAGATAGCTATTCCGGCGGCTAGCTTCCCACGCTATGCGTGTCGCCCTCGCACCTGTCTAAGCTTTCCTAGACGCTAGAGCTATACTATGCCTGCACAACCTTGAGCGATCGGAAAGCGCGTTTTCCACGCTTGGCCGGCGGAGAGGGGAGGCTTCGTTCCGGCCGCGAAGCTCTCCACATCTCCGTAAGGTGCCTGGTGGTGGTCTCGTGCTGACGATGCCCTCTCGGTGAGTGCATATTTCCCCCCTCATCTTTTAAGAGATTCAATACATACAAACATTTGTCTCGCAAACCAGATTTATTTCAAGAGAATTTTCCACGTCTCAATAATTTCTCTCGTCGTATTCGAGTGCTGATTGCCGTGTTATAGTTTGTTAACGAAACTACCCTCAAGTCTAAATATTTCAAGGCAGTTTTCCTAGTCTCTAAAGCCGCTCGAGTTCACGCTGCTCCTCTGGCGGCCATTTTTCCAAGAAATTATGCCTTCCAACCACTCAGAATCAGCAAAAATCGACTGTCGCGGACAACATCAGTACCTTTCCACATAAGTATGAGACTCGGAGCAGGAGCTATGCTGCTTGAAAGTAACCGCTGGCTTGACGAACCAACCGACTGAGCTACCTTTACGGGCAACATTGAAGGATCACGAGTTCAAATCACAAGTTATGTTCCTTTTTTTCCTTTTTTTTTCTTTCTTTTTAATGTCTTTTCCTTCATTTTATCACTGTATGGAAACCCTCCAAAAAAAAAGAATTATATATCCTCAATTATGTGTGGCCACACATGTGCAGGTCATAAATACCAGGTTCTATAGCCGAGTGCCATCCATGCGGTATAACCGAGCTCAGATTGGCCCACCTTGACTGATCAAATAGGGCACCACTGTAGGTTAAATGAGGCGTACAACTCCTGCGGGACCCGCCGTGGTTGCTCAGTGGTTATGGTGTTAGACTGCTGAGCACGAGGTCGCGGGATCGGACCCCGGCCACGGCGGCCGCATTTCGATGGGGGCGAAATGCGAAAACACCCGTGTACTTAGAATTTGGTGCACGTTAAAGAACCCCAGGTGGTCGAAATTTTCGGAGTCCTCCACTACGGCGTGCATAATCAGAAAGTGGTTTTGTCACGCAAAACCCCATAATCCAATTTTTAATTTAACTCCTGCGGGGACGGTAGAGTATCCGTCTCCAGTGCAAGAGGACCGTGATTCAAATCCCGGTGCCGCGCAATTCTCCACCGGAAAATACAAAAAAAAAACGTGTGTTGAGAAAATTGCACGAACAGGCCTGGAGTGCGGCCTGATCCCGGTGACCATAACCGGTAACGCACTCTCTCACCAGAGCAGGATTGGCCACTCTGGTGCAGTACTTGGCCACAACCTCCTCGCAGCGGTTAGCCGGTGAAAAATGGTTTCTGGAAAAAGATACACAATTTATGCGTGTCAATATTGTGATATTATGACACATAGTGAATTTGCTGATGTTGTGCTGCAATAAGTCTGTGTATGATGACGATAGCTCATAAAGAAATGGACAAGAATGCTCTGTGTATTTATTCTCGTAGCACTTGCTTGTGGCAGCTGCAGCGACTGCAGAAGTGTAGCAAATCCAGTATGTCATGATGTCATAACACACCCACCACCTGGCTACCAAAACCAAAGCTGTGCCATAGGAAGAATATTACAATGAATTATTCAGGGCATTCTGACATTTCCCTATGGTTTATTGGGTTTGGGGCCTTATTTAATGTAAGATAATGACGAGTCCATAATGTCAGTATTAGTATTTTAAGACCCTGCAGCACTGCTTCTGCAAATGCGCATGCCAAGATAGCTTTCTTAGAACTGCAAGCACTAATGAAGGTAACCTTTTGACCTGTTGCAGTCATGAGCATTTAGCCACTTTACCGTTGTCCCAACCAGAAACTATTTCATGCACTTTGGACGAGAGCACTCGTATGAAGGAAAGCGTACCATGGGGATTTATTTGTGTGTGTGTGTGTGTGTGTGTGTGTGTGTGTGTGTGTGTGTGTGTGTGTGTGTGTGTGTGTGTGTGTGTGCGTGTGTGATAACTTTATTTGGAATCCGGCGATTGGGAGGCCCGGGCCTGGGGCCGCCTAGATGGCCACTGGGAGCTGCTGCTCCCGTGCGGCTTCCTTCGCTCGCTGGACGGCCCAAAGTTGGTCTTGGAGTTCTGAGCTGAGCAGCACGGCCGACCACCGCGCCCGTAGATTTTCTGGGGAGACTGCCATTTTATTTTGGTATATTTCACATCCCCACAACATGTGTTGAAGGATGGCTCTAACAGACTTGCATAGCTTGCACATATCGCTCTCGTGTGTATCGGGGTAGAAAGTTTTTAGTTGCACGGGACTCGTATAAGTTTCTGTTTGTAGTCGCCTCCAAGTAACGGACTCAGCTCTGTTCAGTTTAGTGTGAGGCGGTGGTAATACCCGCCTCCGATTTTGATAGAATTTGGTAATATCACTAAATCTTGTTAATACATCTTTTTCCCTCCAGATTTCCTCCTCTGTATTCTCCTGACCGATGGAAGTCACTCTTTGCTCAGCTCGGCGAGTAAGACCTCGAGCTTCGCGGTGTGCTACCTCGTTGTGGTTGACTGCGGGAATGTCTGGAGTCGTATGCGCTGGGAACCAGATCAATTGCCTGCCGTTCTTCTCTGCATTGGAGAACTTTGCTTCATTGACTCTGATGATGTGCCATGCCTCAGGAGAGATCCTACCTTTTGCATAATTTCTAATGGCCGCTTGAGAATCGCTAATGATGTACTGAGCATTCGTGGAGACCAATGCTAGTGCAATGGCTACCTACTCTGCTGTCTCGGAATGTTTGGTATTAACTGATACGCTTGTAAGGGGTTTTTGGGTGTGATCTACGATTACTGCTACATAGCTATTTCTGTCTGGGTATTCAGCCGCGTCTACGAAGGTTGCTCTGTCGTCTGACCCAAAGCTTCGGATAATTTTCTCTGCTCTACTCTTGCGTCTGCCGTCGTTGTAACCTGGATGCATGTTCTTGGGTATATTTGGTACTAGGAGTTTGTCACGAATTTCTCGCGTTATCGTGCTCTTTTCCCCGTATAGATTGTGATAATTCATTCCTAGTTTGCTTAGTATATGCCGTCCCGTTTTGCTTTTGGTTAGTCGCTCTGCTTGAGATGTTTGTTGTGCTTCTATGAGTTCGTCCAGTGTGTTGTGGAGTCCTAACTTTAGCAAGGGATCCGTGCTCGTACTGATGGGAACCCCTAGCGCTAGTTTGTATGCTTTTTTTATCATGTTGTTAATTTTACGCTTTTCAGCTGCAAACCAATTGTGGAAGGCTGCTATGTATGTGATCTGACTGATTACGAATGATTGTATCAGCCGTATGATACTTTCTTCCTTCATACCTTGGTGCTTGTTAGTAATTCGTTTGATTAATCTCATGGTGTTTGTTACCTTTGTGTCTAACTTCTTTACGGTTTCCCTATTTGTGCCTTTGTTCTCGATTACCAGACCCAGCACTTTGAGCTGGTTGACTATTGGGATATTCCGCCCGTTCTTGGTGTGTAGCTTGATTTCCTCATGAGCCTTGTTTCTGTTGTATCCTTTGGGAGGCCTGCCTCTAAATGTGGGGCGGTACAATAGAAGTTCAGATTTCTCTGCAGAGCATGTGAGGCCTGTTCCTATGAGGTGTTCCTCTACTGTGTTAATTGCTGTCTGGAGTCGTTGTTCTATTGATCCGTCGCTGCCATCACAGGTCCAGATAGTAATATCGTCCGCGTAGATTGTGTGATTCAGGGACTCTATGTGATTTAATTTTTCGGGGAGTCCCATCAAGACGAGATTAAACAGCATCGGCGAGATGACAGCGCCTTGCGGCGTGCCGGCCCCCCCTATGTCGATCTCGGGCGACTTGAGCCCTCCGACGGAGATGACTGCTTTCCTATCTGATAGGAAGCTCTTGATGTAGTTATACGTCCGTTGCCCTAGTCCTATTCGTTCGATGTTTTCCAATATGGTTGCGTGGTTGGCATTATCGAAAGCTTTTTTAAGATCAAGGCCCAAGATGGCCCTTGTCGAGCGCGTGTTATAATCGATTATCTGATGCTTAAGTTGGAGCATCGCATCTTGTGTCGAAAGATTTTTGCAAAATCCTATGATTGTATCTGGGTATATGGTATTATCCTCTAAGAAGTTGTCTACTCTGTTTAAAATTACATGTTCCATTAATTTTCCGACGCAGGATGTTAGGGAGATTGGTCTGAGGTTGTCTATCTCAAGCTTCTTGCCAGGTTTTGGAATGAGCGTTATCGTCGCTTTCTTCCATTGAGCTGGCACTTCTCCCTTTACCCAACACTCGTTTATGTATTCTGTTAGTTTGGCTATCGATTCATCATCCAGGTTCCTGAGAGTCTTGTTGGTTATACCGCCCGGGCCTGGGGCGGATTTGGTGTTTAACTTTTGTAGGGCCGCGCGGATTTCTGCCTCTGTGAGTTCCTCGTCTAATTTTGCGTTTGTATTCCCGTTGTAGCTGGGATAGATGCAAGGGGGTGCCTGTTTTAAGTATTTCTGCTGTAATTCATTGAGAAATTCCTCTTCTGTACCCTCATATGCGTGTATTAACTTATTAATGGCTTGCATGTGATTTTTCTTGTTATTGTCATGGTCAAGCAGGAACCTGAGCATGTGCCAGGTTTTGCCGGTGCTTAATTGTCCGTCCATGGAATTACATATCTCGTCCCATTGTTGTTTGGTCAATTGCTTAGCATGTTCTTCTATTTTTTTGTTGAGGAGTGCTATGCGCTTTCTTAACTTTCTGTTATGCTTCTGACCGCTAAGTCTATTCTGAAGCGACTGCTTAGCTTCCCACATGTGGAGAAGTCTGCTGTCGCATTTATCCAAGTTAGATTCAGGTGGTGCTATTTTTGTGGCAGCTTTGACGTCATCACTGAGCTCCTTAGTCCATTGTTCTATGTCTGCGATTGATCGTTGATGTGTCTTCTCTCGCGTTCTACGAAATAGTTCCCAGTCTACTAATTTGATCTGTCGTTCCTTGGGTCTATTCGGCCCTTCTCTGACGTGTAACTCCAATATGCGGTGGTCACTACCCAAATCTTCCAGTGTGTTGTGCCACGTCGCCTTTTCAATATTCTTGGTAAAGGTTAGGTCTGGGGTTGTGTCCCTGTTTAGCGCCGTGCCTACTCTGATTGGAGTGGCGGGGTCTGTGACAAGCGTGAGGCCTAATTCTTGCGAGTCGTTCCATAAGTCCCTTCCTTTTGCTCTGGTATATAAGTATCCCCACGTGGTGTGTGGGGCATTAAAGTCTCCTCCTATAACTACCGGATTTTCTCCAGCAAGTCTGAGTGTTTTCTGGAATAGGTTCTTGAATTTGTGTTTATGTAGCATGGGGTTACTATAAATGTTGAGAATAAATAAGCTACGTCCTGTCTTTTTTTGTGGGATGAGTTCCAATAGAATATCGTCAATGTGCGTTATGCCTGTGTTGTGCTGCATGCAAGTTATGTTTCTTTTTACCAGCGTAGTTAATGCCCTGGTGTCCCCTTTGGCATAGCCAAAAGATCTGTATCCTGCTAGCTTTGCAATCCCGTGTGTTTCCTGCAGAATTATGACGTCCGGTGTATCCTTGTCTTTCAAATACTGCTGCAAAACTGACTTTTTGTTTTCGTAACTTCTACAATTCCACTGCCATATCCTGAACCCTTCTTTAGCGCGCCTCATTTCGGGTGCGACCATGGGAGGGAGACGGGAGGTTGGAGAGAAGCTGATCTTATATAATTAGGTGGTTGTGAAGTGGGTAAGGATTGTGGTGCTTCTGACGCAACAGAGAGGAGTCCATTACCTGGTGACTGGTTTGCCTCTAGGATGTCTAATCTACTCATAATTGCTGCTATTGCCTTAGCCATTTCATTCATCATTTCGTCCCATTTTTCATTTGACTTTTGTATTTCTGCTAGGCTCTTTTGAATATCGGCTAATGCTTTATCTACCACTGCGTTATCTTGTTTATCACTGATGGCTTGGGCCTTGCGTTTGAGTGGAGGGGGCTCATCCCCTTCGTCCATCTTATTGTCCGGGATTTCAAATGGCTCTTTCGTGCTCGCGTGTGGAGTGGAAGTTACCAGATTTATTTGGTTTTTTCCTTCCTTGAGAATTTTGATTTCATCGCTCATACGTGCTAGCAAAATCCTCAACTGCGCGTTCTCGTGTTTTAGTTGCTTGATCTCGTTATTAATGGCAGTCTCCCCACCAGCCCCCGGGCGCACGCCGTCGACCACGTCTGCCCAGCTCACCGTGTTAGTCTGGTTTGCTGAAGAGGATGGCCTAGTTCTGGACCTGGATCTGGATCGTGTCCCCGGTGTCCTGGAGCCGGACCGGGATAAGGATCTGGTGGTGGATGGAGACCTTGTTCTCGATCTGGAGCGTCGTTCCCTGGCGTTTAGGAGGCCAGGCGTTCCGCGAGACTCTGCTCTGTCTTCTCTTGAGATAGCGTCTTCATGTTCTTCTTGTCGTTCTCGTTGCAGTCTGTGCCATTGTCTCTGTTTAACGATGAAGGGCTTTTTGAATTTGGCTTTGCACGTCTTGTCTGCGGTCAGATGGTCCTCGTCGCATAACTGACATTTGGGTTGGCACCTGTGGTCTTTATCTGGGTTTGATGTTCCACATCCCGCACAAATCTTGTTGTCAGGGTTGGGACATACATCTCCTCTGTGTCCAAGTCTGTTGCATTGGTGACAGAAGTCCACTTGTTTCCTGTACAGGGAGCAAGGGAGTAGCGCTGCCCTGTATCGGACGTACGTGGGCGCTTTGTGTCCTTCAAAGAGCACAATCACTGTGGTGGTATTACTGAGTCTCTTTGCTGCTATCGCTGTTGGGTTTTTACTCGTAACCACCGCTGCTGTGATGTCTCTTGGGCCCTCGTCGAGTGGGATTCCTCTGATGACTCCTTTGGCCGTCATGTCAGGCGCTGTCTCGTAAGCATTGGTCTCGTAAAACTTGTCTTGAATCTTGATACGTGCTACTTCCTGATATTTGTTTGCACGCTCTTGATCCGAGGTACTGACGATGAGGATATTTTGATAATTGTTGGGGCAGACAATGTCCTCCTCCCTTTCGTCTCGAGGAATACCTGCCGCATCTTGTACCGCAGCTGTGAGGGGAACTATACCGTGCTCGGATTATTTGAGTCCTCCACGCGGTCTGATCACAATCTTGTAATCCCCTCTTGGCAAATGTGGCATTCTGCTTGCCTTGCATATGTGCTCTAGCCTGCCTTTCCATGGGTTAT
Source organism: Dermacentor variabilis (assembly GCF_050947875.1). Taxonomy (NCBI): domain Eukaryota; kingdom Metazoa; phylum Arthropoda; class Arachnida; order Ixodida; family Ixodidae; genus Dermacentor; species Dermacentor variabilis. Next base: position 60,359,125 of record NC_134575.1, read on the forward strand.
TGTTGCGCTTGTTGAGCCGCTTCGGCAACAAGGTGCTCTCGCGATGTTGGGAGGTTCGCCGGTCTGATCTTCTGTGTCTGACCTCCTTCCATCCCTTGCTTGTATCCATTTCTTCCTGGGATATGCTGCGCCCCTCTATGGTGACTTCCATCATTGAGAAAATGATCGGCAATTGTTGAGGAAGCCGGCTCCGGCGCGTGGCCTCGCGGCTCTCCCGCCACGAGGTGCGGCCAAAATATTGTCGTAGAGGCTTGAAAAATGGGAATCCCACCTGGTTTTCGGTATCCACTTGTTCCTGGGAACGAGGTGCGTCCATTGGCATGCAATAGCTGGTGGCTTTTTGGCGATTTGCGCTAGAAGAACATTCGTGGAATACGGAGCCGACGTGATGTGCATCCGCTCCCTCCGGCTTCTTCTTCTTCCCCGGGGATTTATTTAAAATTTTTTTTTTTATTAACAAGGACCTTGTACATACAGCACCCAACCAGCAACACAATGTGGGTGATCATCGCAAAAAACATTCCTTTAGTGTCCTCATTGCTGCTTTCATCTTCACTGCTATTATCTGAGGATATTTGATGGCTTTCTGAAGGCAGAATAGTACATTGCTCCTTTTTACTAAAATTACATTAAAGTTTGCATATTTTTAAACACTGGCTAGAGTTGGCTGAGGCACCCTGTACATATATAAAGTCAGCAGATTCTTTGCGCACGCTTTAAGAAATTCGTATGCGAGAATGGCGGCGACTTCCCTGCATGCATTTTACAGAAAAAACTCAATAGACTTAAGTGAATCTGAGGGTAATAATCTGAAGGTAATAATCTGAGCACAATCATATTATAAAAACAAGTCAGTGCGCTACAACACCAACACTCTGGAACTAACGTTGTCATACAATGTATACATTATATTCTGAGTAGGGTATTTCTTCAGACGACTACAGTTTAAAAAAGTGTGAAGCAGTGAGTATGTATATGATGCAGATGTCATGTGCCAGCTGATTGTATTCATGTAGTGTATCTGCATGTCACCACATATCAAAAATGATATTGCATTCCGTAGACACAATCTGTAGTACATTAGCAACATTGTAATTGCCTCTCAGAAACAATGTTGCATAAGTTAAAAACACATCATAGCCTATGTGCAGTAACTTTATGTGCGTTCATGTAGGTGTTCGTTGTTCTGCTTTAAAACTCTCGGCACCACCATCTCGGTGTCTATAACGTCTCGCTGCTGAGCTCAAGGTTGCAAGCGTGATTTTGGCCACAGCAGCAGCATGTTTAGGGAGACGAAATGCAGAAACATTCCTGTATACTTAGATTTAAGCGCACGTTAAAGAATTCCAGGTGGTCAAAGTTAATCTGGGGACGTATTCTGAAACGTTCGCCTCTGCGAAAGTTTCGCCCTGGCCACGCCTCCGCCAACGGCGCGTGCTGATTGGAGATTTTAGCAAAACCGGAAATTAAACAGCGCTATCTAGTAGTTCCGGCCTATGTCATTTTAACGTCATGGTGCCGATGGGTGCTCTCGACATGTATTCAATAAATGTACATGTCTTTTGGCGTCTCTTGGCGTTCGGTTGGTGGTGGAGTGTAGTAGAGATAAGATAGGCGGTAGTTTATAGTAGCCTTTTTGGTGGCATTTTACACGCGTTGTTTCGCGGCGATGTTTGTTGATTCATATAAAATAAAAAATTTCACACCTCCTTATTCAATTTGTTTTACCTAAAGAGGCCGTAAGCAAACATAGTCAGTGTGCAGAACCCGTACTGCAGCCACTACACTTGAAAACAACACACCCGAGCCGCTCTGCACTCGCTGAGCGCGATCTCTCGTGCGATGTGAAGCGTTTGAGAGCGCGCATTGGTAGTGCACGCTGACGTCACGGGTAAGCAGTCGCTTGGCTTACTGAATGTGACTTTTGCGGCGGCAAAACTTTCGCGGAAGGCGAACACTTCAGAATACGGCCCCTGGAGTTTTCCCACTTTGGCATGTCTCATAAGCAGGTTGTTATTTTGGCACGTAAAACGAAAGAACATAATTTTAAAGCCTCCTCATCTCTTTCAGGGTACAGACAGCCCACACTACAGAAGCCTTCTTGACAAGCTTTTGGGGTAAGCTCTGTATTGTTGTACTCTGTATGCATTTGCACTGTAAATACTCAATTCCATAAATGCAACTACACAGAAGCGTTATGTTTGGGTAAATTGTGAACGTCGTAGTCCGCTTTGACAGGTGACATTGTTGTCAGTGCAGTGACACTGTACCTACTCTGGTCTAGGCCTTCCTCAGTAGATTAGTGATGGCTAAAAAATCAGAGGGTCAGAAAAGAAAAAAAGGACGTTTTCCGTGGATATTAGCTCACGCTGAAAAAGCAACAACCACATAAACATGAGCGTGATTTTCTTCTGAATTGCAGTGCTAGTTCCAAGTCATTTGTCTTGTTTGACTTCTACTTGTCTTTGTTGTTCTCTCTGTTGAATTCATAAATGAAATGGTGACGCTTTCCTGCAGCGCTTTGGAGGATGCTGCCGTGGGTGCACCAGTCAAGCGTGAGATCCTGCTTTACGTGACACGTGTGGCTGAGGCTCAGGCAGACCTGCTGTCTCGGGGTGCGTCCCTCTTTGCTATTGTCAACTGCAGTGCAATTATAGGAAGGAATATGTTTGGCGGGGGTGGATGGTAATTAGAAGCTGGAAGAAGGGTAGCGAAGTAGCATTTACATCTTCTATTTAGACCTTTATTTTGTCGGGCTTTGTGGGAAACCTATCATGGCTGACCTGCTGTTGATCCACGTCAACCTTGTCCTCATCTGCTCTCGTGTACAGAGAGAGAGAGAGAGAGAGAAGGGAGGAAGGAAAGGCAAGAATGTTAACCAGACTGTGTCCAGTTTGCTACCCTACATGTGAGTAAGGAGGTTTGGGGAGTGAAAGAAAGCGTGTACAAAGTAGTGCTTTTGTGTAGGGCAGACTGCAAAAACACTTGTGTGTGGTGGTTTGGGTTTCCGTTGAAAAACTCCTGGCAGTGAAAAAATATTTACCTCAGCATTTTCCTAGTCCTTGTAATGCTTTGGAATGGTAATCTTTGTCAGTCAATCAATCAATCAATCAATCAATCGATCAATCAATCAATCAATCAATCAATCAATCAATCAATGCTTCTCTGGCTAGCTAAGAGGTTAAGGGTGTCAAGTAAGTGGCAGCCTGTGTTACTTCAGCGTGGTGGTAGCACAGAGATAGTAGCCCCAAAGGTGGACCCATGAGGCTAAGAACACTGACCTACTACAGGTAGGTGGTGCCAGAAAGAAGGCACAGCCTCCACAGCAGCACGCAATGAACTGCTTATTTTACAGCCCTTTCAATTGCCCCCGGATCTCCTTAGTCCTGCGAGTGCTGGTGTCATTTACGAAGGGGCCAAGTTAGTGCTAGTGGTTGTCCGTTGCGTGCATTTGAATATGTTTGAAGAGTCAACTGCATCTCGTGTGATCCCTTTAGCAGTGGTCCACACTGAATGCGCATTGCTTTCTGACCTCTCTTTAGAACGAAATGCAGTTATATATAGTGAAACCTCAGTATTATAAACACATGTGAAAAATTGTTGGATGTAATGAAATAAATCTAAAATGTATCTTAGCAATATTAGCATGTAACAAATATATGCCTTTAACGAATATCTGATATAACGAAGTTATACTTGTGTTGGACGCGGTTTCCTTACGAGGTTTGACTGTATACTATACTGTTACGTATGCTGTTTGTTTTATTGAAGCCGTGATGTTCGTCCGAGCAATCCTGTGTTCGATATGGGTGCAGAGGATGCGGAACGAGTCTTCAAGCAGCTGCCCGGCTGGCTCATGGATTGCTCGCTCTTTTCATCTCCACGCCTCCTCGGCGTGTCGTCGGTCACTGGCCCGTCGCCGTCTTTGACTGCCACTGGCTCCTCCCGGTTTCGCCGGTCCGAGTCCGCCCAGTCTGTTTCCGAGCTGGACGGCGTTGTCTCGCAGGAGACCTTCACGGTGCTCACATCTGGTCAGCTTCCACTTCATTTGAGTCTGCATTTTAATGCGATAGCATTCTTAGCCTACTGCCTCCAATTTGGCGTTGATGTCTTTTTTTATTTCTAACCTCTATCGACCTGCTGCGCGTGCACTCCGCAGGTGCCTGTCTGAGTGATAAAAGTGGGAATGTGCACTTTTCTAGCTGACAATAAATATAATGATTTGCACCTAAAAAAGAAGCTTATGCGATCGGGCCATAGTTCATTGGAAGTCAGATATGCTGAGCCCTGATTCTGCAGTACCAGCAGCACTAGACTGGCTGTGGTTGGGAGGCTGCATTTAATGAAGCTTTCTTCGTGGAGTCCAAAGGTGCGGACACTTTGTAGTGGTGCGGAGGCGTGTGGGGGGATGCATTAACGCAGTTGGCGTTCTCAGTCTACTTATACCACTACAGATTGTAAATCACGGTGTCTTCAGCAATATGGTGTGTCGCTACATGGCTTGAATGCTCATCGCACTGACTTCACCAGTCATCATGACATTGATTCTGCCAGAATTTTTTGTCCTGTCAAAATCTGTTGCAACGGCACAGTAACTGTGGCATCCAGCTGCCATTCCCAGCTGTATCAGTCATATTTCGTTAAAGAATGGAATGCGAGAATTTGGAATGCTTTGTGCCGATGGAATTTGTAAGGGAGCTACTGCTTCTTGAAGCTCAGAGAAATAAATGGCAGTTGCGTCATGTTTTTTTTTGGGAGGCGTCTGCATAACTTGTCAGTGCCTATGGATTGTCCTAAATGATTTCTAGTCCTGATTGCGGGATTCACAGTGCATAGGCTGTACTAGTAGAAAAATAGTCTGTCAGCTCACATGCACACACACACAAAACGAAACCAGCCACAACTGGTTTTTGTTTCCTATGATGATTTCACCACAGAATAAATTGCCAGAGATTGCTATACACTGTGGTATTGCAGATTCATTTGAACGCTACACTATAGTGTTGTATTATTATGTTATTATTACTATAGTGTTGTATTATTATGAATAGTAATGGTCCGTTTATAGTATTTATAAATTTTTCACCTTTTTGCTGTATGCACTGTAACAATTTAGTGATGTGTAGCCATCTAGGGTGGAACATTATTATTCCTTCTTTTAAAGTACTTTTTATAACCCATGTAACAAACATTTTTATCATGTATGGTTTCTTGTATCATGTTGTTTTTCCAGTCCTATATGTCTTATATTCTTGGCATTGCTCTCATTAGGTTGGTAGTAGTGTATTGGCATTTATTCCCGCCTTCAAAAGTTTACGAGGCAGGGCATCTGCAAAGAACTCTCAATAACTTTTTTGGCTTTGGATGGAAGAAAAGGTCATCTGACATGGTTTAGAAGAAGACAAAGTAGATTGTGCAGATGGTCTCCTCTGTGTTGGATAAGCCACTAAAAATGACCTGTGTCAATATAACCACCCTTCTGCCTTCCCGTAACAATATTTACAAAAATTGAGGGTGCAGCCTAGGATTAACGTCTGTAGCCACAGGTAGTAATGTGCAGTTGGCATGCTGGTGAACTCCAACAGATTGCATGGCCAGAGCATGTGGAGACTTGAGATTCTTTGCCAAAGTGGTGATGCCTCGTAAACCTTCGTTGCCGACAGTACCTCATTGGCGAAGGAAATTGGGTTGTTTCATCTACAGAGCTTTCTACAAAAATAATTATATAACTGACGCTTTAATCGATCAGTTATCTAAGGAATGATGGTAGTACAGTTGAACCTTGCAATAACGAAATCAGCGGGAAACGCGGAAAAATTCGCTGTCGCGAGAATTTCGTTGTTGCGAAAAGAGACAGCACAAATAGGTAATGCATCACAGAACAAAACTTTACTGTCCAAATTCCGTTAGGCTACTTTGCAAACTTTGCTCGAGGATATAGAACCGCATTGTTGACAGTACAAAGTGTGCCGCATGCGTTGACCAGCAGTGGCAGTACTGCCGTAGCGCAGAATTCTCGGTCAACTGCTTTCGGAGATGCGATCACTTGCCGAGATTTTGCGTAACTCGGCACTAGACGCAGAGCAACACCGCATGCAGCAGCATTTCTCCAGCGCACGCATTTGCCCGTAGGCGCTGACGTGTCCGCTGCCAATCGCAAAAGTGATCGTATCTCGTGTACGTGAAGGTAAATGATCGAGATAACGGCCCTTTCATGCAAATCTACATCCAGCGTAGAATTCGCACACAATGCCTGTTGGGTGGCACCAAAACCAGCGTTCTTGAAGTAAGGGATGCGTATTCCCAGACGATCGGTCAATCATGGCCCCATGCGTGACACTCCATATGCCGCGACCGCCATCTCAAGCGCCATAAACAATTCCACGTAGGTGGGATGTAGATTTCTTTGTTCTTGCTGCATTTTTCTTACCGAGGCGCACATTACGCAGTGCACTGCCGCGATCGGAATTGTTCGAAACGCGTGTCCAGTTTGTATTCAGTCTCGCCTCATGCGATTGGCCTAGGCCTCGCCGAGGCGTCAGCCGCGGGGAACGCAAAATGAACGCGCATTTCGAACAATGATCTACGATCTCGCCTGGTAGGCATGCAAACACCGTCGTCACATGTCGGTTGCAATGTGCGTGCTGCTCATGGTGCAGCTTCAGATGGGCAAACAACAGACAAGATGGCGGCCATGACATGTTTCCAGTGCACTGATCGCTTTCGGCGCTTGGTTGTTCTTGTGAACAAAAATGGTGGCACCCACACAAGTGTAATGTGGTGGTATCTTACGCAATTTTAATGCAAAACAATCGCATTTGAACACATTTTGGAGCCTGCTAGCCTTACGCAATATGCGGAGTTACGTTCCGGACAATTTCGTTGATGTGGGATTGCAGTACAGCTACATTTCGTTGCCGAGAGGTACGAAATGCATTGAATCCTATGGGCGTCTGCCGGGGATACAAAAATGTTTCGTTGTCGCGAGAATTTCATTGTTGCGATATTTCGTTATCGCGGGTTCGGAGTGTACATTACTTTGTCTTGTCTTCATGCTTGTGGCTTGAGACGTTCTTGTAGCATTGTATGTCACTCTTGATCTTTCTTAATTTCCAAACAGTCGTATTGTTCAGAACGCATGAAGGCAATGAGTTCCTTCACACATGCGTAATCATTGGAAAATCGCGCATTTACAATGCAATATGTGGTGAAAAATGATCAATTTGCAAAGTCACAGAGCCGTTTGAAGCCAGTCAGACGAGGCTTACACAAATGCAAGTACGTACTAAACATCATTCCCGTGCTGGCTGAACTGACATGCTTTCAGCTGTCGTAGACACCAGTGCCACAGTTCCTTCTAGTCATTTTCGTAGGAAACTCTTGTGGTTTAATTGGGCACCATCCTCATCTGCGTTGTATGCCCCCTCTTTGGTGCTTGCAGCCAAGTTCTACACGGGTGACCAGTGGCTGAACGGTGCGGTCTTCTCGGTGCTCGGTGTGTGGCTGCGGCGAGCTGTGTCCCTCTGCTACACCGACGAAACCCTGGTCTCGGCTAGCAGGAAGTACTGCCTCTACCTGATTGACCAGACGCACCGAAGTGAGTTTGGTACCCAGGCACCCTCACCTGTTCTTACCATTTAGGAGCTATACTGAACAACCCAGCTGCACTGGGCGTGCTGCCTTTGACGATGGCCTCGTGGTAGAGCACCTGCCTTGTACGTGAGATGTATTGGGCTCGCGATTTCATGGTGTGAATTTAGACGGGACAGAGCGAGATGCACAGGACTAATGCCTTGGCACTTGTGCACGACGTGTTGTTTGTTTTGTGTATTTTGCTCAGTGCCGTCTATATTTGCACCATAAAATTACGTTTCTTAGTACTTGTAACAAACTAGCCCATCTTACTTGCTTGAGTACTGGGATCAAATTCTGGTGCCACTGGTAGCCCGCCAGGTTTTTCTACGGGTAGAGTTGTCCCCCTGTCTGGTGCTCCTCTGAACTTGGGGGTAGTTTTCGTCTTGACAGGAAGCGCTATCTTTTTGTGTCCTCATGGCAGTGTACTGAAATGGGAGCGCAATAGAATTCACACTTACCAGAACTGTACTGCTTGAAAATCCCAATGTGTGCAGCTGTGTATGCATGGGGGCGAAATGCAAAAACACCCATGTACTTTCATTTAGGCGCACATTAACTCTTTTCGTACCATGCCTATTGTGCATCGTTAGCCCACTAACGGCGGGTTCAAAGGTACCTTTCAAGATCCATGTCCCTCATGGGCATACTGCACTAGACGACATGAAGGAGGATAACTATATTTGTGTTTTCTAAGCAGTCTGCTTTTTTCCCGCCAGGCAGTTATTTTTTAACACACTTTGAAGTTGCACGATTGTCAAAGCAGAAAGCAAGAATGGCCGCCCGTTATTGATGGTTTGAAATGCCCCTTTTGAGATCTTCCGCACTGCTCACAGACACTGTGCTATCGGACGGGAAGGAGAATAACTATATGTTTTCTAAGCAGTTAAATATTTTTCCCACAAAGCGGTAATTTTTGAACATGCTCCAAATTTTCATAATCATCAAAGTATAAAGGAAAAGTGGCCGCCTCTGAGAGCGGTGCGTGCGCTTTGACGGCTCACAGATCTCGTGATCCCGCTGTGTCTGCTGCTGATTTTATTGATGGATCAAGCAGCAGTGAGTCCAAGGATGCTGCCTTTTCCTTGGACTTCGACTCTGAAAGCGATGACTACACAAACCAGTTAGCTGCAGCCTGGCACGCCCAACTGTAGTGTGTGCAGTTAATAATTTTTATAGTTGAACACCTGTTCAATGAAAAATTGTGATTTTTGTCAGAGATAGTGCCTATTACACTACAATAAATTTTGTAAATCTTATAAGTTTTGTTACATATTTTTCTTAGTACATACAAATGTGTCTTTACAAACTTTGTTCAGTGTCATCCCACAATCTTGATTCCGGCAATTTAAATCCTTTTTATGACATACATCTCGTTAATAAAATTTTTATGCATGAAAAGTACATTCATTCTGTTTTTTGTTTATGTAATACGTAAAATATTGAGTGCAGTAGATCCGTCAGAAAAAAAATCTGGTGTAACCTACAAAAAACCTATTTTCCCTATGGTAGGGAAAGAGTTAAAGCACCTCAGGTGGTCCAAATTATTCCATAGCCCCCCACTGTGGTTTTACCTGCCAAAACCATGATTTGATTAAATCATGGTTCTGGCATGTAAAACCCCACATTTTTTTTCAGCTTTGTATGCTTTGTAAGCCCCGGTAACACAGTACATGCCCGCTTTTTAGCACTGTATATGCTTCTTTTGTCCTCATAACCTCACTGAGCCCTATTATATCCCATTTACTACCCTCTAATTCCTCCAATAGCACTGCTAGACTCGCCTCACTAGATAGCGTTCTAACGTTAAACGTTGCCAGGTTCAGATTCCAATGGCGGCCTGTCCGGAGCCAGGTATTCTTAGCACCCTCTGCAGCGTCACAGATCTGACCGCCGCCGTGGTCAGTTGCTTTGCGGCTGCTGGGGACTGAGGGCCGGGGTTTGATTGTTGTATTCATATAGGAGGTTGTGGCCAAGTATTGGCCACCTTGGTGCAGTACTTGGCCACAACCTCCTATATGAATACAACAATCAAACCCCGGCCCTCAGTCCCCAGCAGCCGCGAAGCAACTGACCACGGCGGCGGTCAGATCTGTGACGCTGCAGAGGGTGCTAAGAATACCTGGCTCCGGACAGGCCGCCATTGGAATCTGAACCTGGCAACGTTTAACGTTAGAACGCTATCTAGTGAGGCGAGTCTAGCAGTGTTATTGGAGGAATTAGAGGGTAGTAAATGGGATATAATAGGGCTCAGTGAGGTTAGGAGGACAAAAGAAGCATATACAGTGCTAAAAAGCGGGCATGTACTGTGTTACCGGGGCTTAGCGGAGAGACGAGAACTAGGAGTCAGATTCCTGATTAATAAGGAAATAGCTGGTAACATATAGGAATTCTATAGCATTAACGAGAGGGTGGCAGGTCTTGTTGTGAAACTTAATAAGAGGTACAAATAGAAGGTGGTACAAGTCTATGCCCCTACATGCAGTCATGATGACCAGGAAGTCGAAAGCTTTTATGAAGACGTGGAATCGGCGATGGGTAAAGTCAAAACAAAATACACTATACTGATGGGCGACTTCAATGCCAGGGTAGGCAAGAAGCAGGCTGGAGACAAGTCAGTGGGGGAATATGGCATAGGCTCTAGGAATAGCAGAGGAGAATTATTAGTAGAGTTTGCAGAACAGAATAATATGCGGATAATGAACACCTTTTTCCGCAAGCGTGTTAGTCGAAAGTGGACGTGGAGGAGCCCGAATGGTGAGACTAGAAATGAAATCGACTTCATACTCTGCGCGAACCCTGGCATCATACAAGATGTAGACGTGCTCGGCAAGGTACGCTGCAGTGACCATAGGATGGTAAGAACTCGAATTAGCCTAGACTTGAGGAGGGAACGGAAGAAACTGGTACACAAGAAGCCAATCAATGAGTTAGCGGTAAGAGGGAAACTAGAGGAATTCCGGATAAAGCTACAGAACAGGTATTCGGCTTTAACTCAGGAAGAGGACCTTAGTGTTGAAGCAATGAACGACTATCTCATGGGCACCATTAAGGAGTGCGCAATAGAAGTCGGTGTTAACGCCGTTAGACAGGAAACCAGTAAGCTATCGCAGGAGACGAAAGATCTGATCAAGAAACGCCAATGTATGAAAGCCTCTAACCCTACAGCTAGAATAGAACTGGCAGAACTTTCTAAGTTAATCAACAAGCGTAAGATAGTGGACATCAGGAACTATAATATGGATAGAATTGAACAGGCTCTCAGGAACGGAGGAAGCCTAAAAACAGTGAAGAAGAAACTAGGAATAGGCAAGAATCAGATGTGTGCGTTAAGAGACAAAGCCGGCAATATCGTTACTAATATGGATGAGATAGTTCAAGTGGCTGAGGAGTTCTATAGAGATTTATACAGTACCAGTGGCACCCACGACGATAGTGGAAGAGAGACTAGCCTAGAGGAATTCGAAATCCCACAGGTAACGCCAGAAGAAGTAAAGAAAGCCTTAGGAGCTATGCAAAGGGGGAAGGCAGCTGGGGAGGATCAGGTAACAGCAGATTTGTTGAAGGATGGTGGTCAGATTGTTCTAGAGAAACTGGCCACCCTGTATACGCAATGCCTCATAACCTCGAGCGTACCGGAATCTTGGAAGAACGCTAACATAATCCTAATCCATAAGAAAGGGGACGCCAAAGACTTGAAAAATTATAGACCGATCAGCTTACTGTCCGTTGCCTACAAAGTATTTACTAAGGTAATCGCAAATAGAATCAGGAACACCTTAGACTTCTGTCAACCAAAGGACCAGGCAGGATTCCGTAAAGGCTACTCAACAATAGACCATATTCACACTATCAATCAAGTGATAGAGAAATGTGCAGAATATAACCAACCCTTATATATAGCTTTCATTGATTACGAGAAAGCGTTTGATTCAGTCGAAACCTCAGCAGTCATGGAGGCATTACGGAATCAGGGTGTAGATGAGCCATATGTAAAGATACTGGAAGATATCTATAGCGGCTCCACAGCCACCGTAGTCCTCCACAAAGAAAGCAACAAAATCCCTATAAAGAAAGGCGTCAGACAGGGAGATACGATATCTCCAATGCTATTCACAGCATGTTTACAGGAGGTATTCAGAGGCCTGGAGTGGGAAGAATTGGGGATAAAAGTTGATGGAGAATACCTTAGCAACTTGCGATTCGCTGATGATATTGCCTTGCTTAGTAACTCAGGAGACCAATTGCAATGCATGCTCACTGACCTGGAGAGGCAAAGCAGAAGGGTGGGTCTGAAAATTAATCTGCAGAAAACTAAAGTATTGTTTAACAGGCTCGGAAGAGAACAGCAGTTTACGATAGGTAGCGAAGCACTGGAAGGGGTAAGGGAATACATCTACTTAGGGCAGGTAGTGACCACGGATCCGGATCATGAGACTGAAATAACCAGAAGAATAAGAATGGGCTGGGGTGCGTTTGGCAGGCATTCTCAAATCATGAACAGCAGGTTGCCACTATCCCTCAGAAGGAAAGTGTATAACAGCTGTGTGTTACCAGCACTCACATATGGGGCAGAAACCTGGAGGCTTACGAAAAGGGTTCTGCTGAAATTGAGGACGACGCAACGAGCTATGGAAAGAAGAATGATGGGTGTGACGTTAAGGGATAAGAAAAGAGCAGATTGGGTGAGGCAACAAACGCGGGTAAACGACATCTTAGTTGAAATCAAGAAAAAGAAATGGGCATGGGCCGGACATGTAATGAGGAGGGAAGATGACCGATGGTCACTAAGGGTTACGGACTGGATTCCAAGGGAAGGGATGCGTAGCAGGGGGCGGCAGAAAGTTAGGTGGGCGGATGACATCAAGACGTTTGCAGGGACAACATGGCCACAATTAGTACATGACCGGGGTAGTTGGAGAAGTATGGGAGAGGCCTTTGCCCTGCAGTGGGCGTAACTAGGCTGATGATGATGATGCTTGCAATAACTGAATTTTTTTTGCCGCTCAAATGATGGTTCCAATTAACTCGACAATTCTGGGTTTTTCAGAAAAGTGCCTTGACATTTTTAAATTATGCTTGCTGGCAAGTTCCATTCTTCACCTGCCCTCTGTGCTTCTGGAGGCACCCCGAAACATACCGTATTCATTTGATTCTAATGCACCCTCAGTTGTAATGTGTACCCATTTCTTTAAGTGGGAAATGGAAATTGGATGCCCTTGATTGTAACGTGTGTCTCGATTTTCATAATTAAATAAAATGCAAAATGCAATACCCTCTATTTTTTCCTCATCAGATTTTGGTAAGAGACAGTAACAGTGATTCATTCTTGCTTGGATAAAGGCAATTAAATATTCAAGATCACTCAGGTGGGTCCAAGGCTGAGGTGATCGCAGTGGTCGCTCCGAGGTGGGATTTGAACACACAGCTATAGGTGGTGTCTAACAATGACAAACTTTTGGCAATCGCGTTAGTTTTCGGCAACTGCAATACAGCAAAGCATGGACTTCGAGCTTGGAAGGTGGCATTAGCGACAAGATGGTGGGATTTGGACAACATCTTTGCAGTTTTGACTTTGCACTTGATTCTAATGCACTTGTCATATTGCAGTGAATTTTTGCCTCGAAAAAAAAGTGGCACATTAGAATTGAGTAAATATGGTAGTTTTCCCCCAAGGGATGGTGATATTAAATAAATTTTGCCCATGCTGTGATGTCAAGGGAACAAGCAAATGGAACTAAAACTAAAGTAAATAAAACTAAGTTAAATTCTTGGGTTTTGCATGCTGAAATATCAGCCTGATTGTGAGGCATGCCTTGGTGGGAGAGTCCGAGCTGATTTTGACCATCTGGACTTCTTTAACATTCGCCTTAATAGAAGTACACAGGCATTTTTGCTTTTCAGCCTCGTTGAAATGCAACTTCCACGGCTGGTATCAAACTTGCAACCTCGATCTCAGCAATGCAGTCCCTTAATAAAGTGTAACGAATATCAACAAAGAGTCTTTAAAGGGACAGACAACAGCTCAGAACATCAATTGAGATAACCCTGCTGATATGGAATGATTCCTATATTGTAGTGGCTAAAACGAGCCATGATTTTCTCATTAAACATAAATTAATGTTTTTAATTCATCACTAAAAGTAAGGAAAAATGACCTTTGGCGCCGCACGCGGCAAAAAGATGGAGCTGCATAAGGTGTTCACCACGTGACCTTCTACTAGCGTACGCAGTTCCTTGTCTTTCTATTAGTATTGAAATGCACTGCACTTTTTGTTATTATAAGTTTTTCCTGATTTACAATGTGCAGATAAGCCTTCCTTTGTAGTGCACTGGAAAGTGGTGCTGCCTTTGCCTTCATTTTCGATGAGGTTAGCTTGGCTCGTCTATCGACAGAACAAGGTCGACGGGGGCCGGCCAGCCATGACGTAGATGTGTACTTGGGCAAAAACGCGGTACTAATATAAGAAATGTCTGTACAACAACGCAAAGTTATTGCACCAGCATTTTATTTCCAAAAGTGATTGAAAAGGTCAAAATGTAGGTGGTTAACCACAGTTACACTCACTCCTGTGAGAGCAGAACGATGGGCGGCTTTTGCAGCTTGCGAAGTGGGCTATTGACATCACTCTCGCTTCTCAACGTTGCTGGAGGAGGAACTCTTACTTTTTTAGAGGCTGCTCAGATAGAAAAATTCTGCTTACTCAATATCCATGCCCTTTTTAGAAGTAACCGCTGTAGATGTAAACACTACCGAGAGTGAGCTTTGCGTTGCACTATAATAAACTAAGTCCTTAAAAATTGGTTATCAGTCCCTTTAAGATAATCTACAGTACTAAATACTACTTCACAAAGGTATTTTTGGGGTATCAGTGTACTTGCAAGAGTACTTAAACTACACAATATACTATCTTGAGTAGCATATTTAAATAGGTACACGTCTTGCCATAGAGGTAACATGTGAAAAGTTCCACTCACCAAGCATAATGCCTTAGCGGGAGGGGCATTACACCTGCTAACACCTGACAATACTCGTAAACATGAGGAACTGCAGCCTCACTCCAGTCCTTCACTCACCCCTTCACTAACCTTGCCTCGCTGAGCTATTGGCAAGTGTTGTCACATAGTCTTTGTAATGATCAGCATTCTTTTTACTCTCTTTCAGAGCCCATACATCCCGAGGACTTCGAGCTTCAGCAGCTTGTAAGTGGATACATAGTTTCTTTTTTGTTTTTGGGTGCTGCAGAGAACTTGGACTTCCTCTCTGCCGCATTCCAGAACAACTGCAAGCAGCAAAATAAGCTTTGATGCAATCAATGGCGAAAAGGTGCCAAATGTGAACGTTCACATGGTGGGGGCTACAGCCATGTCTTTAGCAGACACCCACGAGTGGCGTGAGTGTTTACTCTTCATAGTTGTGCGAGAAGGAAGCGAACGTCATTGTCAAGCCACGATCTTGCTGAGATCATGCGCTGTAGCTCTTGCGCTGATCTCATTGCGGTGCAGCATGTGGTGGGATCGCGCCTGCTCAAAAGTGCTGATCATCTCACTCGAGGTCATGATTAATACACTGTAATCATTCTGATTATAGTGTATCCTAAATAAGAGGGCAAAAGAGAAAGGCTAGGCTTCCAGTTCACTGCTCTTGCATGAGGCCACAATGAAGTGGCATCAAGCAGGGGAGCAAACATGTCTGAGTGATAAGACAGAAAGAAGGGGGGAAAAGTGTGCGGGGAATGCAGCATCTGTCTCGGCTAGCGAGCTTGGTGCAGTGTGATCGCTTGCCACTGATAGGCGAGAAGCGAGTTGAAGCGACAGTGCCATGTTGCCTGTGCCACCCATGTGATACAGGGCGGGAGATGCTGAAAAAGTCAAAATAGATTCGGAAGAGACGTCCCAACCATGAAGAAAATTCCTTCCTTCCTCCATGCACACACAGCTCTGAGTGAAAAAGGGCAGATGGAGAGGAGGAGGAGTTGCTAATTATGTTAGAGCATGGCATGAGCTAGAGTTAGTGGGCCGAAGATGATTCTTGGTATCTTTTTCTTGGAGTTGCACGATAGATATGTACTCTGGCAGCTCACTTAAGCACGCTCGTTCTGTTTTTGGAACTCGGTAGTTTTGTATGGGGCTAGGCACATGTTGGTTCGAGGCTCTCTAATTCTTTTGATGTTTCTGTTGCCTCCTTACGCCTTTTCTTGTTTGTAGCCTTATTTCCTCCCATTCGGTCGGGGTGCGAAATATACCTGACAGAAAGAAAAGATACAACAGAAATGCTACACTGACGTAGTTTGGCTAGAGCTCCCATGCTGTGGTCTGTCCGGGATTAAGCCTCTGATAAACTTAATCCCTCACTTAGCCATGGCACACAGTTTTCCTGACCTGGGCTGTTGTGCTTTGTGACAGTGTCTGGTGGAATCGGTGCGCACCCTCGACCTTGTGTGCCAGCTGGACAGCAACCAGGTGCCCGAGGTGATCCTCGTGATACAGCGGCTGGCCACCAGTCACCTGCTTAGCCGCGTTGCTTTGGGAACTGCCCTGCTTGAGTTCTTCCTGCACCATGGTGAGTTTTTCACTGCTTCTTGCTGGGCCAGTAAGTTCACCCTATGGAAATGCTCGACTCTCTCGCATTCCCTGTTGCTTTTCCCGCATGGCTTGTGTCTCCTGGCGTCTTGCTTCCCCGCATAGCACAAGTGTGGCAGAGGGAGTCGGTGTTGTAGTTACGTAGTATGATGAGAGATGGCGCAGATGTTCCCATGCCAGCGCCACCTGACGGTGTGGATACTTGAGCGCAAGAGAAACTTGATTTGTCCTCTTTGGCATGGGGATGTGTGCTTGTTGATGTGTTCCACGTGATCGTCGTCGTGCTCTGTGGGATCGACCTGTGATCATCTTTTTGATTGCTCGAATATGCCTCCATTTGCAAGACAGTCCCTGTGAATGACTTGGGCATCGGTGCGTCATAATTACATTACTACACCCTTGCGTTGTGAGTTGAACCTCCTCGATTCTTGAGTAGTTCGGCTAGCTGGCATTCTTGTATAAAGGGGCAGTAGATGTCCTTTTGTGTTTGCACTGTACTGTGCGTACTGTGTTCTTTGTTCCTAAAATTTTTTAACTCCCACGACCCTTGTTCCGGTGCAAAAAACTCGAAACAACATGAGGAACAGCTGAACAGGATATAGTGATCAGGAAGGATGCTCTTTGCAGCCCGGTCATTTCTTCATACTGTTTCGTGTCTTTTGCACCATAACGACACTCAGTTCGTCTTACAGCAATACCTATCTTTGTTTTCATTTCAATGCTTTAGCAAGCAAGAGTGTCATTTTACCGTCCAGCATAGCTTGAAGATATGGGCTTCATGGCCTAATGTGGCACTGAACTCGCCTGCCCTATCAACCTCTTATATTTATGGTGATGAAGGGCTGTTAATTATATTAAAAGATGTGTTTTGATGCCAAAATCCCACTACGGCATGTCCCCTAATCCAGGCACCAGTTGCATGCAGCATTTACCCACGGTTAAATTTACCCATGTGTAAAAAGATCCATGCAAGTGACATTAAGTTGCGCCGGCATAAGCTCTCGAGTGGCTATTACCTCTGTTATTAGGCATCTTTTTGGGTGGCCGTTTACTGTCATTTGTGTGAATGTCTTTAACTCTGTGCAAAATATCCTAGAATAAAGTGCTTTATGCAAGCGGCCCATGGTGTAGCTTTGTATGCTAAACATCAATCAATCAATCAATCAATCAATCAATCAATCAATCAATCAATCAATCAATCAATCAATCAATCAATCAATCAATCAATCAATCAATCAATCAATCAATCTAACTCTGTAATGATCAAACAAAGTTTGAATAAATTGTTGTCCATTATTTCTGGCCATGTGGAGTTAACTTATACAAAGAAAATTAAATGTTATCTTAATTACAGTGTAATTATATCACTAATTAATTATTGTGACCTTAAACTGTGCTAGACACGAGACACCGAGGTAGCGTCATTATGATCTAGCTTGGGTGTGCGCATAGTTCGAAGAGGCAGCATTGTGTGATTTCAATAAACCAGTTGTTTGTGTTTATCCTGTGTCTATCTACCTTGGTGTGTTGTCCCTAGCGCAATTTAAGTTCACAAAAAAATGTCTTGCCAACTAGCCTCCCAACACACTCTACACTAATTAATTATTTGGTAATTGTTTTTTTTAACTATCTAAAGCTGCAGTTCACTCCAGTAAATGAAAGATGCAACTATGGGCTTTGCATTAAGTTCCGGATTTGACATAGCATGTGTGATACGTTAGGCTATACAGGGTTAAACAGTCAAAGTTTTATGGCTTGCAGGGGCAGCCGTGCTGCACAAGACGGAGGACTCCTTGAGTCAATTCTTCCTGGGTCCCGGTTCCCGTGTTTGTCTGAGTGTGCCCAACTCCCTGCAGGTGGTCCACTTCACCCTGCGCAACCTGGCTGCACTCTGCGACGTGGGCGCCACCGAGAAGTACTTCCCTGCCTTGCTCAAGGTGAGGGAAGGCTGCAGACCACGAGTG
The DNA here is from genome assembly GCF_050947875.1 of Dermacentor variabilis. NCBI lineage: Eukaryota > Metazoa > Arthropoda > Arachnida > Ixodida > Ixodidae > Dermacentor > Dermacentor variabilis. The sequence continues at coordinate 60,377,304 of NC_134575.1, forward strand.
GGCACTTGTAACCGGGCATGACGGATTTGGAAATTTGTCCCACTAGAACGATTGCGAGTCTAGGATCAATTAGCATTCAGTGCTGAACCTCTTCAATGTGCGCATGGTGCGGAGCCAAACTGATTGCTTAGAAACATGAGTACGAGTGGGGCAGAACGCTTTAGGGCAAAGGTAGGATGGACTGCCATGGCAGGGCCAGATGGGAAGAGCACTGGATGTAATTTTTGGAAACGCAGTAAATGAATGTGCTGTGAGGAAAGAGTGGTGGCGTAAGCAAACCGAGAGCTCCAGATGAAGCGAGACAAGGCGCAGCCCGGTAACCGTTGACTGGGTGTGTGTGTGTGTGTGTGTGTGTGTGTGTGTGTGTGTGTGTGTGTGTGTGTGTGTGTGTGTGTGTGTGTGTGTGTGTGTGTGTGTGTGTGTGTGTGTGTGTGTGTGTGTGTGTGTGTGTGTACATGCATGTGCGGAGATGGACAGCAGGTGGACAGCGTGGGGAAAGAATCGCGGAGCACGGTAATAAAATGAATGTTTGTGATGAACTTGTCAGCCTGTTGTTGTGCGTAACAAGGACACTAAAGAGAAACAATACACAGCTCCAGTACAGCAAAGATATTTGTTCAAAGCTGTATTATCATCCATTTTGCAGGAAATTATTGAGCATTACAGGAAAAAATGGAAGCCAAATTTGGGCTGTTCATATCTGCCTGTGTATATTCTTGGTTGGTGTGCATTCAGAGACCCTGAGCTTACTTGAAATATGAGTAACAAGCCTTGAACTGCAGTTCAAAGCCTTATGTATATCAGGTTGTCGTTTTGGAAATTGGCTGTTAGCATATCGATAAAGATAGAGCTTTGGTGATGTGATGCTATTGTGCCAGAAAGTAGAATTTGAAGTCCCTTTGTACCATACATGCATTAAGCAGCATACTGTATGCCCTATGGCATGCCTTCACAGGGAAGATAAAAAAGAACAAAGAAAAATAAAGAATACTATGCTGTGCTCCATAGTTAATAAGTTCATGTTTGCTGTTTGTTCCTGCTGCACTCATGGTCAAAGAGATTTACGTTGTAAGCCTTGCATTGTTGAAGTGTATAAAGCCGGCTATGTACTGCTACTGACTTGTGTTGAGCTCGCTGAACAAGAGAGAATGTTGGCAGAGTGTTTTGTAAAACCTCGGCAGTTGGCTTGTAACCCTGAAGCCTTTTGGTGAGCTTCCAGGAGTCATGGTAAAATGAGAAACAGGTTCATCATGCCGAGATTGGTGTGGTTCTTGGCTTATTGATTTGAGACACAATTGTAGCAGATAGCTATATTTGAAGGGACAGTAATGACGAATACTATAAAAATCATACTAAAATTAATTTTGGTGAAGCAGTGCACTTGGAAAAAAGATGTTCACAGAAGCATGAAGGATAGGGACACACACAGCTCCTGCATACGTCCTCATCGTTCATGTTTGTATGAACATCTTTTTTCCTAGTGCTCTGCTTCACCAAAATCGTGGCTCACCGACCAGCCCGTCAGCACCTATTAGCTAAAGTTAATAGTAGTGCTCAAAATAATCCAAAGCAACAAACCAATCCTTGCTGAGAACGAAGCATGATAAGCGTGATAACAAAGCGGTGAGTGATAAAATAATGAGAGGAAAGGATGGGATTGGTGTCACCACTGTAAATATGCAGAACTAGCTCCAGTTGATTCCTAACTCCCCATTTATGATTAAATTGTAGTAAAGTGCTTGCATTGAAGATATAGTTACAATAACTTGATTGAACAGTGTGGTTTAACATCTCAAGCAACACTAGAGATTTGAGAGATGTCATAATAGAGGGTTCCAGATTAATTTCGACCCCCTAGTGTTCTGTAACGGGCATCTGGATGGAGGTACTTGAGTGTATTTTATTACCTTTGGAATTGGACCATAGCTGCCAGGAATTGCACCCAGAAAACAGGGCCTCTGAGATTGCCGATACAGAATAGGATTGCTGCACTCTGCAGTTGCGTGGGGATGACCCATTATGCTATATCTCCTTGGGCATAGTACCCGTTTTCTTTGGGAGACGTGCTGCGTTTGCTTGGGATTTTGTTGGTGAATAAGTTCAGTCTCTTGGCATAAAACAAACGCTGAGCACTCCTGATGGTGTATGTGATCAGTGTAGCTAGACTTAATCTGTGCCTTCATTTTATCTTTAACTGGCGTGCTGCTAAACCATCACCCTTTCTTTTTTCAGATCTTTGCCTGGAATCCGCAGCAATTCAAGAGCCAGTTCCTCAGCATTGTTCCAGCATTCATGTCAGCCAAGAGTGTAGTCGAGGTAGCTGCCTCACATATTTCTTTTGTAGTTTTTGCCCCTTTCTGAGAAGTTGTGCATGTGACATTTTACATTTATTGTTTTAATTTGCAGATACTGTCAGTTCGAATCTGGACCAAAACAGGAGGAGGAAAACAATTATCTTTCGTACAGTACATCGCAGTAGAAAAAAAAACGAATACAGCAATACAAACAAATTTTCTACGGAAAGGGAAAAAGAATTGTCACCCACCCTATTGTAGCAAAAAGCTATAAAGGCAACTCATGCAGGTATATCAAAAAGGAAACTAAAAAAAGAAAATTGTTCTGGTCTAGGGATCAAAACAGGGACCAACACCTTTCCGGGGTAATCGCTAAGCATTATACTAGCAGGAAGCTCGTATGGGCTTCCTTTGTATCTTCATTCTACAATATGGTGGACAACAATTTTTATATTTCATGAACATTCCTCCACCTTTCGTATTTATGCAGAACTGATGCGTCACGATTTCCCTGCTGTTGCAAATATGCAAAACAAGGATGAAAAACTGCTTGCCAATTCCTGCGTTTACTTTGTGTGCAGGAAGACAATTTTAAACATGTGCTGTTGAAAGAGAAAAAGAGTATTTGACCCATTTATGTACATACACTTGTTGACTAGAACTAGAATGGAAGATTAGGCTAGCATGCTTGAGATTAGGAATATCGAGCCAACTAGGAAAGAGTTGTTAGTCAGCGCTTGTGTGTGTGTTCTACGTCTTCCTTTCGTCCATGTCTTTTGCGTTGGTTTAGCATTCCTACTGAGTAGGACTAGCTTAATAATTATTGAGTGGAAAAGATTGCGCTGTCTTTTTTTCTTCATGTCACTAAGTAGAGGCAGACGCTCTTTTGCATAAAGCGATGTTATGGCATCTTCCCACCTTTACCAAGAGGAAATACTAGATCACAGTGTGCAACATGTTTGCAGATGCTCTAATTCTGACGTCAAGTCGTTTGAGTATTTTTGCTTGGAAAGGAGAAATGGCAGAAACAAAGAAGATGCAGCGCTTATCCCATTCTGCACCATCCGCGACAACAGCAGAGGTCTTGTTACAGAAACCAATACAGAGTAACCAGGTTCACGTATGCAAGGGTTGAATTATGGGACTTGTCCAATTCATGTACAGTTCAGTGGCCCTCCTGCACCATTTCTTGGTGTGCTGTGCTGCAGCACTTGATTCCCTAGTCATTGCAAAAGTGCGCCCCTGCACTGTGGTCCTCGAATGTGTTGTGGCGCATGCGTGCACGACATCTTGCAAACGTCTTGTGACGACGTCCTGTAGACGGCGGTTGCTGAGGTTCCTTTTCTCGACACAGCGGGTCTTTTAAGATCATGTGCAAAAGGTTTCTAAGGTCTTCGACTGTATTTCTGCAGAGCTGGAATTGCTCCGAGCGCTTTGAAATTTCATACAGCTGCTACATACTAATGCATTTCAGGGGTACTTTTCTTTTCTCGTTACCAGCACTCTCAGCCTGAGCAAAATGCCATTTGTGATGCAGCGCTGCGGGGAATTATTAAAGGATGTACACAGAAAACACCGATTGTAAGCTTGTGCTGCATAAGAAACAAACAAAAAAACCTGGCTATGCGTGCCTGGTTCCTGTGCAGTTAGACCAAGCAATCAACATGGCCTGCATCATGGTGCTTGGCTTAAATGTGCAAGAGCAGTGTGCAGCACCGGCATACCTAGTGCAACATATGCACTGTACTGGTACCGCCGAAGGGCTTCCTGCACTTGCGCGGTGAAGCACCGATGAAAGAAACAGACCTTGTATTGGGAGAGTTATTATGTGTTACTGAACTGGCTTATGAAATTACATATCTGTTTGCTGGGTTGTTGTGAAAACCCCAATGGGACAACCTCTGTTCTGCTGAATTATGTTACTTAAATGGCCTGGGTGTCAGGATGAAATACAATGGACTTATGTTAATTCGACCCTCACGGGACCGACGAAATAGATAGAATCATACGGCGAGGTGAAATGAACAAGGTGCATAAAAAACGCCAGAACTAACTGCCGATTCCTCTGGCAGTATTTGCCCGATTCTGACAGGTCCCTGAATAACATGCGCGGCCACTTTCTATGTGCCCAAAGTATAAAAATAACAGGAACAACATTAAAGGTCCTAAACAAAGTATAAATTTAACACACACTAAATTTTTAAGGAAATGGCAAATCAGACCCTTTCTTCCTTTGTAGCTTCATGTTGCATTCGTGTGGATGAGAATTTTCCCTTTAAATGCATGTTGCACAATGGTCAGTTTTATGAAGTTGCCTTTGCCGCAATATACACATGCTATGCAGAAAAGCATACAAACATTACAAAGGTGGTTTTTGTTTTTTCTTCAAAAGAAAGGCCTGTGTCGAAATTGGGTAAGTACCATAATTAGACATTGTGAGCTCTGGTTATTGCTGGAAAATCTTTGCTGGGTGAACCACAAATACCGTATTTTTGCGCATATAACCCGTCGCACTGTATAATCTGCACCCCCGAATACAGCAGACTGGAAAAGAAAAAAAAAAAGTCACTGCGTACAATTTGCGGAAGTAACTGCATACAACACTGCTCAAATCTTTGTGAAAACTGTCTCCCCTCGTGGATGCATGACTTTCTGCATCGTATCTTCGGCCAGCAGCTCTGTCCCCCCCATTCTCCGGTGATGCTGACAAAGCTGAATTCACACGCTGGTTGTTATCGCGGACGAACCATTCACATGATATGTGATGTGAATTGGATCACTTTGCAGCTAGCACTCACACAAAAGTGGATAACAGCGCGGATGGAGAAATGGAGAGCGCACACACTGAAGGAGTGCCACGGGAATGGTTGATGTACGAGCTTGCTGGTGCTGCTTACTACTAAACGCAAAATGTCGACCCATAATGCAGAGGAGAATGGGCAACTGTGGGGAGCTTGAAGCTCCCACGGTCTCCCCAAGTAGGGAGCTTCAACACGCAGGGGTGGGGAGGAGGTGGGATTGCTTGGGAGATAATGAAACTTTGAATGGCGGAGAACCTTGCCTTGAGGTTCGGCGCTGCAAGCCGAAATTCACATATTACCCGCACCCCCACTTTACTGTTAAATTTTAAAAATTCTTGGTGCGGGTTATAGGCGTAAAAATATGGTAGGCATTTTCGTCAGGATATGACAAAGTTTTCAACAGTTTCACTGTCCCCTAAGCTCCGCCGAAGCAGACGCTGCCACTGAAGGGGCCACTATTGGTGTCGCTATAGGGGTCAAGTGTGTGCATGCTGATTGGTAAAGTTCAAATGATCCAGTGAAAGCCAATTTGAGGGTTGAAATAACGAAAAGTTGGGCTCATAGAAATGCATGGGTGTCAGCTGAGACCTTCGGTCAGGATCGAACTAACCGAAACATAATATCAATGGGAGTCTGCTGTATCTTGTTAGTTGTAGGCAACTAGATGTGATTTCTTGTATTCCACTAAGTCTGTGTCGCCTCTCGCGTCCCACACCCTGCCCTTCAAAACTGCGGAAAACCTGGGATTTCTTGTTTCCTCTCTGAAGTCTGCTTGCTCAAAAACCTATAGCAAATATATACATGCCTGAAGTTCTCACTGTTTCCTTATCATTGAATATGATTATCACTTTTATGCGTATAGTTTTTAGCTTGTTTTTTTTTCATCCCCTTCTAGAATCTTGATTCCCTTTCCACCTCCGTTGCTTCTAAGTAACAAGCTTGTCTCTCTCTCTTATGCAGCTGTACTTTATGGTGGGGAAGTGTTGTCCACTTATTTGTTCATTTACTGATCCTGTTTGTTTGTTGTACTTTTTCATTTTCCTTATAGATGGCTATGTCCCTTGGTTCTTTTCGCATGTCCTACTGTTTTTCCTTTACAACTGCTAGTCTTCTAACCTTTCTTGGCCTTTTTTCTATTCCTACACCCTGTGTCTTTTCCGTGGCTTCAGGTCCAGTTCAGATCTCTACACAAAAGTAGGACAGTTACAATGCTTGCAGCCTTTCGATTTTGCTTCCCTTTTGCTTAAGTAAAAATCAATCAATCAATCAATGAACCATAATAAAGACTTCGAGTCCAGTCAATCATTTATATCACATCAAAAATGTTCCTTTAACACGGTAATCTAATTGGATTTTTCTTTACTAAAGTGATGCAAGGATGCAAAGAAAAGCATAGGAGCATTGCTGTTTGGGTCTGTTGGTGTACCATTAATACAGATTACCGGCAGGAACAACAGAAAGTACCATGCATGCATCATGTTTTTTTTTATGTTCTCCCTGTCTGTAATGCGCTGCATACAAGAGCTTGACAAGGCTGGTACCACATTCAGCGGTAGACTTCAGTGGTAGATTGCGATTTATTGGATTGCATTAAATACTACTTATTTATTTATTTGTACTGTTATTTACGGTTATTAACTACTGGCCAGTTTATTGCGGGTACTCATTGCTATTGCAGTAGCTGTATGCTTTGCGTACAAATGTACACCTGGCCATGCTCTTCACGCCTGCAGGTGTTCCACAGCCTGGTGGACCTGCCTGCACTGACGGCAGCCCTGGTACTCGAGAGGGAGATGATGGGTTTGTCGGAAGGTGCTCGCACCAAGCGCCAGTCCTCGCTCCAGCTTGGTACGGAGGTGCACAAGTCCATGCTCAAGTTTGTGCTCCGCGACATCAGCGGCATCGGAGACACGTTCGACGGGTGAGCTGCTGCAGTGCGTGCGAAAATGGCCGAGAATTATTTTTTACAGGTGAATGGGGATACCTGAAAGGTCTGATGCTTTTCAGAGATGATATCACAGGGCTCCTGAATGTCAGCTGAAAATGTTATTTCATTTGCCTACCTGTAAACACACAGTGTGTAAACACACTACCACGGTTTCTAAACATTTAAGCCTGATAGGTCTTGCATTAGGAATCGGGAATATGTGCAGTGTACTGTCTGGCTCATACTATTTTATCTCACCTGTGCATTGAAAGAGCCACCACATGCAATGCCATTGGCATGAATTGCCATAAATCCATTTGCACTTGCTTTTTTCTGGCTGATCATGCCACCCTAATGGTGGATGGGGGCTTGCTCTCATGCTAAGCTCTACATTTGTTTTGACCTTGGTTTTCGTCATGTTACTTATAGTGCAGATGTTGGTGCTATATTTAGGGCACACTCTCTGACCTTTCTGTAATCGCTTGTCATTACTTTGTTCCTCTTAAACACAGCGACTGGAACCAGCGTCCCGAGCTGGTTGCGTAAGTGTTACGTGACCCACATTTGGGGAGCGTGCAGTGCCATAACATTGCGTGCCACCCACTGGGGCAGGGCCACCCATGGGCTGCCGTAACATGGGCAGAATTCGTAATTGATTTCTTTGTTTTTGCAGAAAAAATAAATAAATGATAATGCTTGTAGCTTGTTCACAGATACATATCTTCATTAGCAGTGTGTTCAAAGGGGCTGGTTGGTTCGTCATTGGAATAAAAAAAGAACAGCGCTCTGTCCTGTGCTCCTTACTCGCCCGTCTTGTGTTGCGCTGTTTCTGTTTCTTTATTACATATTTTTAGTCTGCGTAATAAACTTTCTTGCAAGTTGTTGCTCTAGAGTAACACATTTGTTTCATATGTGTGTAATACTACTTTGCTAAATTTAGGATTACTTACAATATAACTTCTGCTGTTCAGGAACTGTATCGGAGGAAATACAGTCGAGCCTCAACAAAATGAACATAGATGCAAAAAATTATCGGACGAAACAAAGTCAACCTAAAATGTTTCTCGCTGATATTAGTGTGTAACGAATGTATGCTTGTGACCAATATAATGAAGGTATTTTCGCGGGACATGTGACTTTGTTGTAACAAGGTTTGACTGAATTGATTTCTGGTGGAAGCCAAAATCCACTGAAAGTGAAGGAAGTTGGCTTGTACAAATGTTCTTTCACAGCTGATTGAAAATACTTACACGCAGTCTTGCTGTGAATAACGCGAAGAATGGCATCTGTAAATGCGCACACTGTAAGACGCAGCTGTTTCAAAATTGAAAGACAAGGAACAGATACTTGTCAAGGAGATGGTGCTGTTACCATTAAGCTCACTAAAGTTTTCAGTGCCCAGTTGGGTGGAATCAAAATTGTGAGGGAGATGAAAGATAAAGTAAGTATATGTAGTATTAACAGGTTACTTACAATGGATTGAAAGTGAATAGGCAAGACCGCTGATGGACAACTTGTGCAGGCACGTTGCCATCTTCATTTTCCTGACGAATACCATCATTCTTATATTGTAATGGTGCGATGAACGAATGAAGCAATGCTTCTACATTAAGCCTTCTATAAATACTAAACACATTTCAAGTATGTTGATCTTCTGTCAAACTATCCTAGCACTCTTTTTTTTTGATCAGCTATTTGCTGCTTGTTTATGAAGGCCATTTTCATCTGCTGCTTGCCAAAAATGCATGTCTGTAAGTGTGCAATACGTCATGCAGCTGTGTTGATGAGTCGCCATGTACACTTCGTGTTGTCCTGTCTTACAGCGTCGCCAAGTTCCACACCCTGATCGCCGACCAGGCCAATCACCCGAAGGTGGTCCGCTGCTCGGAGCATGCCCCAGACCTTCTTGGGTAGGTGACCCGCCACCAGCTGGGAAGACTTCTGCAGTTCTCTTATTACAGACGTTCCTCGGCAGAATTCACATCCACCATTATTAAACAGCAGAATTTATTATTTGGGAGGACTGCCTCAATAAGCTAATTTATCTCCATTTAATAAGTACACTGTGCTTTCTTCGCACTACATTAGGTGCTGCACAGTAGATCACATTTTATTTTGTACAGTTAAACCTAGATGTAACAAACTTCAACATAACGAAATTCTCTATATAACAGTGTTTACCTTTTTTATAACTTCTTGCTTTAGAACACCATGTATTTTGAACTTCAATATAACGAAGTGTGTTTATCCACAATTTCAATATAACGAAATTTCTCTGCCACCGTGAAGGAATACCTAGGCAATAGATGGAAACTTCCGCAGACACAGATGGTCAAATGGTTAGATTTCATGTGGCTGCTTGCAAGCGCACCTGTCAAATTGTGCGCCGTGGGGTAGAGAGTGGCCGCCAAGGCAGAGCAGCCTAGCAGCACGACCCTCTTGCTTTTATGTGCGTCCAAGTTCAAGTGTAATAAGATCCTATCGGACCTGGCGTGCTGTATACTTTGGGTGTGAAGGAAAGCATTCAAGGGTGAGCCGAGAAGAATGGTGACTTGGTGTGCGCCGCCTTCCCGCTCGAGCAATGGGAGGGGCTGAGCGCATACACAGCCAGCATGCTGTTGTGGGACACCGATCTCGGGTGTGTGCGGATGTTTTGAGAGATGGGGTTGGGAGACATAGAGCAGCACCACAAACATATTTTAATTACACTCTACCCCAAACTTAAAATTAAACTCACTCAAAGTAAAACACAATGAATAAATCCTAACACTTATGCAACCTACTTAATAATCACTAAACATGTCTTTATTACTGGCTATGTTAGTCCTTGGCATTTGCCACGCGAAAGTTGGGCCACCCTAGCCTATGGCTGCGGCGCTACGAGAAAGCACTATTCTTACTGACTTTTGTCATCGCACATATCTTCAGAGTTCGAAGCATGTCGTATCTTCATCATAGTCAGTGTTCTCACCAAATCCATAAACGTTGCTGCCTTGGTGTTGGCCAGTCAACTCGTCCGTCTCTGATGCCGCTGTCCCGAACTCCGTCGGGGACATTGTACCTCGGCCTCAGCAGTTAGGCCTAACGCTGGGTTCCGTCGCTACTTTTTTGAGCGCCGACAAGACACCCCGGGGACTATCGTATGTGCTGGTCTGCCTCTGACGAGGCATCCTTCCTGGAGTGCCCGGCACTGCCGTGACAGGCTGGAGCAGCTCCAAGGAGCCTCGCTCAAACGTTGCTGAGGTCAACAGCCACACCCCGGACCGCCAGCTCACTAACTTGACCGAACCTTTATGGCTTCTGTAGCCAGTGCTGACGCTACAACCTTCTTGGCCCAGAGCCACGTCGATAATCCCAGCTCAGTGCCACTTCTCCCTCGATCACAGCTCGGGCCATGCGCCTCGAGGGCTCGTGCCGTTCAGATCGATACATGCACATCGTCCTCTTCTTCCTTTCTGTGTCGCATGCCTCTTACATATCACACGCATGCCATTTTTGAGGTAATTTGTGGTGGGTGCAAAGGTTGGGCTAGCCGAGATGCACATGGCTTCTTTAAGGCTGTCTTTCGCGTATAGAGCTGGACGTCGCACAACCTTGGGTTTCGGAGACGCTTTGAAGTGAGAGGCAGACGAGGCGTTCGCTCCCCTTTGCCTGTGCTCTTTCGGATAGCTTTGTTCCACTGCGAGTGACACTTATCAGCCGCAGCGACAGAGTGGACGCAAAAACTTCACAGGCTTCAATTTATACCTCCGATGTGAATTTATAGTCGACATGGAATGTATAAGTATCTTTGGTCGCGGACTCTCAAATTCAACGAAATTATTTTTTTTTCTGAGTCAATTTTTTTTTTTTGGAGCGCCCGAGAGATATTTTCCATAATTTCATATACTAGATGTGAGCTGTAATCAGTTCTGGCATACCCAATTAGCATTCCATTTAATAAAGACTCCACACACCATACCGTATATCTTGATTTCTATGTACCTATGTTACTGATAGCTTGCTGCATGCTTGTTATGCAATGTTAGGAGACTCTCAAGCATATGTGGCACCATGTTTTCCTGCCTGAAATATTTAAACATTAGATTTTGTGGAAAATTTTTTTATATTCAGTTTTCGATTTGATATTTAGCTTTTTTTTCTTGATTTGATACGATATTTCATTTAAAATCTACTCTTCAGTATTTGCACACCCTTAGTTCTCGATGAACACTTGATGCTGAGTGTACACAATTGGTTTGTCATTTTTTGTTGCTTTTTCTTCAGTTAGTTACTGCTGTGTGATCTGTACGTAGTTTATGTATTAGAGCTCCTCCACCCTACCCCCAACCACCAGGCTCTCGGTGCAATCAAACTACATATGCAATGAAAAAAAGTATGTTATTGCTGCAGCAGTCAGAACGTTTCAGTGTGAAGTGTAGGTTAATTTCCCAGTCACATTAGTAAGCTGCGTTTCTGTCTTGGGACAATGTTGAAATGACTGCTTGCACTTCCTTGCATATTGAAGTGAGTTCTGGAGCTCCAAGAATTATTCCAGAGTGGCTCTCGGTTATGTGGTCGGGTGAGCCACTCGGGGGTACGAAACCGTTGCCTTTGTCATGCAGGTGCTACCTGGAGACCTTTGTGCAGTACGGTGACTCAGAGCTGGCTTCACGACTGCTGCCAGCCTTCATGGAGCGACTGTCCTTATGCTTTGGGTCACGAGGGTACTGTGAAAGGCTGCGAAAGTGAGTCCAACTTCTTTGCAGATGATCTGTGCTGCTTGCTGAGATGTAGATGTTGAAAAAAAAAAAGCAATAAAAACGCTGTTGCAAAGAAAGTAAGCATTCCTGTGTGCACTGATGTATAGCAGCCTGAATTCATTTTAGCACAGTGACTTCAGGACTGCAGATGAGAAGAGCACTCATTAATGATGTGACTCACTTGTGACTGCAAAGAAAGGAGTCCTGGAACAAAGTTAAATCAGGATTCCTTATTAGTACAATGTCTCTCATAGCCTCGGTTTTGCTCTGGTAGGTCGAGGTTGATCGATCAGTCTATTAATTATTTAGTATTCCTGATCACAATGTATCTCATTGCCATAATGTTGCTCCGGTGGATTGGTTGATTGACTGACTGATTGATTGACTAAAGTCAATCAATCAATCAATCGGTCAAAATCAATCAATCAATCAATCAATCAATCAATCAATCAATCAATCAATCAATCGAAATTTGTCTCAAATCACAAGAGAAGTGTTCCAGAAGGTTTTGCAAAGGTGAAGAAATGTTGGGAGCGGTGTGTCGCTAGCAGAGGAAACTACCTTTAAGGCAACAGTTTTGAGTAAACTGCAGAAAATGGGTGAGAGCTAGGCAATTTAGTATTTGGGAATGCAGTGGCAGAAAGAATTGAGGATGGTGGAAGACAATTTTTGGGAACCTGGTAAAAGGTTCTTGCAGAAGAACTCTTTCTGGCATGAGTCAGCATATTTAACAGTAGTTCCAGTAGCCTGCTTTGAAATTTTACTAGAGTTCTGTCTTAGTCAGCGCTATGTTGTATTTTTGACTGTTCGTCAATTGTATGTGCACTGCTACTAAATTCTGTAACTTGGGTAAGTTGATTGTGAATGCAAAGTTATGCTGCATAACTTGAGAGCTATGCAGTGAGAGCTATGCAAAAAGACCTTGCTAAAACGTGAGCATACGCACAAAAATGATTGCTCAAGCCAACAAATTTTTCTGTTGCCTCAGTGGTTGTTGTGTGTGCTGTTGTTGGCTTATGCCATTGTTGGTTTGTGCCACTGTTGTTTTGTGCAAGATCCTGTGTGTGTGGCTGTATTCTCTTCGTGGGTGTCTTCTTAGAGTTACACAGTGCAACTTCACATTTGTCATTAAGAACCAACTTGTCTAAACACAAACATTTATTGATTATCTTGTATCTGCTGCAATAAAGTTATTATTGCAGCAGTTCGGTCCATTTTTTTGATCACATATAATATTTAGTGAAATTTCAGAGCAGCCCATAGCGTTGAATAAAAACGTGCCCAGGCTCTTGGCCGATGTGCTTCCCCAGCTGTTCCGCAAGTTCCCTGATGTGACCTTTCTGCTGACTTCCGAGTTTGTGGAGTTTCTCAGCCACACCAGCTCATATGATGCAGGACCTGACTTCTTTGCAAACCTGGTAAGAGGATTCTATTTACAGTAGAATCCTTGCTGATATAGGCCGGCTTGTCTGACAGAATTTTCAGAAGCTTGCTGCTGTATTTTAGTAGAGTGTACTGCTTTAATCAGTGGTCGGGAGTATTGCTGGACATTGGAAATCTCTAACATCATTTGTCAGTGAATGCCACAAAATGCTCTATGGTGTCTCAACCATTCTTTTGAGTAATGAGGGTTTTGCAGGGTGTGCAGACAGAACTCTACTCGCCACAGTAACTTAGTGGCTATCGTGTTTCACTGCTGAGCTTCAGGTTGGGATTACCCCCCTACAGTGTGCCTCATAATCGGATTGTGGCTTTGGCATACCAGATCCCATGATTGAATTTTCTTTAACCCTTTAATGGTCAATGACATAAACATACAGTGCCACGAACAAGTAGAAAAATGGTCGATGCCATATATTTACGGTGCCGTCTGTACGTTTAAAAGTGTGCCAATTTCCTAACTTTTTCTTTTCTGTCATGTGCTGCCACTATGTGGGAATACAGGGAATTTTTTTCGTGCACCTTCCTCCCTCGATTTTCGTGGCATGGTTTGTTTTAGAGCTAGTTTGCTCCTATGCGCCTGTATACTACTGCTCGTGCATTGGTGCGTGCATGGGCGGTCGCCGTTTTTTGTTTTGTTCCACGACCGGTTTTGGCTTCTTCCACTTGCAAAACAGATGGCTATCTCATTAATAATGGCTCAAAGGGCGACCGCCTGTCTCTCGCTCATTTAATGCTCACAGGAGTGTGCATTGGAACGATGCCACCATGCATGCGTTTCCGTTGCTTTTTTATTTTTTCGGACACTCGCGAAAACTAATTTCCTCTGGTTGGCAATAAGATGAAGATTAGCGGAAGTTTGTCACACGGTTTGCTTTTTTGACGGGCACATAACCACGCAGTTTTCTTGAGTGTGCGCACCTATGCAGTTCTATTGTGCTATGGATCTACATATTATTGTAAGAGCAGTAACATTTGAGTCTTGCGAAATATTCTCGTGTACGCATTTTCAAAGCCTTGAACTATGTGTATAACAATGCATCAAATTTTTAATTCTTACTAGTTTATTTCCTTTTTTTTATTGTTGTTATTCATGAAGGAAGAGTACATATATACCAACTCAAAATATTTTTTTCTCACTTTACGGTCACCCTAGAAAAATTACGGTAATTTTTTCTCGAAGTTAGTCTCTAAGAAGAATTGGAATCTGTAATAAAAGAAATCGACCTTTGGCGGTCACATATGGTGAAAAAAATCGATCCTCAAAGGGTTAAGAAACATGAAATCTTACTAAGAATGGGTCACTGACCAATGTCAGAAAGAAATACAATAAAGTATCGTGGTCTGCTGAGATCTTCCAAAGGCTGATATTTTTTGCATAAATGTATCGTTGAAAGTGGTCATTGTGATTAATAGGCCTTTATAGGTCATAAAACATACGCCAATTTGAGGCTTATCACCTAAGGGGCCTGTTTCAACAATAATGCCCAACCTTTACCATGTTTTCTTGAACTACATAGACTACATTATAGTGAAAGCTGTGCTAGGGTAGCTGCAGTACCATTCTCCAGGATGGATGAAAGGTGGGTCATGTATCTCGTTGCATTGCCTACACCAGTGGCATAGCCAGAGGGTGGCACGTTGGGCATGTGTCTTACTAATTGCATTTTTCTCGCTCATTGCAACAGCAAAAGTGATAAAAAGAAAGGCAAGCATTTTCCTTGTGTCCCCTCTGATACAGGTGTGGGCCATTGGAGAGTTTGCCTCGCCCAACGAGAGCTCTCTCTGCTCCCCCAAGGCGGTGTGCGACTTCTTCGAGGTGCTCGAGTTATTGGCCTTTGAGCTTCTCAGCACCCAAGGCTTGTTGAGCGAGCGTCGCACCAGGCTCCTGTGCATCATAATCACCAGCATCTCTAAGGTAACATTCACTGCTGCCCTTCTCCAGGGTAGTAGTGGTGCTGGCGGCAGGCATCAAATGACAGTAGAACCTCTTTTGGCTATTTGGTTGGAACAGTATCCAATAGGAATCCAATAAGGCTGATAACAACCAATAAGGGTTGATAAGGGTTGGATCTAGTCCAATAAGGTTGATAATGAACAATAAGGGTTAGGGTTGACACTAGTCAGATCAAGTTTCATAGCATTGACAATGTTAATGCTCCTAGGCAGTGTTTTTGGTTATAATTAAATCTGGCCACTACACACACACACGCGCGCGCACGCACGCACGCGCACACACACACACACACACACACACACACGCACGCACGCACGCACGCACGCACGCACGCACGCACGCACGCACGCACGCACTATAAAGATAAAGAGCTCGAAATCCATGAGGAAAAAAAAATGCTAGCCACGTAGCTACACCTGCATTTGTGTCACTCGCCCTGCATGGCATGCCTTTGTCGCATTGCATCACTGGCCTCGTGTGCCCTTCTGCCATCTCCCTCTCGCCCTCTTGCCAGTGTCGGAGGGGTGGAACAACACCACCTATAACTTGTCCTAACCACAAAGGTGGGTGTGGCGATGTGGCTGGCATTTTCTTCCCCCAGGATTTTGTGTTTTCTTTTCAGTTTGGACACTGAGTAGTAGCCAGATTTAATTGTTAGAGCCTGTAATGCTGCATGTGAACATTGTAGTAAGGGGTGTCTTTTTTAAAATGTTATTGATTTACAATAGAACACACACAAAAGTTCACAGTGAAGGAGCTGCTTATTGTTACATCCGAGTATTGTTAAAACCAGTAGTGTTATAATTGAGTTCGACTGCATTTCTTCCTGTCTAATTAAAATGTTTGGAGGTGTGTCTCCTGTGATTTTTTTTTTTTCTGCAGCCTGGTTATAACAATAACAGTGGGATTTTCTTGGCACTTGAATATTGCTATAACTGGGTTAGTGAACTATAAAATACGACAAAGTAAATAAAAAATTTGGTTAGCCTTGCTTTGAGTACTGTACTGGTATATAACAAAACCTAAAATGCACGATTCAAGACAGTAGTGGTTACAGTGAAGCAAGTAGTTCTTTGCTCACAGCTAAAAATTGGTTTATTCGTATCAAAAATGTCAAATACTCATTAAGACCAACATGAAGCAATGCATTCTGGATGCACCTGTGCATTTTGGCCATTGGCTTGGCTTGGCTGGTCTGTAGCCGGTGAGACAATGTGGCAATCCTGCATGGTCACACTGATCGCATGGTTGCATCTTACAGATTGTTCAAGGCGTGTTTCTAATTTAGTGTTACGTATTTATGCCATATATCGTGTTGTGCCACATATAAGCACACCAAGCCACCGGCGGGCCATGAAATTCGACAGGAGGCACTTCGTTGACCAGTTGGAGGCACCATGCTTGTGGTGTGTGCTTATAAAGAATGTAAGCTATAATAAAAGTATCTTCATGTAGGATGCAACATTGCTGTGATGAATTTCAATTGTAACATGACATCTGACTTCGTAATCATACAACAACTCTGGACATTGTTGAAAATGATAGGCTTTTGATAGACATCGTGTTGACTTGTGTGCACGGCGCTGTGGAATTTCATTCTCCTGCTTTTGTGATTTGACTCTGTTTGGGACACTTATAATCATACTCAGTGCTTGGCAGCTTCATTTTTCGATGCCCATCTATTGTAGCATCTGTTTCTATCGACTTTGAACTTATGTCCTAGTTTGTTGTGCTAGGAAACATGCATTTCAAGGAATGAAAAAAGAAAAAAAGAACCCGAACTAGCCCAACTCATTACTCTAGCCCCAGGTGGTCGAAATCAATATGGAGCCTCCGACTGCGGCACCTCTCATAGCCAATGCGTTTCTTTGGGATGTTAACTTGATTTTGATTGATTTCGAACTTTGGGCGTGACTGCAGCTTGCAGTGCGGTCCCAAGACCTGGTGGCTCGGGCCCTGCTGTGCCTGTCCAAGACGGGCCAGCTCTGCAGCACCTGCCAAGGACAGGGACCACCCTGGGCAATCCTGGAACGGCGGGTGCTCGAGCTCACCGCCATCATCAAGCGTTCTGGGTGAGTGAGCTGCGATTTCGTTTGCCGGGGCTGCGAACTGGTGTCGCAATTGGTGTGGCTGTGTGTGGAGCCAAGGATGCTGGGAGTATTGAAATTTATAGGATGTTCAGGCTGTTTGTTTGGTGTGGTGTGCCTCATAATACCGTATTTTTTCGATTTAGGGCAGTCACGATTATAAGACGAGGTTGCAGTTGGGAGTGGGGAGGGGGGCACATATCTTGCCTTGAGGTGCGACAAAAAACAAGCAGACTTTTGTCTTATGGTGCAGCTTCACGGCAGCGTTATATGCACTGCCATAAAGCCACACCATAAGGCGAAATTCGTGCTGCAGTGAAGTCGCACCTAACGGCAAAATTTGCTTATAACTTCTACACTGCATTTATTGTTAAATTTTTAAAATTCTCTGCGCGGGTTATGTGCACAAAAATAGGGGACTGCTTCACCTTTCAAGGTTTATAAATTGCTAGAATTTGCAGTGCCGTCTAAAATCTGGATTGCCAGAAATGTGGTGCTGTGGCTGCCACTGATACGGTAACTGATTCTATGAGTCTCGTATATAAGGCAGGGTTAGACCTCGAGGCTAAAGATTCTGGAATAAAAGAACCTTGCCTTCTGAAAAATATCGTATAAGCCCCTTTATATTGAGCAGTTAGCCAACTATGTGTGGTCATGGCTAGGTAGATTGCCACATCCAACATTGCCATGATGTAAGTGGCTTGATGGTTTGATCGAGCGTGTAATGCTGTCGATGTGGTGCGGTGAGTCATTTGATACATCGTAACTGATGTGACATACATGACGCCACAATTTTTTAACTGCATGTTTTAATGAAAATTGTGTATGATTTGCTGTCACATTAAAGTACATCTGCTGTTAGACTTCTTAACTCAAACATGTAACAGTTATGCACAGCCTCAAAGAATGCACACAGGCTGTGAGGTGATGTGACCAGTAATATGTAACTCTGCCTACAAAACAAGTGAAAGGGTTTCAGGGCTTGTTTCAGCTAAGTCTGATGGTAGCTTAAGTTGTTGCATGTTCATACCTTCTGGCAATAAAGCTCTTCAATACAGTGTGGTCAAGCTTATAACTGCTTTCATTAAGCATAAAAATCTTGTTACCCGTTGTGGTTGCTCAGTGGCTATGGTGTTAGGCTGCTGAGCACGAGGTCGCGGGATCGCATTTCGATGGGGGCGAAATGCGAAAACACCCGTGCACTTAGATTTAGGTGCATGTTAAAGAACCCCAGGTGGTCGAAATTTCCGTAGTCCCCCACGATGGCGTGCCTCTTAATCAGAAAGTGGTTTTGGCACGTAAAACCCCATAAATTAACTTAAAAAAAATAAAAATCTAGTTGTTACAAGCAGTTTAATTTAATGTTGCCTTTAGACTAACCAGAGTACTGCTTTCTAGGAATACATGTATGGAATCTCGTTGATACGATTCTGCTTAATACGTTTTTCGGATAATACCTCTTTTTCTGGCCACTGGTCATACTGGTATTAGATCAGTTGGCTCTGCACAATTTTCTCTTCTTTCCTGTTTCACTGCCATGGTGCAGACTTGACCGTGCCACCTAAAAAATACTGAGTACACATCCTTCTGGTCTTTAACTAGGGGTGTTTGTATCCCGGGTAGTATTTTTAGTCGAATATCAAATTGAATTTAAAGAAAAGCTGAATATCGAATCGAACATCAGAAAGTTTTTCAATTAAATGAAGGCTTAACATATTGGACGAGAAAATATGGTGCTGCACATGCTCAAGAGTCTCCTAGTATTGCAAAACTAGTATTGCAATACTAGCATTGCAATCCTAGTATTGCAGATTGTAGCAAGCTGTCAGTAACTTAGGTGCATAGAAATCAAGGTGCACAGTGCAGTCTACTCTAATTGAAGGGAACACCAAATTAGTATGCCAGCACTAGTTATAGCTCAGTTCTAGTATACAAAGGTCTGGAAAATACTCTTTAGCAGTAGAATTTCTGTTGAATAGAATGAAGTGATTCTTTTACTCTGAAATTAACGAATTGGCAACGTTCTGTTGTACTGAATACCAATGAGGTTCTCATTATAGTAGCGGAACTGTGTTTTACGGCAACCTTTTATTTATTTCCTAGAAAGGTTTGCTTTCCAGCCTTCTTCCCAAATACAGAAGGGCTATCCCAACTTTGTGGCAGGTGGGTTATCATAAGGCGAATCGCTGCTCCATGCGCAGCCGGTGCTGACTAAAGAGCAGGCGTCGTCTGCGCAGCGTCATTGTCAGGTTCGGCGTGATTTGTCACTCATCAAATATTCTGAAATCTGGAGGGCCACAGCAAGTTCATGCGACGCTTGCGCCCCCTCCCCTTCTGTCCTTGCACAGCGCTCAGCGATTGAAACAAACGCGATACTCGGACAACATGGCGGCTGGTACTTTCTTGCTCCACCGATGGGTGCTGGTGAGACTGGGATGATGCATTTTTTGTGTCACATGAATGCGAAAATCTTTTTTGATGCATTGTAACTGCATTCGGCCTCCTCAGCAATCACCCTGCAAGAAGCACTGGCCACCATGCTGTCTGAGTATTGCGTTTCAATCGCTAAGCACTTTACATCCGCCGTCCGCACAGATGCATGTAACTGGCTCATGCAACACTTTTGCGCCCGCCGTGTAAATTCAAAGCTAATCTTGTGACAGGCTGCTTGAATCTACAAAAGGAGACCGATGTACGTCTACGAAATGCACCAGGAAGTATGGTGTATCGCTGTCGCAAAGGTGGTGGCCGTGAACAACTTTGTCGTTGCCATCTCGTGCACTCACTTTCATTTGCGAGGTGGTTTGTCGGCTTTTCGAGTGTCGCGCGGCTGCTGTGAATAGATCTACATCTATTTGGCACGAAACCATAACTTTATTTGCCAACGCCCGATGAAGCAGTGCCGATTAGGCCTAATGGCTTAGGCAGTGCAGCAGTGACGAAGCTTTGCCGCTGGATGATATTGTAATGAGCCGCAAGTCGTTGTGTTCGTATCAGTGATTGGTCCTGAGATCATGCATGCGGGTTAGACTGACGGTTGTTGAAGCGGCATGAAGTTTGTCGCCGTGTATTCAACACGATCTGCATGCTTATCGGGGGCTACGATATACGCTCAGCTTTTTAAAGTGATAGCTTATGTTAAGGGCCTCACATTGCAGAAAATCTGGTTTGGGCGTCCGGCGCCGGCGTCCCCGTGAACGAAAATTCCCTGTATATGTTTAGTGACATGTATATGCCACGCTTTCCTACATGACATGCGGTCTATGCGGGTTATATTGCCACACCATTTGTTTGCGAAGGTGTCTCATACCTTGTCTTACATTCCTGATGAAGTTATTTCTCAGAATTTGGGAACGACAGCCTGCAAACAAATGTCATGAAGCAAAACACCGACAGTGCATGCCTTTTATGTTAAACCTCCTCAGACTTAAATATTAAATGTGCTAAACAATAAGAGAAACCTGAAAATGATATAATTTTTTTTTGTGGCATGGTCATGCACTACCTTGAGGATAGGCCGACGCAAGAGGCCACGTTTCTACCAGAAACCTCACCTTCGTGCATAGCATTCGCTGCCAGTTTCCCGGTAAACATTACGGTTACATAAGCTGCAGTTGCCAGGAAGCGTGAGGAGGTGGGACCATTGAATGCTATTGTGTTCCACTGTTAAAAGCGAAGGTTAAGAGTCCTTCAAATTTATTGCAGTTCTCGCTGTCCGCGTCGCGTTACCATTTCAATCGGTCCTGTCGACCCAACGACCCTTGCACCGACAAAGGCAACCCCGGCCGACGCAGCACCGTTCTGCGAATTGCGGCGTTCTGGTGCTGCATGTTCAATCTTTGCATTGGGCCGATATTGGGGAGCGCTCGCATTCACCGAGTCTGCTACTGCGTCAGCCAGGGCGGCTCGTCTGCAGCGCACTCACTCGGCCATCCGGTTGTGCCGAAAATGAAGTGAAATGCTCGCTTGGGTGGCATCGTGCACGAGGGGCTCCGTGGCTCAGGCGACATGTGGTTCGCGAAACTAATTATTTGAACATTGAATATTCTATTCGATTTGGTGACCTTTGAGTAGTCATGCAGCCCTAGTTTTTAACAATAAATATTGGCACAAAATGTAGCTGCACTTCTTGTATGAAAGCTGCGTTTTCCACTGCTATAAGGTGATGTTGCGCAGCAGGCGATTGGAGCAGCAGCAATATTGAAACAGCCCTGACATATTGACAGCTATAAAAATCTGCAGTTATTTTAAAAAAAACACCAGGCTCATCTTCCCAGGTAAACGTGAGTCTGAGCTGAGGTCTTGCTGTCGGATTCGTCACTCTTTTTGGCCCCAGCAAGAACTGCATGTTGAATTGGTTACGGCCTCGTACAGGCACTTTTTGGTGAATAAGCTGCATCACAAGCTGTTGCACATTGTAATGCAATCTTTCACGTCCTACACACACCTCTGAACTCTCCCAAGTTTTCCATAAAGTGTACTAATATTAGTGCCCGTTTAATGATTTGGTGAATGTTGCATCAATTTTTATGAAAAATTTTGTTTGAGGAAAGAGTTTTTTTTTTTTGTCAGTTTGTGACCATATGAGAGTCTTCTGATGGTGAAAGGACACTGTAGCGGTATACCTGCTTCAAGAAAAACAATTAGACATCTTGCCTACAACAGGCAAAATTGGCAACAGCAAGATAGCTTACTTTTTCACTGTTGTCTAAAAACAATGTGTTGCTTCTCAGTATCTGTTTGCTGTTGCTTGTTATTGAACTGCCTAGGTATCCCAAAAAACATATGTGCTCAAAACAAACTTAAAAAGGAAAATATATGTTTTTCTCTCTCCCCTCCCACTTCTAATAGTGTGTCCATGAGGCTTTTATGGATATCTTAATGTTCATAGGTTATATGTCCCATTTGTGCTATGACGTTACTTTACATGGGCTATCATGCACATGTTTTAAAATTTTTTGGTGCCCTTCACAACACAATTGCTTTTTAACTTTACCATTTCGATACTTTCAATGACACACTTTTGAAAAACCAGGCAGATCAGAAGCACAGTCTGTGCTTTTTGGACAATTATGCCCTCGGGCAGTTAAAATAATGCAAATCATCAGAAACCTACGGTGAAATTATATGCCATTCCTTCGAATGGCCACACTTCACTTCTGCAGTGTTTTGTTACTGAGCGTTCCATTCTTTTTTTACTGGTATGTCTCATATTGAAAAACACAGGCATTGGGTAGCCCTTTCAGAATGACTAATAGCATTCATTACTTAAACTGCATTGTATGTTCCCTTTTTTGCTGTGTAGTTCTTGGCTCCATTTTTTTTTTGTTAGGCTCCTGAGGCAATCAATGCAGTGAGCTTCCTGCAAATGACTTTAAGAGTGTTTGAGACATTTCATTTTCTTTCTCCTTCCTTTGCATAGCGCTGCCTCAGACATACTGACACCTCCAAAGGAAGAGGAGCTCAAGAGGTAGGCTTTGTTGCAATAGGTTCTTCAATTTGTCATTGCCTTCTATGCACAAACTTGGATCCTTTGCTACACAGAGCAGAATGGTGCACCCCTTGAATTTTATAGACAGGCAGTGAGCTTATCTCCTAAAATATGATAGCTTTTTATTTCTTCACTGCAAGAATTCTGTGGGAAATGCACTGTCCGTGGGCATGCCTGCGATTTAAAAGGATTCAGCATGATGCTCGGTACTGTTGAATACACATACCACACACACATGCATGCATGCTCACACAGAGAACCAGAGAGTGAACCGTGTTAACATCAGTCAAGAACAGCTTGATTGTGCCAATACTGGTGAACACTTTTTGAAGACCATTGTAGCAGGAGATGAAACCTAGGTGTACAATATGACATAGAAGCCAGGGTTCAGTTTCACAGTGGGAGGAGCAAGAATCGCTCCAAATCAAAGAGAGCTTGCATTAGTTTATCTAACATGAAGGTGATGCTCGGGCTTTTTTTTTTGGCAGGCAGGTATGACAGTTTTTTTTTTTTTACTATGTACACTTTCTATGTGGACAGACAGCAAACAAGGAGCTTTATGTAGCATTCCTGAAGCATTTTAGAGAAGCCATGTGCTTGAAGCGACCTCAGCTCCTGGCAGACTAGTTGTGTGTTATGCTGCGGCAACAAAATGAAAGTGACCAGTGTACCCCAGCCAGCCTGGTCTCCAGATATGGCTCCAGTGGACTTCTTAAAGTTTCCCAAGTTGAAATCTGCCTTCAAGGGAGGCCATTACAAGAAATGTTTGCAGAATTAATTCGCTTTTAATAAAGTGTTCCAGAAGGTAGTACAAATATGGAAGAAATATTGAGAGTGGCATGTTGCTAACGAAGGGAGCTACTTTGAAGGCAAGAAGCTTGGGTAAAGTGTAGAAGAATCAAGAGCTTGTTGAGTTGGTATACACTAGAACCTCATTGATACGATCCCATTTCATATGATTTCCTAGCGCCAATGTTCGCAATTGAGAACACAGAAAAATTGCCCAATACAGTTAAGTTTCTTGCACATCTTTTTTACCGCACATATCTTTTTTACCATTTCAAATGCTCCCAGGAAACACCATCTTTTTGGCACCAACATTCAGTAAATCAACAAACAGCAATTGTATGGTACATTTTCTGGCCGCTAGACCCCACGTGAACCTGAAAAGGTCCGAGGCACTCGCGATCTGGGGGGCAGCAGTAGGCATCCGCCATGGCAGCTTCTCCACAGTACTCGCCCACCTGTGTCTTGTGAAAGTGTCTGCACACACAAAGTTTCCTCTTCCAGTACCAGTCATTCTCCATACGGGTCATCGCACGTCCCACATTCAGAGCTATTGCGATGAGCGTGCCTGCGTAGTTAAGTTTACGCGATCGCTGCATTCAAATGTAATGCAAGGTGTAGGAACAGTGCAGAATGGCGACTTATCAGGTGGAGACATAATAATACATGGGAGTCAATCTGATTCGGGTTGGGACCACGAGAAGGTGGCGTAGCAGCCGGGAAAGCGCAACAGTGAGGAATGTATCAATGGGGTTCCACTGCATACGACAGTTACAGAAGGAACATTCAATACTTAAGCTGGCTTGTTGGTCTAGATGCAGTTGGCCTACTTATGTGCAGTGTGTGGTTGTGAATTCGCTTTGGACATTTAGACTGCAAATGGCAAGGTCCATGCACATAACAGTTGCCCCAACGTTTTTGACATTCCACCGCATATTGCAGCACCACAGCACTGCATGGGGCTATTTTTCCTGCGAACACTAGCTTTGGATCTTCCAAATGACCTTGCTTCTAAACACCTTTTTCACCAAAGAATTTCAGCGACGTTTGCTTGGCACAGGAAGACACCTAATTTCCAGGTGGGGCGACAAATATTTCATTAACAAATCATCCTCTGCCAATGAATGTTAAAATTCCTTAAGTACAGTCTGGAATTGAACTGTTCCCTACCAGCCTCCTTGTATAGCTCTCTGCAGTGATTGCGCCACTTTGATGGCAGCCCCAGATTTGTTCTGCAAGCCAAGTTGAATGAACTACAAGTTCTATTTTTATCTAATGGGGCTGGTCTCTTTAGTAGTGCACTCGTGTGATTGGGAAATTGCACTTGCATGAAAGTCAAGGCATCAGTTCACAAAGAAAACTTTGTTCCGCAGGCGACATGAGGACTTGGCACAGCTGCCTGCCCTGGTTCGTCTGGTCACTGCCGTCATGTCTACACAGGAGTAACCTTCGTGGTGGGCCTCTTGTTTGTACAGTCCTGTTTTTGATATACATATTTGTTTTGTACCGACCTGGTGTTTCTCATGTTCACTTAGCGTTCTGATGAACCTTGTAACGATACACACAGGGAGTACACACAAGAAGGTGTGTGTACTCCTTGGCTTTGTGGAACTGATGCCTACTATGGCACCATCTCTCTGATTGTCCACAAACTTTTGACAGTGATCACATAATCACTACACACTGATCTAGATTGGCGAACATGGTGTACATGTCCTTTGGGATACACAAGCCATGTAGCTGCTATATGCCAATTTTTTTGGCATTGGACTGAGAATTTATGTTGACAATGCATGGCAGTGCAGTTGTCAAAAGTATTTGAAATGTGCCTTTAGTATGCTTATACGAAGAAGTTAGTGATTGTTGCATGTACTGTTGCATGGAGTTTTCAGAGATGTGTTACCATGCATAGAAGAGCATGGCCCGGAGTGGTGACAAGTGAGTTCTGGGCACTACATTGGCAACTACATTACTTGTAATTAAATGAAGTAATATATATAAGATGAATGTTACATGGGTTGTAAATGTTCAACGATGATTCCTCTGACGCTTCACCGGAATTTTGAACAGAAGTTTTTTTTTTTATGGAAATATGCAACGAAGAGAGTGTCTGTGTTGGTAGTGAAGCTTACCTCCTGGCTGCAAGTAATCTTAATTCCTCCTACCTTCTTGAATAATGAACCCATTTAAAAAATTATTTTAATAGGATGCTCCCTAAATGGCACCCTGCAACTTGTAGTGTATAACCAAAATTTCTAATGGGGCCTGGTGAGGCACCCTTTAAGGCTGGTAGGCATAAATTTACAGGGATGCAGTGTGGTCCAGATAACAAAGTAATTTTGGCTCCTCCTTCAACTTCGTTATAATGGGGTTTGAGTGTAGTTTGCGCATTGAACATAAACTCGCAGTAGTGTGGTGAGCGCCTGTCTCTTTTTGCTTCATGTAGTGCAAGCCAGCAGACATTTCATGTCGTGCCGCAGCATCTCCATTAGCCACGTGATAAAGCTTGCTCCTGTAGTTCAGGCTTAAAAGAGCACTGGTGCAAAAATTTTGGATCTTGTCTTTTCTGCTGCATTAAGGAGCGAATCAACCAGTTACCACGGCACAACATCTTGTTTGCTTCACGGTTAATTATTTAGAGCCTTGTCTATAGCGACCAATTCAATATGATTAGTTATTTAGAGCCTTTTCTATAGCGACCAGTTCAAATTTCGATTTTGCAGAACAAAGAGAGGGAGTGGTAAGTTTGTTAACACAGGTGGTCATGCGATTGCACAAAACTCGCATGAATGCAGGCACGTGAAATTCGTTGTTTGTTGTTTTTCTCCATCTACAAACACACATGCCTTGCACTGTCCTCGCTGTGCTCGTCGTCATCCTCATTTCATCATCCAGCGGCGACGATTTCCTGAAGACGACAGTCGCAGGAAATGTCGACAGTCGCAGAAAAGTCGCAGGAAATTATCTGAAGGCATCACCAGGTGGAACACTAGAAGTGAGCTTTGCCCCAAGCCACTTATGTCTTTGTGTGGAATTAGTACAGGGTCCTGAATATTTGGCTGCGTGTATTCAAAAAAAGATTTTGCGCTCACTGCTGCCCTGTGCTTGCTCAGATTTTGCAGAACAATCGCATTTTGGCGTCAACTTCGTTTAGTGTAATACTTGGCAGGATTAGTCACTTGTTTTTTAAGACATAAATTAGGAACTGTTTTTGTCTTTGGGATAAATGGGAAAAGCTGGCACTGGCACAGACTTTTGTCGCCACCTGCTGTCATTTGCAGAAAGCAGCGTTGCAGGAAGGGCTGCCACGTGTTGCCCGCTCCTGGAACAGGTGACTACCCTCCCTGAAACGCTGCTTTCTGCAGGTGGTGACACAAGTTTATGATTGCGCCATCATGGCAGCAGTTGCATTCCCATAAGCGCAGGCAAATTTGCACTTTTTTCTTAGAAACCAGGCAATTAACTTTGCCAAGTGTTAAACGAAGTCGATGCCAAAATGCGATTCGTTCTGCAAAATTTGGGCAAGAACAGTGCAGTAGTGAGCGCAAAATCTTTTTTTGAACACACGCAGCAACCCTTTGCAGATAGTTCTTGTTGGTTGTGAAACAGACGTGTATTTGCTCTGCCCTACCTGTGTGACACCACTGCTGCCATGGATTTTTGTGTCAGCCTTTCTGCTTCGATTGTGTTTTCAAAGGAAAGCGAACCATGTGCCTAACTACTCTTTTGTCCTTTGTTCCTTCTCTTTTCTAATCCAATAAATTATGCATGCCGCCTAATATTCAGTGTTGGCTGAGGACATCTTGCGAGAACCTTTGCACTCGAAACTGGAACTCTGCTATCAAAAAAAATTTGTTATGTCGCTGAGCTGGGCTCATAGCCTAACTCAGCGACTGCCTGGAAGTCAAGCTGTAAGAGTGTCTGTTGGTTTCTGCTGATTGTGAGCTGCGTCTTCAGTGTCGTGGTTGTGGCCTATGCAGTGACGAGACAGTTGTCGAGCCAGGCAGAGCGAAGTTAGTTCCTTCAAATCACTTTTGGGGCCGCTGGTGTTGAGCTGCGTAGACATGTAATCAGACAGCACTTTTCGTATTTCGTGTGCCACGAGTAATGCGGGGGCAGAAAAGTCGCTGCAGAACCTATCTCACGATTGCTGTCGATGGTAATGTGCTAGCATTAAATCAGTATAGCGACACAACATATTGCCATGGTCAAGTTATGTATGAGGCGTGTGCTGCAGCGGCGCTCCCCTTTCACGCTTTCCTAGCAACACGGTGTCATCTAGTGCCCGCGCTGTGAAGCCTGTGCATGGCCTCTGAAATGCATGGTGCACGTTGCAGTGGCTGTCAAGATGCCTGTGAAGAATCACATTCACACCCCTCAGGTCTCAGAAAAAGCTTTATTTCGTGGCTATAACCATCAAAACTACACAAAGGGACATGATTACCACAGGCTACGTATGAACGAATTCCATGCGTCAAAGAGGTGAAATCCACTGTGAGAAACGTCATCTGGAAGAAGTGACAGAGAATGAGATTTTTGTTGATGAGCAGTTTCATGGTTAGCAATCTGTGTAATAACATTTATTTGTGGTAAATGTGGTCAAAGAATGCTGTAGAAATTGAGAGCATTTGTGCTTAGTTCACACCCTCAATTTTGCTTGCAGAGTTGAAGGTTTTTCTTTCATGTGTTGG
The DNA here is from genome assembly GCF_050947875.1 of Dermacentor variabilis. Lineage (NCBI taxonomy): Eukaryota > Metazoa > Arthropoda > Arachnida > Ixodida > Ixodidae > Dermacentor > Dermacentor variabilis. The sequence continues at coordinate 60,405,520 of NC_134575.1, forward strand.
AAAAGTTGTTGTTGGTTGGTCAGTTCAAAGCAAGTTAACATGTTTTACTGGTTGGTTTCGATCGCATCGCTCTGTGGCAGACCACGATCTCCTTCTGCCCTCAAGACCAGGAGTCATATCTTTTAACAACCAATTTCGTTTCCTGTTCTTGTCATTCATCACATTGAGTGGCTGACCCTGATGATAACAGCAAGGCAGCGGTGTCCAAGCCAGTGACAGCAGGCAAGAAGTATTCAAAATAAAATGCTCGTGTTTGTCTTGTATAGACCCTTCCTCGCACAGTTCCCCAGATTTTTAGTGATGTGTACCAACAGGCTTTGTACAAAACCTTTCTTCAAAATGAAATTGGTCGCTGAAGATTATGTCTTCAGGGCATTTCAAGGCCCGCCATGTTATGTTTGCCGACTGAGAGGACTATAGTTTTTCTGATTCTAGTGCTTTTCTACTTAACCAAGTCCCTACAGTTATGTGATCTTTCCTGTTTCCATTAAGTAGTTTGTGTTTGCAGCCGCCACAGTGCTTGTCTAGGGTGAAGAGAATCGTTCAGTTCGTTGTTCAGGCAACCCATATGACAGATGTAGTGATGTCTTAATGACCAAGTGCCACGAAAGTTAGCACTGGCGCTTAGTAATTTCATGTGCTCTGTGCGCATGCACCCATGCTCTTGTATGCCTTATTTGCACCAAGGTGTTTCGCATCAAGGGAAATTCTTAATGCAGGCATAGCTGGTTTGAGACAGAGCTCGTGGAGCGTCGCTAGTAAGCTAAGGATGAAGGAAGTGGCCAAGGCCTGCATGGCGCTACCTTAACCTTGTAAGGTGTGTTTATATACACACAACTTTTGCATTCATATTGGCCTATGCGAACAAAAGCATTTTCCAGTGACAGAAACAGATCACAATCATTGTTTGGAGAGCTTTATTTTGGTGGAACACACTGTTGCTGAAGCGAATTTATTGTACTCTTGCACTATAGATGCGAAATGCTCTAGTGTGGGAAGAGATGTGTGTGGCATATAGCCGGCAGATGTCGTGCAGAGAAGAGCCTTGGGTTCTCAACCAGTACTCTATGGGCCATCAACTAGCATCCAGTAGAAACCAGGCAGTAATGAGTATGTTGCAGTGACAAATCACAATATGTCTGTCTAGCTTCATGTAGAATATGCTCAGTTGGCCAATGAATGAAAGTCAATTATCCTGACTGCAAGAATTATGACATTCTTCAAAAGAATTGTGCAAGGTAAGTCTTCCTATCCATTAAAATCTGGGAAAGTCATGCTGACTTTTTGAACACAAGAAGTTTGCCATTTGCAAAAACACATTGTTTCCTCTTATTGAGTGAGTCTTATGTAGGTGAGCATATACTTATGCAATATTCAACACATTCTCTCGTCTTGAAGAAATGATGACAATAGCAAATTTGAAAATCGCACGCTGGTGCCTTCTTTCTTATATACCGTACTCTTGTTAAACTCGGCCTCTTGTTAAACCCAACCCCATTCGTTGTCACCTTCACATCTGGCTTGCAGTACTGGTATGTTGGGATGTTGCTGTATGCACACATCCACGCATGCTACATTGACACATTTTGTGACTCGCAGGAGGAAGCACAATCGTTCGCAGGTCAATTGGTGTGCATAGTTGTACGGCACACGGTTTTTTAATGCTTCAGACGAAATCAGATCGGAGGTGGCTCTGATGTTACTGGTTCAAGTATGCATAGGAATTCAAGCAACTCGTGTGCATTCTTTTGTTCTCATAATTGATCTCTTTTCTGTCTGCCGTATTTACTCGTGTAAGGCCTGCCCTAGTGTAAGGCTTGCACCCCAATTTGAGAAAAGAAAGTTTCACTATAAGTGTCGCGTGCATGGCGGCGTGCTAGTAAGTTTTCGTAAGCTTCTACCAGATGGAAGTAGTTGTCCTGCCGATGATGGCATTATCATCCCGCAGTTTGCACCAAACCGAAACTTTACCGTTGGCTACTAGTTCAAGGCTTCATTGAGTATAGCTGTAAACCTGCCTTGTGTAAGATACGCACACAGTAAAAAAATATTTAAAAGAATGTGCATTATTTACTGGAGCGAAACGAGTAAATTGTACAAGAAAGCCGTGCGAATTGAGAAAACATTGGAAATTACGACAATGTGTGCAGGATATTTTCAGTGAGGAATTATATTAACACAATGGGTTTTATGCCAAGTTCCACCATCAAGTTCCTGTAACGGATATGATGTCGGTGTGAAGTGATGGGCACATAAAATATTGTCCCTCTTGACAGGGATGGCGCTGCCATCTAGGAGCAGTGAAGCGAAGTACTGCATCATGACACTAATGAGTACCGACAGTGAGCGCTTCGCTAGTCGGCGCTGCAGAGGCTCCAGTGTGGTGTAGACTGGTGTAAGCGGTGTAGGCCTTCCGCTGAGGTGACGCCACAGTTTTCGCACATGGTTCGTCTTTCGCGTCCGATTAGCCTGTGACGCCTCGTCGCCTACGGAGTGCAGCTTCAACATGCATCAGCAGTGCTTACACGCCGCCTACTGCTTCACTTGCAATGGCACAACTAAGAAAACTGCGGCGTTAAGCGGCGCAGGAAGGCAAGGACGTCGACGGGCAAATCTCGCTTTGGTCTGGCGAGAGACATGCTAGCATGAAGCAGAATGTCTTCATGCGTTCGTGGTGCGTGATATGAACTCTGCCACTCGCATTCCTGAAGCTGAACACATCACAGCTCAAGCAGCTGCCCAAGACATTACGAAGCCGGGCCAAAATGCTCGTACTTTCGCCCGAGCGACTCAAAAGCAGTAAGCTGCTTGCCAACAGGACGCCTTATGTGCCAAGCAAACCTGCAACGCGGTGGCCGAGCCGCAAATCGTGCGCCTTTCACTGCAGCGGACCGTGAGTTCACGAAACAAACATGCAAAGCCTTCTGTGAAGACATGTTTCACTTTTGTGTTCTACCGATTCCTATGAAAGAGGGATCAACCATTTCTTTTTTTTTTTTTCGTTATGCTGTGAAATATATTTCTTAGATACATGTGGTCATAATCTCAGCTAGAGGTGAAATGAGGCTTAAAATTACCAGTGCAGCTACAGCATACGTAAACTGCACAAGGTAAGAGGGATAGCTGTGGCAGATACCACAGCATGCAAATCCATTGTCTTGCCCAGAAGCGTGGACGCACATTTACCAGCTCATTAGAACTGGAGGTGTCATCAATAGCCGATATTTGTGTGCAGCATCACGATAATGCAAGCCCGTTCGCCTGCTGTGGTCGCTCAGTGGCTATTGCATTCTGTTGCTGAACACAAGGTTATGGGTACGATTCCCAACCACAGTGGCCGCTTTTTGACGAAGTTGAAATGTGAAAAGAGCAAAATTAATCCAGAGCCGACCATTACAGTGTGTGTCATAGCCCCAGTGTTGCTTTGGGACATTAAGCCGCATGAATAAATTGATCGGTCAATTAAGCTCGTTTTCTGATCTCAAAATTCTGCAACTTTGCTGTGAGAGCTGCAAAAGGTCGGGAACTGCCTAAAATTGTTACTGGCATTTTTGCGTAGTAGCTGTATTTTCCTCGCACAATATTTATGGTCTTTTTTCTATCTATGACGTTTCTCAGTGTAGTACTTAGGGAAAAGAAAGTGTTGCTCACATAAAGTGGCTAAACTCTAATGCCAGTGCAGTAGAGAAAACATTGTTTACTCATGCTGTTACATAGCTATGTGTCCAGCCTGTTTTCACATAATAAACAAGCACAAAAAAATGGCTCACCCGTTTTTGACCTCCCCATGTCGTCTGTGTGAGCAAAGAAATAAGTTAGTCAGGAGCATTTAAGTCAAGTTTTATTTCATGTAATCATGAGTCATTGGAAAGAAGAACGTTGGACATAGCTATATCAGTATTTGTCGATGGAAGCGATTTATGAGATGGCTAGGAAGGGGCAAATTAATTGATAACTAGAAGCAAGGAAACACTGAACACGTCATTGAAATGAAATGCTAAAACAGCCAACTTTGCCCATTCTAAGAATAGTGGTATGTATGTCAACTGTCAAAGGTGTGTAATTTATTTACTTATCAATTAAAGGCTGATAATTGATTGCGTGAAATGTTCCGACTGAGGCTCAGAGTGCGCTAAACCAGAGCTGGACAGTCTGCTCATCCTTTAGTTTTAGTGTTGTTCATGTGCTCATACTTAATGCCGAACTACTGCTAGTATATTGTTTGGCCATTTGGGATGTCTTTGGGTTACGCTGCCATTGGGTTACATCTTGGAAAAATAAATGTAGGCTGTATAAACTTTCGCCTAATGTATTAGAGTAGACATTCTAATGAATTGTATGCTGCTACAGTCAGGTACACATTAGGGAGGTACACCTTTTGTTAATTTCTGCAGTGTGCCGATGAAATTGTAGTTTGTCGAGATAGAACTGCGAGCCTGTTTTGAACTAAGCAAAGCGAGATGACAAATTTGTTTCCCTGAAAAATTATCTGCTAAATACACATTTATTTTGTCATTAGCATGTGCAAAGCATTTCAGTAATGACAGTTATTTCATACACTACTATTATTAATGTAAGGACGCATATTTAGTCATGCTTCTTGTCCTTCAACATGGCTTGCTCAGTTCTTTTTTATGTGATAATTCTTCGTAACTTTTTACAAGATAGCGAATCAAGACTACTGTGCTGACATCAAAGACATCATCTACAACATTATTGATGCTAAAAGTCAAGACGTACAGTGAGTCGTTTCTCTTTTTTTGTATGTTGCTGCTGAACTCCAGAACATCTTGTCACACAAATCATATCATTTAGCATTGTTCTGTTTTACAGTCAGTGGTGTTCACTTTCAGCTATTTATGTTGCTGACATATTTATCACATTCAACACAATGGGCTTTGCAAAACCTAAACATTGTGCTCATTTGCTGGTGCAATGTTGACAGTTATTTCTCTAATAACTTTCATTTTGATTCTGAGTGCTTGTGGCCACTTAAAAAACATATTTTGCAATCCAGAAGAACACTCAAGAACTTTCATGTTTGTAAGTAGGCAATTGGTATCACTGGCTTATGTGGGCCGCTTAAGTGTGTACCTGTTGTTTTATTGCAGTAGCAGAAGTTGTGTATGCACATAGAACCTTTCAGGATATTGCTTGGGATTGTTTCCTTACAGTAGTCACGGCATATATCTTCTGTGCAATCTGAAAAAAATATATATATATATGGTTTATAGGAACAGTTGCATGTATTTGTACGGAATATTGACAGTGCTTGCAACTGCTTTAGTTGTGCTGCACCCTCCGTGGTTGCTCAGTGGCTATAGTGTTAGGCTGCTGAGCACGAGGTCGCGGGATCGAATCCCGGCCACGGCGGCCGCATTTCGATGGGGGCGAAATGCGAAAACACCCGTGTACTTAGAATTAGGTGCACGTTAAAGAACCCCAGGTGGTAGAAATTTCCGGAGTCCTCCACTACAGCGTGTCTCATAATCAGAAAGTGGTTTTGGCACGTCAAACCCCATAATTCAATTAATTTCTAATTTAGTTGTGCTGCTTACAGTTGGCATAACAATTCTTCCGTTGAGCACTTAAATGGTGAGTACACCTCAAGTAAAACAACAAAAAATGAGGTGGAACACTTTGTCTAAACACTTGAATAATGAGCACACTTCAAATAGTAAAGTTCATTGCATACGGCCTCACACTTGCATGGAATATGAATTGTACAGGGAAAGGCTAATCATTTGTTTTCATTCCGTGCATTTCCACTGACCTTTGATTTCACTGGGCTTTGTGTTATAATTAATCCTTTACCGCAATGTACTTGTATCATGTATGGTACAGATGGAATAAGTTATAGCATAATAGAATAGAAGAAAAAAACCTTTATATTTGCCTTGGATCTAACTGTGCCCTCTCTAGCATTGAAATACATAGTGATGGCAGCACTGGAAATAATTTTTAGTGTTTTTTTTTTTAAATCGCAGTTCTACCTGTAAGGCATATGTTGATAGTGATAGCACAATAGTAGACAACTGCACTAAGTGAGGGTCATAGTTTTATCGGCCATATAAATCGCAGTACATATTCGCTTGCTAATTAAATTACCAAGCATAATGTCACGCGCACCAGCGAACACGAACAGATCTCGCTCGACGACCGCCAACATTTGCTGTCACAACGCCGGCGTAATGAAGACCCGACACTAGGCGTGCGGGATGTCAGTGCACATGAAGCGACCAGCCATACTGGCTCGCCTAATTTTGCACCCGTCGCATATTGCCATTAAGATGGGACGCTCGCGTCGCGTATGCGCTCTGCCGCGCGGACAGCCATGTGCAGCCTCAGCGGGTCAAGAGGAGGAGATGTGCGCTTACTCCTGCACCCTCACCCTCTCACGCGTGTTTGATCACGTGACCTCTACCATCAAGCCACCATGCTTATCAGCTCAGCCTCACAAGCTTTCCCTCGCACCCACCGCCAGGGTGTCGGGAAGAAATGTTTTTCGTTCTGGTTTTAGTTTCGTTTCAGTGAAAAACGTTCCGTTCCGGTTCTGCTCTAGAACGGAAAAAAAAAAGAATTATCCGTAAAGACCAAACTACACGTGCGCGTGCCGGCGCGTGAAAGCTCGCGCCTTGCGTCCACCGCGCCTCGCGCGAGTAATGTCAACCTACAAGACGCACGCCAGCGCGGCACAGCGTCTGCTCGACGTCTACTTGGTGTTTGCTCGCTACTGTCATCATGCACCACACTATAGCTGGGTAGTAAATTAATTATGCAACGAGCAATTAGGCCTTTATAGCGCTCGGCATCGTCAACGTATCACCAGTGCTAATGCCGTTGCGCCATCCGCTAACTAGAAATGACACCTGTTTTAATGCTCGGTGCTGTGTCTGTAATCGATCAGCGTGAAAACGAATAGCCGATCTCAATAATTACGGCAAACATACCTAATACTTTGACCTCAGCTAGAGAGGAGACTGAGTGATGACATATTTTGCCACTCTTGTCTTGCTGACAGGGCGGAGAGCCAGTAACAAGCGCTGCCATGTTGCTATAAGTGATCACGGTTAGGGTGGCTATTACGTAACGGGCATGCGCAAGGGCCATCATGTCACGTATCACTGTACCGTATCATTAAAACTCTAGTGCAGCCAATAATCTGCCTGTTACGCCTGGAACTATATACAGCTGCGCAAGGATACTACCTCTGCACGCCTTGTACCTTCGACAGTGCTATCTGTCGAAGGTACGATATCTGGGCTCGCGCCGTGCTTCGACGCGTATGATCTGTCCTACACCATCTGCGCATGCGGGAGGCGCATGGGCGCGAGCTTTCGCGCGCCGGCAAGCGTATGCATGTAGTTTGGCATTGACGGTTCATAACAGTTTTGATTCGCATGCAAAAATTTTGGAAGCAAAGTAACGATAAAAACATAGTATAAATTTTTCTCAATAAGTGAATGATGTATTCTGGGATCATATTCAGTGCCTTGAGTCAAGGCACTCGGCATGATCTTACAAGCAGCACGTTATTGAGTGCACTTGCCAAAATGTGAGATCGCTGTCCCGTTAAAATGAACTTAAAGAGAGCATAAGCGAACGATGAAACTTCGGTAACAAAGCGTTGTATACCAATAGAAAACGAAACGATAAGCTTGTCAGCGCGCAAGCCCTGGGTTTTGCTGCGATACCGATCTGCTACACTCTAAGAACAGTTTACACCCTTTGGCTTGCCCCTTCTGCCACACAAAAATCGTCATCTGCCTTGATGAGTTTCCTTTCTTTATCGCTGCAAGCCCGGAACTTTCCAGTGACGAACGGCACGCGCGTTATCAGAACGGGCACTCCAAAGGGTGTAAACTGTTCTACGCTGATAACGTGCGTGCCATTCGTTACTGGAAAGTTGTGGGCTCACAGCGATAAAGAAAGGAAACGCATCAAGGCAGATGGCGAATATTTTTGTGTGGCAGAAGGGGCAAGCCAAAGGGTGTAAACTGTTCTTAGAGTGTAGTGCACCGAGTGGCATGTTTAGATTAGTGGAGCGCTTGACCGGCTATCACTTGAACTATCGCTGCCTGAGATGCACGCTTATGCGGGCCCCTGAGATACACAGTAATGCTGAAGTTACCTGAGGTCGGTTGTTTCGTACTGCCTACATTTCCCTTGAACCGAAAACCAATCAGAATATTTCAGTTTCACCCCGAAACAAAATAAATAACGTTTTGGTTACGTTTTCGTTCCGGTCAAAATTTTTTTTTCGTTTTTCGTTTTTGTTTTCCTTCCGTTCCGACACACTGCCCACAGCATACGTATGCGGCGCACGGGGCGCGATCTTATCGCACATGGACATTATATGGAACATCACGGCGACGACGACGGCAAAATTGGCCTGGAGTGTCCCATAATTGCTGCAACAATAACATTTACGGTGGCAGCTCGTCACACAACGCGCTAAAAGATTTGCGCAAAGTTTATCTTGTGCTTAACGGCTAAGAGATCAGTTTCAACGACATACTGTGTTATGCATGCGACAATTAGCAATGATCGCACATGTGGACAATGACTCGATCGTTGCCTTAATGACTTTAGAAAACGATGAGTGCTCGGGAATTTAGGGATAAAGTGTAATACATAACATCGCAAAAGCGTTTGAAGCGACAGACATGAAGATTAGATAAAACCACGTTCTACTAACCATCATTCCCGTGGTAGTCGAACGACCGCAGCGCCAGAGTTACCTCTAGTAGTTTTTGTGGAAAACTCTTATGACTGAAACCGTAGCCTCCAAAATTGTGTGGCTTGCGATCTCCCCACTCTCGGAGGCCACACTGAAACAATGTGTATACTGTTGCGAAACTACCGTAGAGGTTCCGAACATATTGCGGCAGCTGCGTCTGACTACCAGCGGGCTCTGAGCATGTCCAATCAAAGCTTGAGCATAATTACAATTGTTGTCATTGCAAAGTGAACCGTGCGTTGCTGCCTTGGGTGTGAGGCAGGCTTTTTCTCACCGTCTTCGTATATGCAGTGACATATGTCGGACTCGGGGCACGATGTGTTTAGTACTTTCTTGTTGGGTTCGGCATCTTGACAGGACTTGTGGCATGCCTCTGGCGTGCACCCAACTGAAATAGGGAAAGAAAAGTTAGGTCGCACTTGGCGAAGTAGAAGTGCTTATGGAGAAAGTAGTGTTATGAGGGTTTTTTCTCAACACAGTAGCTATAAGAAAATTCTGATTCATGCACTGCAATGCAACGCAATTCATGCAATGTAATGTAAAGATTGCTACAATGGTGTATTCTGTGTTCGAGTCGTAAGTAGTACATTTTTAAATAATAGAAGACCCTGAAGGTAACCGATGATTTGTGAAATCTATGATGGAGGGGCAGGTCATACGGAGGGTGCCGCTTTCTCAGTTCTTGGTAAATTTATGAGGCCTTAGGGAGTATAGACAGGATGTCTTCATTTCGTTTTTATGTCTTTATTATATAGCAGTTGACTAAGCATTAATACTATGGAGCATTAGATTTTCAAAGGAACTTATAGGTAATGTGACGAGTTGAAAACGTGCGCCAAGTGCAGTGCTCGTTTGGACGAGGATAAAGAAGACTGCTCACGTCACCGGAACCTTATTCTGTGCTTTGTGGTGCCAGACGCATTCGCACGCTCTGTGACCGTGCGAAAGCTGAGTTTATTCAGCGCTCGATGGGTCTGATGGGAGAGCGAGTTCCCCTGCATTTCCGAGAGGAGCAAACAATCGAAAGGGCCAATTTGGCAACTTTCAGCGACACGGTCATTGTGTGGCCTTAAACAAACTGCAACTGGCATCACTGGCGCTCTCTTGAGCCAAAGCCACGCTATACTTGGTGCATGTTTTGAAAGTGTCACATAAAAGGCACTGTGAATAATTATTTGTAAGCAGTTTGAAGGAATAGAGTCTTCATACTGTAATTATGAAGTTGACAACTATCTAAAAAAGTAAAGGACAAGCAAAGTTTGTGTCAGTAATTCATTACGGCGACGTTGACTTTTTCAACACCTTGCCACTGCTCTCCGAGTTGTACGCAAAGCAGGATATGTCTCAACAAATAATAATAAAAAAAGCATAGATGCATGCTTAAGAAGTTCAATGGTGGAGCAGCGCGCCAATTGCTCCAAGAGCGCGATGTTTCGGTCCATCCTGTTCCAAATCTGCATTATAGCGGAAAATTGCGTCAAGCCTGCTCCAAATGAAGCATACGCACGAAAGCCTCATTCTGTTGACGCTGCCGTCGGTAGTAAAACGAAGCAAAACCGAAGCACGCCGTCGTCGTCGTCGTCGTCGTCGTCGTCGTCATCGTCATCGTCATCATCATCATCATCATCATCATCATAATCCTGGAATTCAACAGAGCGGCCACGCCGTCCGATCTCCGTTAGCTGTTCTTGCGCTTCTGTTGCGCTTCCCTGGGTAGATGTTTTAATGTACTGTTGCTGTGCAGTCTTCTTGTGTTCCTCGAATTAGCATGGCGCGGAACTCGCTCAAAAGGCATGTCGGATGAAAAAAGAAAGCCTCGAATAATGTTTGGTAGCACAGCGTTTAGCACAGGTGCTGGCGGTGCCACTTTAAAAATACTGTGGCACTTGTGCTCAGCTGTTATAGCGTAGGTATAATTTGCTTACGAGTTGAGACCTTCTTCGCAATCCTGCACGATCGGAAAAGCAGATTCTGTGGTTGAATCGGCTTTCACATGTTCGACAGCACAGCTATAGATATATGCTGGAGAGAAAATCTGCACATTGAATCTGCACATTGAATCTGCACATTATAGGAAACCTGTTGACGTGCTCACCTTAACTTCGGTTTAGTCACGCACATACTAGGGCGTTGTCTTGTTTACACGATGTAATTCCGTGAACTTGTTGTTCTTGCTCGATTGAAGCGCACAGAACGCGCTACAGCTGCTCCGAGTCTAAACCGTAGAATTGGCGTTGTAGCGGGATATATGCGCATCAAATGCTAATATATTAAAAGATAATGTAACTAGTTCGGTAATCTTCAGTCTGAATACCTCATTGATGCGCATAAAGCCGGCGCCGCTACAATTTTTTTCTCACTATTTCAGTTACTATTGAAACCATATCAGGTGTTAGCAAGATATACGTTGAACACTCCGCTAAACCAGGATTGAGCCTGCGCCAAGGCCTGCGCCAAAAGGTGAAATGGCCGTTCCACCACTTTTGCAAATTCAACAAAGGTAACATGTTCGGGAACCTGTCATCGATGCAACGGCCCGGGCCTCGGCACATTTTGCCTTAATTGGGCAGGTAGTCTCAAAATACCGTAGGCTGTTTTGATGTAACGGACGCAAACGTGTGCCCATATTGTAGACTACCTAAGGTTGCTATAGCAACAGTGTAGTAGTGACAAGTCACAGCAACGAGCCATTCAAGAACTGTTTGCAAAAATCAGACACGGGTACAACTATTTCCGTTAAAAGGTAGCACCGAGTCTGTGCATCACCGTTTAATGCAGAGTTTTGTTTCGTCTTCGCAAATTACGCGAAGGGGCTTTGGTGTTTTACTGGGTCATGGTAAGCACATTTGGAGAGGCAGTGCCTTATCACAGTACACCTCCTTTGGGCACTTTGCGGCTTTTTATAACAAGTCTCTATGTTGCTTAAAAAAAAACCTAATGTTTATTCATACAGCTGCAACTACTGGTGTGTTTAATTCATTGGCTTTATGTTGAATTGAGCAAGTACGTACCACGTGGCTCGGCGCAGTAGCAAACGTTATTTTTACAGGTCGCCTTTTTGGGGTCCGCTTTTGGAGCTGCCATCTTGCAGTAGTCTTCACATTTTGAAGCTAGACACTCTGAAATTAGATGAAACGGCATTAGGAGTTCTGCTAAATGCAAGAACATTATAGTTTCTGCCTTTTCAACGTATGATTTCGGCGCATTGGTGCTTGGACTAACGATTATTACTAAACGTTAGCAGCTTGAATTCTATTTCCCCTGTAATGGTTTCCTATGATATATAATTGTAAAACAATGGCTGAAAGTACGTTGTGGCTAATTCTTCACCTAACTTCATTGTAACCTTGCACAGTTTATCGGTGCTAAACTCTTGAGTTGGTGCCCATAATTGTGCTATGTCTTGCAAATACATGATTGAGGGCATATATTGCATGCATTGTTTACTATGACACCATTCAATCGACCAAATTCACTGCAGTGACATGCATTAGTCTGAATACAACTCATTTGACCTGCCTAGCTTCAGCAACCTCCAGCAACGTCGGCACTTCCTGTACTGCGCAGCACAGGCAAGCAATTTCATATTGCGAATATTTGTGATATTTTGCATAGTGCGGGAGAAGGAACAAAGCAGCAAAGCATGCCAAAAAATGTGAACTCGTTTTTTTTTTTACTCTGCCGAACCTACACTGTGGGACCAACAGTGGCAACCGTTGGCGGACCTAAGTGAAGGCAGATTAGCAAGAATGGCCCCACCTCACTTTCGATTTTTTTCCCGTCTGTACCACGCAGGCGTCCTCGGCCTGACACTCGGCTCTCTTGAGCGGTAAATGGTCTTCACTGTCCGACTCTATAACCGTCTGGAAGTGGCAAGTTGTTGGTATTGGCTTCCGCTTGACGAGAACCGCGTGTTCCACGTGATGGTTGCGTCCTATCCACGGTGTAAGATGGTCCTATCGCAGTGACCAGGATGTTGCCGATTCAGGCAGTAAGCATAGTTCGTTCCTTCGGATCACTTTTGGGACTGTTGGTGTCGGGGCGCGCGGGCGTGCAGTCACGTGCCACTTTTCGCATTTCGCCTGCTTTGAGAAGCTCTGCGAAAATAAGTCCCAGGACATAGCAGGTGGCTTTGACGTAGTGCAATAAAAAAACGACCGAATGGGTTGTTTTAGGATGCATTACGCTTCCCAGTGGCAGTCATTTCGTGAATTCAACAAGCATAAACTTGTTCAAATAATCTAATTTACCGAATAATTAGCATGCGCAATACATTTTGGCGGTAGCAGAGGGCCTATGACGGCACACTGTAGGTTTAATAATCGTATATTGTACCGGTTTTTTTTTCACTGCTTGGCTAAAGCTAGCCGAGACATCCTGTGTGCATATGTGATCTTCCACTTTTATGCTTCGGAGCTTCTTACCATCTTCGTACGAACAGGAGCACATCTCAGGCGCCGAGCATGATACAGTGAGCACCGTGCTGTTGGGTTCTGCCTCCTGACAAGCTTTCCTGCAGGCATCTATCGGACAAGCTGTAAGAAATGGAAAAGTTTGTCAACTCGCTGGCAGGGCTGGAATGTACGAAAATCGTGCTATGTAAAGAGCAGAAGCCAGGCATCTATCTAGGGCCCCATGCTCAGGCCCCTGTCACATTTGTTTAACACTTCCCGCGCAAAGAACGAGTCTCAGTTGGCTAGGCGTTTCGTTTCGTCTACTGAGTGCCGGCAGTCGTTCTATCATTCTTCTGTGAATGCTGCGATATTTAGTGGCACCATCTTCACAGAAAACGAACTTGTTGAGGGCACAGTTGAAATTGTTGCGGAAGTCTGGTTCCATTGGCATTTTATAATTGGCGGCGTTGGAACAAGTGGGGGCAGAGCTTGGTGGCGCAACCCACCGCCCCTTTCCAAAGGGGACGCTCATAACATCCACCCATCCAGCAGCGACGACGACGGCCTTCCCAGTGCCGGAATCGTGGTGTGCTTGGAGGTTTCTTCACGAGAAGTAAACAATTAGACATAGACAGCTGTAGGAATTCATGGTCAGAGCTTCGACTTATTCACACTAATGATTGCAAGAAAGACATAGAGCCTCAGGCGACCTCTTCGGAGTGGACGCTACTAGACAAAAAAATATTTGTCGCCGACGCCTCTGCAATTTACTTCGCACGCCGCGCAAGCACTAACGCGTCGCATGAAGGATAGCAAATTATCTCGCTTCACTTTATTCCAAGAAATGTCGTGCTTTATACAGACTGTTTCTGCGCCCTCGCTTATTTTGCAGTCCAGAAACATAAAAAGCAATTGACAGTAAAAGACAGCTGAAAAGGCCGAATGAACTGCTGATATTGCAATACCGAAAACTGTTCACATTAAATCGGCAAAAAAAAAGATAACTCGGGAAATATTGGCGCCATTCTAAAAAATAGAACTTGACGAGGAAAGGGTTAAGCGACAACCAGACGGAATGTATTTGCAGCTTATTTTTGGCATCGCCTGAGTCTATTGCGCACTACGCAACGCGCATGCCGCAACATGGAGTGAATTCCGTTTCATGTACGAAAAAAATAGACGCGCGCAAAGTAAGGAGTTTCACACCAACAAGGTTTCTACTATAGCGTGTTGGGGCTCACTGGTCCACGCCGTCTCTCTATCATGCTAGAATATCACATATAATATAGTACATAGCCAATGTCGTGGTAAGTCACACCGAACATTTATTAGAGCGGAAATACTATACTTACGTATTGCTGTTGTCGTGGGTTCTTGCGTTGCTGCAATTTAGGAAGAGAAAATAAATCCTTTAAGCGTTTCTTTTTAGCGGCAGTTTGAAGAGTGGCAGCGGGTGATGTGCTTCGCGCAATAGACTTAACTCAATGGGTTCGCGGACGACCACTGTGAGCGATACGCACACATGTGTCATGTTGTGCATGTGCAGTCACTTGCATTTTTGCCGGCACTTGCCTTTGCAGGGAGCTTGGTGAAGTGACTAGCCTGTTAACTGAAACGAAAGTGCCAATGTTGGCAGCACTTGTCGGCAGCCGGCATACAATATTAAACTGGTAGTTTCACGACACTCTGTGATCGCCCCTACTCAGTTGTTTGTCCAGCCAACTCAAAGCTGTCGAGCTGGCCATGCGATGGGTCATATTTGCTAATGGCACAGAGTGCTCAAGTCTTCTCTGCGCATACTTAACGCACGCATGCGTAACATGCACATTCATAAATAATAAGGGAGCCCTGTAGTTCATCACTGCGACAAGTATTAAGGACCTTACATGGTAGTCTGGTTTTGAGTTTTCTCTTGAGCGTTTCCTCTCAAATATCTATAAATGAGCCGCTTAACTCCCAACGTAAAGATCATGACAGCTGAAACAGCGACAGCAGTCTACCTGTACGTGGGTGTTAGCGATTAGCAACAGAGTGGTGGTGGTAGTTAATTGTAGCAACAGGCTGGTTTAACCTGGCGATCAAGGCCGGCAATTGCTTCTCTCGAGCGTCTCTTACAATACCGCTGAAGGGTTTCACTATATGTAGGTGATTCGGGTAAGTCGTGTTCAAATGTTCCAGGACTATTGACTTGGCTTCTGCAGATGGAATGCAGCTTATTGACTGCAATCGTGGTACACTTAAGTTGCATGTGATGTCCTCGAATGTCCAGGGTGGTTCTATCCTTTCCCTCTCTCTCGAGCAGCGTAATCCTAACACGCGAAGCGTGTTCAGTGCTGCATAAAAATGGGAGCGCGGCCTGTTACCTATACGTCGTAATAGGGCTTTGCCGGAGGTAGACTATTTCAATCGTAGTAGCTGGATCATGAGAGGCTGGGAAGCCTGAAGTCGCAGAGGGCGTGACTCAGCTTCATAGATCACTTTCTTGTTTGATGCTGGCTGAGGGACTCCAAGGCAAAGTAGAATACCTTTTCTGTGGATGGCTTCTAAGCGCTCGTATTGGCTATCTTAGGGTGACATCAGAGGTAGCTGATACAGGATCCGACTGGTAATCAACGCTGTATGTAGCCGTAGCATCGACGTTGGGTGGTTGCCCCAGCGTATGCCAGCGGCTCGCTTGAGCACATGTAGCCTGGGTGACGATGACGCCACAACGTGGTCAACACCGCGGCGCCAGAGTAGCCTGTGGTCTAAGGTAACGCCAAGAAATCGGACGTTGGTGACTTGTCGAATCTGGTATCCGTCCAAATTCAGCGTAAGGCGTGTAGATTTTCTTTTCACTCCAGGAAATAGTATGAATGATGATTTCTCTGCTGCTAGTGATAATCCAATCGTTGCCAAGTGGCCCTGAATGGTATTTACTGCTCCCTGGGCTATTCGTGCGAGGCGGCAGTGCTGGTAGCCGGAGACCCATATGCAGATATCACCGGCATATATAGATATTTTCACAGCTGTTCGATGGTTTAGTACTCTTGGAAGGCTAGTCATGGCGATGTTAAATAATAAGGGAGATAAAACATTCCCCTGTGGCACGCCGCGAAATATACGTATTTCGTCGCTCAAAGTGTCGTCGAGACGAACTCTGATGCGACGATCGTTGAGGAACGTATGTATGAATTTCAAGAGATGACCCGTGACGCCTATAACTTGTAACTGGCTGGTGATGGCTGTTTGAGACACGTAGTCGTAAGCCTTGGAAACATCCATGAAAACAGTAAGTGTCGACAGGCCATCCGCACTGTAATGTTCTATGTGGCTTAGCAGGTCCAGCACATTGTCTTGAGCGCTTAGACGTTGCCGAAACCCAGTCATGCACGATGGTAGTTTTCGACCCTGCTCGACATACCAAGTGAGTCTTGTGCACGCCATCTTCTTCATTAGCTTAGCTACACAGGAGGTCAGCGATACCGGTCTGTATTAGTCCAGAGCTGCAGGATTCTTTCCAGGCTTCAGAACCGGTACCACCCACGCTACCTTCCATAAATGTGGTATATCCCCGCTGGCCCACATTTGGTTAAAAATGCCAGCAAATCACGTCGTCTTTCAACCGGTAGGTTAGTCAGCATCTGATTACTGATAAGGTCAGGTCCCACCGCACAGCGACGTCGGAGGCTGCTCATAGCTAGTTCCAACTCTCTGAGTGTGAAAGGAGCATCTATTAGAGACGACAATAGCGGCGGAGGCGGGTTGGTTGTGCGCCGGCTCACCTGCCGGAAGAGTATACTTACCGTATACCGGAAGAGTATACGCAAGACAAGCGAGCGTCTTGCCTAACTTCAATGCTGTCTTCAAACGGCTTGTTTGGTTGAAAGTTTCTAGCAAGGTTATTAAGGACCCACCATATCCTTGGAACTGGCGTGAAGACCGATAGGCTTGCACAAAATGTTGGCCATTGATCTCTTCTTAGTTTCCTTGTGTAACGTCGAATCACAGCGTTAATCCTGTTATGTATAGTCTTCATTGGTGGGTCGCCCTTCGGCCTCCATCAGCCTCCGTTCCACTCTTCTACGGGCAGCGCATAGATTTTTGAGCTTTAGATCCGGAGCGGGGAAGTGGTCGGGTAGCTTCAGCTCAGCGGTAGCCAATCTCTTGCTACGTAGCATGTCCGCGAACAGGTCTCCAGATGATTCGCTTAGGCCGTCCCTGTACGTATTCCAATGCGTCACAGGACAGGATCCTCGGCGGTTGGTTCTATATCCAGCAATGTTAACGAAGACAGGAAAATGGTCGCTGCCCATTCTATCTTTACTCGTCGTTGACGATGCGAGGATGTCCGCTGAGTGTAACGTCAAGTCAATGACACTGTAAGAGGCCGGTGGTTGAAAAAGCGTTGGCTGTTTGTCATTAGCCACGCAGAGTCCCTCGGTGTTTAAAGCACTAACAATTTGCTTCCCACGTGCATCAATCGCCTTGTCGCCCCAGAGAGTATGGTGCGCGTTAATGTCCCCACATATAATCCTCGGAGCTGGGCAGCGGCTGCAGAGATCTCTTATAATTTCTCCCATCGATACCTTCAGGCGAGAGCTCACATATACAGAGACCACGCTGAGGCTTCGGTTTCTCAGCCGCACTTGTACAGCAGTGACTTCCAAAGCACTGCTGCAAAGGTCTTGAACTGGTAGAACGTAATGTGGTATTTCACGTCTGACATATAGCATGGCTCTTCCGTTCGGAAATGTCGGAATACTATGGTTTCCATGTGCGACATAACCAGCAATTGATCTGGAACTTGGAAGACCAGCCTCGGACAGTGCCAATATTGGCACAGGCACGTTGCGTAAGAAAAGCGAAAGTTCAGGTAAATGCCACGCAAGACCCGCACAGTTCCATTGCATAATAAGTGGCACCTATGGGCGAGATGGTGAACATTGTGTCCTGATCGCATCCATATTGCTAGGTGCTTTAAGAGGCAGAGCTTAGAATCACTGACTCGAGAGCCAGTACTACTTCGAGCATGTCCTTCATCGAGCTCACCGGCATCTTCTCTATGTGTGATCGCAAGGCCTTGAAGAGAGCACGTAGCACCTGCTGACAGTCCTCCTGTGGTGTTTTTTCATCGCAACGCGATTGGGGTCGCTGCAGTGCAGACACATAACTTCGCTGTTCCGGTTGTTCAGCCATCTTCTCGCCTATGGGGCCTCTGTTCATTGATTTGACTGCTTTAGCCGGTCCGCTGCGCAATGGCATCACTGTTTTCTGGATTCCTGGATAAGGCTTCAGGCTTGGAAAATCAGTTTCACTCTTTGAGCTCCATGTGATTTCCTCTGACTCTCTGCGACTCTCCGTCTTTTTCTTCGTCGTATTTTTCTCATCCTTTCATGTTGGTCCGAAGATAAACATTTTTCTTTTGCTTTATTGCCACCGCCCGTGTAGGACGTTTGCTAAAAAAAAACTAGCTCGATGACCACCACTACAGTTTTCACAAAGTTCTCGCTGGACGGGCATGTTTTGAAATCAAGCGGTCCTCCACATCTCTTACACCGCTGCTCACCACGGCAGTACTTGGCCACATGTCCATAGCGCTGACACTTGAAGCACCGAGGTGGTGTCTCAATGTAGTCGATGGTCTCTTCTCTCGTGAAGCCCAAGTTGATCTTCTCTGGACGGGCTGTGTTTGGAGCGAACGTAAGAACTACGGTGCTGGTTCGCCTGGACTCCCAATCGGATTCGGAAGTCTGGACGCGTTGCGTGACTCTTTGCATGGTACACACCTTGTGGCTTTAGGTATTCCAACAGTTCCTCATCAGTGTACCACTTGGGTACTCCTCTAATAATACACGTGTTTTGCAGGTGCGATTTGGGCACTCGTGCTGAGATTACAGTCCCTGAGATTGACTTGCAACTGAGAAGGGAGTTCACATGCTCTTCTGTCTGGACATCTAGAAGCAGCGCTCCTTGAGCAGTAAATCGGCTCCTAACTGCTATGCACCAAGAATTTTCTCAATTTCCGTAGACAGAACAATGTGATTCACTTTTTTCAGGTGGGCTACTTCTGTGGCAGGGGTAATAATCACTGGGATTCCGACGGTCCTCTCATTGCGGTGACGCACTAGCCTGAAGCCTTCATCGTGCAGATCCGTGATGTCACAATCATCAATAAGCGTAGACTCGTCGTCTGTTTCTGTAGCCTTATATTGTTTACATTCGCGGTTGCTCTCAGGGTCAGTCGGTTGCCTCTGGCCCGGTGTCAGGTCAGGCGTAGTCATGACGGAGCTCTCGCAGCTACCAGATCGGGCGTATCTGCAGGCTCCTATCGAAGCGACGGGAGGCGAAGGCCCCCCCGGTCTCCGGTAGGGAAGGTATCTTGGCGAGTCGTCCGTTGTCTTCGACAATTCTATTTGGCGAAACGTCGAAAAAATACAAATACACTAGGAAGCGAGACAGCAGTGCGACTGTGTCGAGCCAAACTAACCTCAATAAAAGAAAGATTACACCATTTTACGATCAGTAAGTTTTCACTATGTTTTGAATATTTTAATGAACGCAAACAACACCTTATGGAAACACTGGCAAGTACATGCTGCTAAAAAGCATTTGGCTATGCATATAATGCGCCGAGTAGTTAGCTAAGGTCTGAATTGGAAAACTTCGCAACATAAAGGTTACTACCAGCAATTCAGAAAAGACCGTGAACAATAATAAAAAATGAATTTAGGACTACTTCATTTTTGAACCAAAGTGCGTTATCGCTGAAGCTGAGAGCTCCGTTCAGAATTTTTCTTTCTGCAGCTATCGGGCCTGACGGAGTCATGCAGGGTTGTCGAACATGCCACTGAAGCATAATGTGAAGTTTAGCCACTAGAAGCTCGCGTAAGTAGGATAAATGAAAGAGTCACGAAATATTTATAAAAACGATTTGACGCCTTAAAGCGTTGACGTACGAGTGAGGTGAGCATGTGTGGTGGCGAATGCAGCTTGAAGCAAACCAGTCCGAGGCAATGACTTAGTTGTTTCCTCCAGTGCAAAAAGAACATAAAAGGGGGGGGAGGCACGCACCGCCATGAGGTATAATGGGCTTAGACGCCAATCAATATATAAAATATTGAGGGGTCATCACGAATGATAATCCAAAATAAATTTGGATACAAAAGGCAATAAGGTAAGAAAAAATTTTCGGAGCTGAAGCTAGAGGTATAATTAAGGAAGTATAGGAGGAGAGAGTAAGTCAGCAAAATTAGCAGCTCGGATCTACGAAGTATCGTGCTCCTGTATGTTATATTGAGCCTTAGGCTCCGGCAGTGATGCGCCGTCATTTGGATGCTGCAGCTTTATTGCATTAAGATGCGATATTTTAAATAGGCCATTCATCTTCTGTCGGTTGTGCATCTTCTGGCCAGGGGACAGATCTGTGTGCGCCCTTCCTGCTGCTAGGCAATGGCAAGTGCCGTGTATGCGGGCACACTGCTCAAAAGATGCCGATTTCTCTGCAACGGCACGGTGGCGCCATCTGTGACGGCGTGGCGTGCTTTGCCATACTTAATGAAAAAAGAGAGCGCTACGAAGACAAGGACGAAAGAACAACGAGTACGACAGACAAGGCGCTACTTCCAACTAAATGTTTTTTGAAGACACAGAACTTTAAATAGATGCAACCAAGGACGGCCCATCGTGACATCACGACCTCCCTATCTCTTCAGAAAAGCTATCTCCTTTTCGGTAAGCGTCACTGAAGGGCAACTAATGCACGTGCCCTCAGCCTTTGCAATGTAAAAAGCTTCCAATATCTCCCGTTCTAGTCTATCTGTAGACCATGCCAGAAACCTGGTGTCACGAAGATACGGACGGCAATTGTGACGTTTACAGTGTTCTGCCAGATGGCCCCCCGCATTGTTATTTACGGCCCAATTGTGCTCACGCGCCCTTTCATTAAAACACCGTCCTGTTTGACCGATATAAACCTGTTGGCAACTTAGGGGTATCTCGTATACGACATTACTTTTGCAAGCAGTGTACTGCGCTGCGTGTTTCTTAGAGCATGGTTCGCGTTTTGCTTTTGTCATCATAGGGCATATCTTGGCCAGCTTACATGGTGCACTGAACAGAAGATTGATACTGTGCCTTTGTGCCACCTTCTTGAGGTTGTGGGATACCCTGTGCCAATAAGGAATCACATGTAATATCTTCCTATCAAATGGCTTTTTTGTGTTAGTGCCTTCTCTTGCCTGTTTGATCTTTTGAAGAAGCTTGTCGCAAATGCTAGAGATCAATAGTGAAGGGAAACCGGCTAGACGTAGCCTTGAAACTTGGTTATTGAAACTGATTTCTATTTTGTGGCTGCAAGATTTGTTTAGCGCTTCTTTTAGACAAGTCATTGCAACTCCTCGTTTTACTAGCTTGGAGTGCGCAGTGTCGTATGAGATTAGCTGCTTGTTCAACCTCGGCTGGTATTCGAAACAGACATGCGTGTTCATCAAAGTGAGATTGAGGTCCAGAAAGCGAATGCTGTTATTACAAGGCCTTTCGCACGTGAAGTTTAGAGCCTCCGATGCATTTCTAAATGTGTTAATTATCGATTCTACAGTGTCATCTAGCCTAGACCCTGGAACTTCGTTAAGAACCACGAGGTAGTCATCGACATACCTCATTATAGAAGGAGCACATGACTGATTCAGACTGATGTTTACACACTTGTCAAAGGCGCTGAGAAAGATGTCTGAAAGAATGGGAGCGAGCGACGATCCAATGCAAATGCCCTAGCGTTGTACATAGTGTTGGTTTTTGAAACTAACGACAGTGGAATGAAGATAAAAGCTTAACAATTCTAAAAACTGGCCGCTATTCACTCCGGTTGCGCAACTGAACCTAACTTCACCAAAATCTTCGATTTTGTTCCTAATGGCACTGAGCACTCCGTCATGAGGAATCGCATAATACAGGTCTTCAACGTCCAGTGAAAACGCGTACACATTTGCATTGGATCGTCGCTCGCTCCCATTCTTTCAGACATCTTTCTCAGCGCCTTTGACAAGTGTGTAAACATCAGTCTGAATCAGTCATGTGCTCCTTCTATAATGAGGTATGTCGATGACTACCTCGTGGTTCTTAACGAAGTTCCAGGGTCTAGGCTAGATGACACTGTAGAATCGATAATTAACACATTTAGAAATGCATCGGAGGCTCTAAACTTCACGTGCGAAAGGCCTTGTAATAACAGCATTCGCTTTCTGGACCTCAATCTCACTTTGATGAACACGCATGTCTGTTTCGAATACCAGCCGAGGTTGAACAAGCAGCTAATCTCATACGACACTGCGCACTCCAAGCTAGTAAAACGAGGAGTTGCAATGACTTGTCTAAAAGAAGCGCTAAACAAATCTTGCAGCCACAAAATAGAAATCAGTTTCAATAACCAAGTTTCAAGGCTACGTCTAGCCGGTTTCCCTTCACTATTGATCTCTAGCGTTTGCGACAAGCTTCTTCAAAAGATCAAACAGGCAAGAGAAGGCACTAACACAAAAAAGCCATTTGATAGGAAGATATTACATGTGATTCCTTATTGGCACAGGGTATCCCACAACCTCAAGAAGGTGGCACAAAGGCACAGTATCAATCTTCTGTTCAGTGCACCATGTAAGCTGGCCAAGATATGCCCTATGATGACAAAAGCAAAACGCGAACCATGCTCTAAGAAACACGCAGCGCAGTACACTGCTTGCAAAAGTAATGTCGTATACGAGATACCCCTAAGTTGCCAACAGGTTTATATCGGTCAAACAGGACGGTGTTTTAATGAAAGGGCGCGTGAGCACAATTGGGCCGTAAATAACAATGCGGGGGGCCATCTGGCAGAACACTGTAAACGTCACAATTGCCGTCCGTATCTTCGTGACACCAGGTTTCTGGCATGGTCTACAGATAGACTAGAACGGGAGATATTGGAAGCTTTTTACATTGCAAAGGCTGAGGGCACGTGCATTAGTTGCCCTTCAGTGACGCTTACCGAAAAGGAGATAGCTTTTCTGAAGAGATAGGGAGGTCGTGATGTCACGATGGGCCGTCCTTGGTTGCATCTATTTAAAGTTCTGTGTCTTCAAAAAACATTTAGTTGGAAGTAGCGCCTTGTCTGTCGTACTCGTTGTTCTTTCGTCCTTGTCTTCGTAGCGCTCTCTTTTTTCATTAAGTATGCTCAACCAACTCGCCCACATCAAGCTTCTTTGCCATACTTGTGACAGATTGCGCCACCGTTCTGTTGCAGTGACATTGCGTACTGCCTGTGTGACCATAGGCTAAACCATCATCTCTCTAAATAGAGAAACAATCTCGAAAAACCACCGAAAGCAGTACCTTCATTGTAGGCTTCCTGTAGACAGTTCGATACTGGATAGCAGCGGTCTTCATTGCTTTTTATAACGTTTAATTTACTCATACAAATGCAACTACTGGTGTTTATAATTAAGTGGCCTCATGTTATAGTGAACAGCACGTACCATGTGACTTGGCACAGTAGCATACGTTATCTTTACAGGTTGCCTTTTTAGGGTCCGCTTGGGGGGCTGCCACCTTGCAGTAGTCCTCACATTTTGAGGCTAGACACTCTGAAATGAAAAGCAATTACCGGCGTTAAGAGTTTCGCAAGATGCAAGGACATTATAATTTCTGCCTCCCCGATATCTGCTGATTTATTGGTGCTTGGGCTGATGATTACTACTTAGCATTCGCAGCTTTTGTTCTATTTTACGTGTGACGATTTTTCATGATGGGCACTTGTAAATCAGTGGCTGAAAGTACATTATGTTGGTAATTTCTCTGCGAACTTCTCATTTTAACCTTGGAAATTTTATTGGTGCTTAAGTCATTTGCGGCCTACAATTGTGCTGTGTCTTACTTATACATGTCGTGATTGAGGACATGTACTGGCTTATCATAACACTCGTCGATCGGATTCATTGTAGCGACAGGCATAAGCCTGAATAGATCTCGTGTTGACGCGCCAAATTTCAGCGACTCGTGTACTACACATCACAGTCAATCCTGTTTGCATTTGTGATCTTCCACTTTTATGCTTTCGAGCTTACCATCTTTGTATGCACAGGAGCACATATCAGACGCCGAGCATGATACAGAGAGCACCGTGCTGTTGGGTTCTGCCTCCTGACAAGCTTTCCAGCAGGCATCTATCGGACAAGCTGCAAGGAAAAGAAAAGTTCAACTACATGGGACTGGCCAGGTGACACGGGTTCTCCCTTGCGTTTTCTCTGGACCGAATAAAGTTCACTCACTCACTCACTCACTCACTCACTCACTCACTCACTCACTCACTCACTCACTCACTCACTCACTCACTCACTCACTCACTCACTCACTCACTCACTCACTCACTCACTCACTCACTCACTCACTCACTCACTCACTCACTCACTCACTCACTCACTCACTCACTCACTCACTCACTCACTCACTCACTCACTCACTCACTCACTCACTCACTCACTCACTCACTCACTCACTCGCGTGAAAGACTGAAATGTACAGAAATCGCCTATGTAAGGAGCTGAAGCCGGTCGTCTATAGCAGAAGCCAGGCATCCATCGGCAAGCATCTATCAAGGGCCCCATGCTCAGGCTCCTGTCGCCTTTTTTAACACTTCCCATGCCAAGATCGAGTCTCAGTCATCCAAGCGTTTCGTTTCGTCTGTTGAGTGCAGGCAGCCGTTTTATCATTCTTTTGTGAATGCTGCTATATTAAGTGGCACCATCTTCACAGAAAACGAACATTTAGAGGGCGCAGTTGAAATTGTGGCAGTTGTCTGGCTCCCCTGGATATTGTCATTGGTTGCGCGGAAACAAGTGGTTGCAGCGAAGACGACCGCCTTTCCAGTGCCGTAATCATGGTGTGTTTGGAAGTTTCTTCACCGCAAGTAAACATTGAGAAAGCTTTAGGAATTCACGGCCGGCGCTTCGAATTATTCACACTAATGATTGCAAGAAAGATTTAGAGCCCCTGGCGACCTCTCCGGACTCGACTAGACTAAAACGATGTCACTGACGCCTTTGCGATTTACTTTCCACGCCGCGCAAGCACTAACGCGTCGCATGGAGGATAGAAAATTAGCACGCTTAACTTCATTACAAGAAATGCCGTGCTTTATGCAGACAACAAAATGTAACTCGAAAAATATTGGCGGCTCTCTAAAGAAAAACAGAAGTTGACACGAAAAGGGTTAAGCGACAACCAGACGGAATGTACTTGCAGTTTCTTTTTGGCATTGCGTGCGTCTATAGCGCTCTGCGCAACGCGCATACCGTAACATGGAGTGAATTCTGTTCCATGTCGGAAAAATATGGAAGAGGCACGCCAAGTAATGAGTTTCACACCAGTATTGTTTCTATTATCGTGTTAGTGCTCACTGGTCTGCGTTGTCCCTCTATCATGCTGGAATATCGCATATAATTTAGCACAGAGCCAATGTCGTGGTAAATTACACCAAACATTTATTAGAGTGGAAATACTATACTTACCTGGGGCTGTTGTCGTGGGTTCTTGTGGTCCTGCAATTTAGGAAGAGAAAATAAATGCTTTAAACATTTCTATTTAGCCGCAGTTTGAAATAAATGCTCTAAATGTTTGTTTTTAGCAGCAGTTCAAAGGTGTTTCAGCGGGCGATGTGCTTCGCGAAACAGGCTTAACTCGGGGGTTCGCGGACGACCGTTGTGAGCGATACGCACACGTGTGTCATGTTGTGCATGTGCAGCGGCTTGCATTTCTGCCGGCACTTGCATGTGCAGCGAGCTTGGTGAAGTGACGGGCCAGTTAATTCAAACGAAAGTGCCAAAGTTGCCAGCACTTGTCGGCAGCCGGCATGCAAAAATAAGCTCGCATAGTTTCGCGAAACTGTGATCGCCCCTACACAGCTGTTTGTCCAGCCAACGCAAAGCTGTCGTGCTGGTCATGTGATGAATCATATTTATGAATGGCACAGAGTACTCAAGTCTTAATTCTCTGCACGTAAGTAATACGCATACATAAAATGTACATGCATAAACAATTAGTGAGGCAGCCCTGTAGTTCTTTACTGCAAGAAGTATTAAGCACCTTACATGGTAGTGTGGTTTTGAGTTTTCTCCTGAGGGCTTCCCCTCAAATCTATAAGTGAGCCGTTTAACTCCAAACGTAAAGATTATGACAGCCGAAACAGCGACAGCATTCTATCTGAACGTGGGTGTTAGTTATTAGCAACAGAGAACACTAACTTCAATAAAAGAAAGGTTACACCATTTTGCGATCAGTACCTTTTCACTGTGTTTTGAATATTTGAATGAACGCAAACAACAAATTATGGAAACAGTCACAAGTATGTGCAGAAAAAAAGCATTTGACAATTCATGTGATGCGTCGAGTAGTTAGCTATAAGGTCTGAATTGGAAAACTCCGCAGTATAAAGACTGCTACCAACAGTTCGGGAGCGCTAAAAGACCACGAGCAATAATAATAAAAAGGAATTTAAGACTACTTCATTTCTGAAGCAAAGTGCCTTATCGCAGAAGCTGAGAGGTCCGTTGAATATTTTTCTGTCTGCAGCCATCGGGCCTGACTGAGTCATGCAGGGTTGTCACAGATGCCACTGAAGTTTAAAGTGAAGTTTAGCAACTAGAAGCTCACGTATGTAGGATGCATGAAAGAGTTACGAAGTATGTATAAAACCAATTTGACACCTCCAAGCGTTGACATACCAGCGAGGGGAGCATGTATGGTGGCGCATGTTGCTTGGAGCAAGCCAGTCCGAGGCAATGGCAAGTGCCGTGTCGGCGGCCACAGTGCTCAAAAGATGCCGATTTCTCTGCAACGGCATGGTGGCGCCATTTGTGACGGCCCGGCGTGCTTTGCCACACTTGTGACAGATTGCGCCACCGTTGTGTTGTAGTGACATTGCGTACTGCCTGTGTGACTATAGGCTAAGCCTTCATCCCTATAAAGCGAGAACCAATCTCGAGAAAAAGAAAACGCCGAAAGCCGTGCTTTCATAGTAGGCTTCCTGTGGACAGTTCGATACTGGATAGTAGCTGTCTTCGTTGCTTTTTATAACATTTAATTTGCTCATACAAATGCAACTACTGGTGTTTATAATTAACTGCCCTCATGTTATATTAGAGCGAAAGCTTTATAGGACTAACGTTCCGTAGCTATTTCGGCGTCCGTCAACAGAAAAAAAATCGTCATGTGGGCCGATCCTGGTGATAGTGGAGACAGGGTCCAAGCTCAATGGCACATACCCCTGTGGGCTCGGGAATCTGCAACGCACCCTTGAACTATTCTTGTTACACGTGGGACCATTGCAGCATAGAATTCACATCTCATCTGTCGTCGTAATTGGGAGGCTGTGTTTAACTGGCTATGACCTATTGATTAGGGGCGTGTGAGCCATTCAACAGCTGCGTTATTGATGGAGCGGACCCGTATAGTTCGTACACCCGAAGAGCAACATGCGTACGAGGAACGCCGGAGGGAGTAGCAATGAGAATGTCAACGGCGACGGCGCGAAACTACCACCGACGAAGAACGTTCCGGCAATGCTGAACAGATACGACAATCGCGATCCCAGGCACCTCCGAACGAGCAACGACGTCAGACTCGCAACGCAATACTGTGGCAGAGGTACCGGATGGACTGAGTGAACGACTTCAACGTTGCGGATTTCAAGTTCCGATGAGGCTTCCTGGATAAATAAAATGACAACCAATCAACTCTCTTATGATGGAATGACAGCGAAAGCACTTTGCTTTTCGTTTGAGAGCTTTGACTATCCTCGGCTTTCGCTGCCATTCCATCTTCACCGAGTGTAAGGGTTATAATTTTTGAGCAGCACGTACCCTGCGGCTTGGCACAGTAGCACACGTTATCTTTACAGGTTGCCTTTTTAGGATCCGCTTCGGGGGCTGCCACCTTGCAGTAGTCTTCACATTTTGAGGCTAGACACTCTGAAATGAAAAGCAATTACCGGCGTTAAGAGTTTCGCAAGATGCAAGGACATTATAATTTCTGCCTCCCCGATATCTGCTGATTATTGGTGCTTGGGCTGATGATTACTACTTAGCATTCGCAGCTTTTGTTCTATTTTACGTGTGACGATTTTTCGTGGTGGGTACTTGTACATCAGTGGCTTAAACTACATTATGTAGGTAATTTCTCTGCGAACTTCTCACTTTAACCTTGCAGATTTTATTGGTGCGTAAGTCATTTGCGGCTTATAATTGTGCCATGTCTTACTGATACATGTCACGATTGAGGACGCATACTGTGTGTTTGGCTTATTATGACAACACTCGTCCATCGAATTCACTGCAGTGACAGGCATGAGCCTGAATAGAGCTCGTGTTGACCCGCCTAACTTCAGCGACTCTTGTACTGCACGGCACAGTCAACCCTGTTTGCATTCGTGATCTTCCACTTTTATGCTTTGGAGCTTACCATCTTCGTACGAACAGGAGCACTTGTCAGATCCCGAGCATGATACAGCGAGCACCGTGCTGTTGGGTTCTGCCTCCTGACAAGCTTTCCAGCAGGCATCTATCGGACAAGCTGCAAGGAAAAGTTGATGAACTCACCGGCAGGACTGGAATGTATGAACATCGCTCTATGTAAAGAGCAGAAGCCTGGTATCTATCGGCAAGCACATTCTAGTGCCCCATACCGAGGCTCCTGTCACCTTTGTTTACACTTCCCACGCAAAGAATTAGTCGCAGTCGTCCAGACATTTCGTTTCGTCTACTGAGTACCGGCAGTCGTTCTATCGCTCTTCTGTGAATGCTGCGACATTAAGTGGCACCATTTTCACAGAAAATTAACTTTTTGAGGGCGCAGTTGAAATTGAGGCAGAAGTTGGCCCCTTGGTTTTAACAGTGGCGGCTAGGGAACAAGTGGCTGCAGCGACGAGGACTGCCTTCCCAATGCCGGAATCGTGGTGTATTTGGAGGTTTATTCACCGCATGTAAGCAACGAAAAGCTTCAGGAATTCATGGTCGGAGCTTGGACCTACTCATACTAATGCTTACAAGAAAGATTTAGTCAGGCGACCTCTCCAGAGTGGACGCGGCTCGACAAAAACGATTTGTCGCCGGCGCCTCTGCTATTTACTTTGCACGCCGCGCAAGCACTAACGCATCGCACGGAGGATCAGTGGCGTAGCTAGGTCGTCTGGCACCCAGGGCCCATAGGTCTTCTGTAACCCCCCTCCCTCTCCCCCGAGTGTAGTCGAAGAAGGCGAGGATATCGACATTTCCGGGTTTCAGCACCAGTACAGCTGCCTTGGATACTGCGCACGTCTCCCGGGTTCCCCTCTCCTTCGCTTTCTTTCCCAGAGATCGCGAATGGAGCAGCTATACACGCTGTTTTTTTCTGCGCCACCCGCCGTGGTTGCTCAGTGGCTATGGTGTTGGGCTGCTGAGCACGAGTTCGCGGGGTCGAATCCCGGCCACGGCGGCCGCATTTCGATGGGGGCGAAATGCGAAAACACCCGTGTGCTTAGATTTAGGTGCACGTTAGAGAACCCCAGGTGGTGAAAATTTCCGGAGTCCTCTACTACGGCGTGCCTCATAATCAGAAAGTGGTTTTGGCACGTAAAACCCCGAATATTATTATTATTATTTTTTCTGCGCCAAATAACACAGGGTGCTGCACTGATAACTTGTGATAAGCGCATGCGCACATCTTCTGTCAGGCTGTAAGGCTTGGCAGCCAATGCAAATGCGGCATTGTGGAAAATATGGCTCACGTCAAAAGTAACAAAAATCTCTTTATAAAGTTTTAATTACCAATTTTAGCGGTAGTATTGCATTTGCAAAATTTAAGCCCGACATTCATATCTTGCCCAGCAACAACTTCACAAAAATCGCCGTAGGTACTATGGCGCGCAGTATTTTGGCTGTAAGCAGCCCTGAACGAAAACGAAAATTAAATTGTGTGTCAGTAAAGCTGATCTCCCCACCCTATTAGAAAACGCCACCTGCCTCCCTGCGGCGCGGGCGTCAATGCTATGACAATTGCGAGTTCTCTTCATTCTGATCAATAAAGCCTTGTTTTTATTTGCTGCTATACGGACAAACGTGATTATGCGAGCTATGGTACCACCACAAGATTAAGAACAGAATAGAGCACGCTTCGCGTCGATTCTTGGCGTCACCATAAAAAAAAAAGAAAGAAAAGGCCGCGATGAAGTCCGTAGCAGCGAAAGCTTGCACTTCTGTTGGTCTGCACTCGCTATGGAGAGGATTGAGGGATCAACGTCACTCGTCCACTATTTCATATTTCTTTCGCTGCTGCCATACTGGGCACCGCCCGCAGTGCCCAAGTACTGCAGGCTCTAGCACCCAAAATAATTTTGTTTAAGAAGTTTTTGTTGAGTTAATAATATGACTTTGAGTCTTCAATTCTCGAATTGAAGTGCTTCCTCTATAAGTACTAATTAAGGGATTATTCAGGATGTGGTTATAACTTTTCTGCCATATTTTTCACGCTACCGAGCTCCTAGTAATCACAAAGACACATAACGTCATAGAATATTGGGAAATATTATTACAAAATTAACATTTTTTAAATAAAATTCTGTGTAACTGACACAGACGCTGCACTTGTGACATGAAGTCACACAACAACAAAATGATAAAGAAACTGTTAGCTGGGACTATGAGAAAAATCTTTCATTCAACACCGCAAAACTGATAAAAAACTAATACAACGATTCAAAATTGATAAATAGAACATTGTATACATATTCATATAGGAGGTTGTTGTATTCATGTTGTATACCATGATCAGTATACATATTGCCGATGCACAAACCATGGTGGGACATCGAGCCTTTCGTACTAAAGTAATGACCGGTAATGACACATTTCCTTCAGAAGTTATTTTTCCGACACTTCGCTTCTGCAAACTCATTAATTACAGTAGTAAAGTTTATATTTTTTACGTGTTCTTTTTCTATGGCCAGTATCGCCAAGTTTGACAGCATTTCATCACTCATGGTGGAGCGCAGAGACGTCTTGATCAGCTTTAACTTGGAAAAGTTCCTTTCGCATGATGCAACTGACACGCAGATCTTGGGGAACAAGCGAAAGATAACAGTACGATTAGGGAGGGACGCAAAGAAGTTCCATTTGGCGATAAATTCCAGGAACTCCAGGCACCGAGTCTGAAGACGATCCAGAAAGTCCCATTCCCGACTTTTGACGGCCGCACTTATGCAGCGTCGCTCTCGACGAACGCTTCGCCGTAAACGCGAGCGCTGGGCGCGCTCGTTGAACGCCCTCTTGCTGCTGTCTTTGTTCGTCTTCGCTGCGTGTTCTGAACGGAAGAGGAACCCAAGAGCCTCAACGCTTTACAACGCCTGACTGTATGTTTAGCGACGCCTGATCCCAGCATGAACGCACGGCACGAGCGTACCCTACGTGGAACGTTCCGCTAAGGCGAGTAGTTTAGCGACCATTCTGTGAATAAAATTTTTTAGCCGACACACTCGTGCAATTATTTCGTGGGGTGTTGATAGAGCTGCAGCCGACAATTCTGCGGCGCAACGCATCGGGTGCATGAGCTCGGGCTACTGGATACCGGAGCATTCCTTGCCACTTGCGCCCAGTCAAGCCGGCGGAAAGTGGAGTGTCTTCAGACGTATATGACACCGCCCCACCCACTGGTTGCTTGTACCTCCCCCCCCCTCGTTGCTACACCACTGCGGAGGATAGCAAATTAGCACGATTGACTTTGTTCCAAAGAATGTGCTTTACACAGAGCGTTTATGCGGCCTCGCCTATCTACAATAAAGAAACATAAGAAGCAATTGGCGGGAAAGACAGCTGAAAATACCAAATGAACTGCTAATATTGCAATACCGAAAACTGTTCACAGTGAATCACGAACAAAATGTAACTCGGGGAGTATTGGCGCTTTTCTGAAAAAAGAATTGGCTACGGCTTAGCTCAGCTAACTGAATATGCAAAGCGAAAGCTTGGTTTAGCCTGGTTAAGTCTTGGTTTCAATTGGTTAGCCTTTGATTTAGCTGTAATTATTATACTTATTTATACAATCATCGTTAAGCCAGGTAAGACGGCTGCGCCTAGGTCGGTAGTTAGACATGACTGTGAATAGGCTTGGGTAGACACGCATCTTTCGATGGCGCGATGCCTATTGTGCCACAGGGAAAGCGCAAGTGCTCGACGTACAAAGAGACGCCGCGAACATGCGCAGCGTCAATGCACAAACGGACAGGGCGCGAACGCGGTCGCTACATTGGTGTCGACGGTGTGACGCCTGTTGCAATCCGGCCCCTCTCCAGTGAAGCAGATCGCCGGGCGATATTCGCGGGGTGGTCAGAAGCCGCTTGGCGTCGGCGGCTCAAAGCCTCCCGCTCCCCCGCAACGCTCAGAGAAGACGGCCTGGCCTCGCTCTCGTCCATGGCCAAACTTGCATTAACTAGGCGAGCGCGGCGCTCCTCTTAGCCAGGCGCGCGTCAAGTCACGTGGTCAAGCGGCGAGCCAGCTGCGGAGAGCGCATGCGCCAAGCCGGCGGCGGAGCTTGGCGGGGCGAGTCACGTGATGCGTTGCCAAGGCTACGGCGCAGCTGCGGTCAAATGAAGGTCAAATTGCTGGCGACGGCGAAACTCGCCTCGACGCGGTTAGTAAAGCTATCGCTTTAAAAAGAGTAGTTGACGCAGAAAGGGTTAAACGACAACCAGACGGAATGTGTTTGCAGCTCATTTTTGGCATCGCGTGCGTCTATTGCGCGCTACGAAACGAACATATGGCGTAACAGGGAGTGAATTCTGTTCCGTGTCGGAAAAATGGCAGACGCGCGCGAAGGAACGAGCATCACGCCAGGAAGGTTTCCACTAGCGTGTTTTCGCTAACTGGTGTACGTAGTCTCTCTATTATGCTAGAATATCACATAATTTAGTACAGAGGCAATGTCGTGGTAAATTACACCGAACATTTATTAGAGTGGAAATACTATACTTACGTGGTGCTGTTGTCGTGGGTTCTTGCGGTCCTGCAAGAAGAGAAAGAGAAAGAGCAGGAAGAGAAAATAAATGCTTTAAACATGTGTTTAAGCAGCAGTTTAAAGGTGTTGCAGCGGGAGATGTGCTTCGCGAAACAGGCTTAACTAAGGGGTTCGCGGACGACCACGGTGAGCGATAACCACGTGTGTCATGCCGTGGAGGTGCAGTCGCTTGCATTTTTGCCGGCACTGGGCTGTGCAGGGAGCTTGGTGAAGTGACTAGCCTGTTAATTAAAACGAAAGTGCCAATGTTGCCAGCA
Source organism: Dermacentor variabilis (assembly GCF_050947875.1). Taxonomy (NCBI): domain Eukaryota; kingdom Metazoa; phylum Arthropoda; class Arachnida; order Ixodida; family Ixodidae; genus Dermacentor; species Dermacentor variabilis. The sequence goes on from NC_134575.1 coordinate 60,438,957, forward strand.
CTTGTCGGTAGCCGGTATGCGAAAATAAGCTGACAGGGTTTAACGAAACTGTGTGACCACCCCAACACAGCTGTTTGTCCAGCCAACACAAAGCTGACGAGCTGGCCATGCGAATAATCATTTGCGAATGGCACAGAGTACTCAAGCCTTAATTTTCTGCACGTAAGTACCACACGCATACATAAAATGTACATGCATAAACAATTAGGGAGCCCGTTAGTTCATTACTGCAACAAGTACTAAGCAGCTTATATGGTAGTGAGGTTCTGAGTTTTATCTTGACTGTTTCCCCGCAAATGTCTATAAATGAGCCGTTTAACTCCCAACATAAAAATCATGACAACTGAAACAGCGACAACATTCTATCCGAATGTGGGTTTCAGTGATCAGCAACAGAGAGGCACTAACCTCAATAGAAGAAATTAGTTACACCATATTGCGGTCAGTTATATTTCATTATGTTATGCATACTGTTCTTTGAATGGACGCGAACAAATTATGGAAAGAGTCACAAGTATGCCGCAAGAAAGTATTTGGCTGTTCATATGATGCGCCGACTAATTAGCTAAGGTCTGAATTCGAAAACTCCGTAGAACAAAGACTGCTACCAACAGTTCGGGAGCGCCAAAAGATGGCGAGCAATAATAATAAAAAAGAATTTAGGACTACGTGATTTCTGTCTGAACCAAAGTGCGTTATCGCAGAAGCTCCGCTGCATCACTTTCTTTGTGTGCAGCCACCGGGCGTGACTGAGTCATGCAGGGTTGGCACGCATGCCATTGAAGCATAAAATGAAGTTTAGCAGCTAGAAGCTCACACATGTACGGTGCCTTAAAAAGTCGCGAAAGATTTATAAAACTGATGAACTGAAGCATTGATGAGCGAGCGAGGAGAGCATGTATGATGGCGTGTGCTGCTTGAATCAAGCCAATACGAGGCAATGGCAAGTGCCATGTCTGCGGGCGCACAACTCGAAAGATGCCGATTTCTCTGCAACGGAATGGTGGTGCCATCTGTCACCGCGCGGCGTGCTTTGCCACAGGTGACAGATTGCGCCGCCGTTCTGTTGTAGTGACGTTGCGGGCTGTCTGTGTGACCATAGGCTAAGCCTTCATCCCTGTAAATCGAGAACTAATCTCGAAAAGACCGCCGAAAGCAGTGCCTTCATTGTGAGCTTCCTTTGAACAGTTTGACATTGAACAGCAACTGTCTTCGTTGCTTTTTATAACGTTTAATTTACTCATACAAATGCAACTACTGGTGTTTATAATTAAGTGGCCTCATGTTATATTGAACCGCACGTACCATGTGGCTTGGCACAGTAGCATACGTTGTCTTTACAGGTTGCCTTTTTAGGGTCCGCTTCGGGGACTGCCACCTTGCAGTAGTCTTCACATTTTGAGGCTAGACACTCTGAAATGAAAAGCAATTATTGGCGTTAAGAGTTTCGAAAGATGGAAGGACATTATAATTTCTGCCTTCCCGATATCTGCTGATTTATTGGTGCTTGGGCTGTTGATTATTACTTAGTATTCGCAGCTCGAGTTCTGTTTTACGTGTGACGATTGTTCGTGGTAGGTACTTGTACATCAGTGGCTCAAACTACATTATGTCGGTAATTTCTCTGCGAACTTCTCATTTTAACCTTGAAAATTTTATTGGTGCTTATGTCAGTTGCGGCCTATAATTGTGTCATGTCTTACTGATACAAGTAATGATTGAGGACACATATTGTGTGTACGGCTTATTATGACAACACTCGTCGATCGAATTCACTCGTGTTGATCCGTCTTACTTCAGGAACTCTTATACTGCGCAGCACAGTGAAACAATCTCATATTGCGAACACTTAAATTATTTGGCATAGTGTGTGGGAAGACACAAGATGTACAGCACGGGATGCCAAGAATTTATTCTTTTTTGCCTTGGAACCGGCACTGTAGCAACAATTATGCTGCAACCACTTGCTGATAAATGTGGGGGCCTTGTGGGCCAAGAACCCCCTTACACGAGGACAGTAGCAATATCTCTACCCCTCCGCCCGTTTTCGCATTTTCTCATCTGTGCCCCGGTCCGGATCTCGGGCCTTAGCTGGGAAAGTGAGTAGGGTTGAAGATTATTACGACAGAGGTATTGTTCAAGCGAACGAGATTTCATGATTGGCAGACAGCCTCTAGATTCTGCACAAGAGTATGTTTACCTAAGCCAATTAGTCGTGGGGGCCCTGATCACGAGAAGAAAATTGACAGAAGAATAAAAATGGGTTGGAACTCCTACGGCTGTACCAAGTCATGACTGGCAGCTTACTTCTATGCTTGAATAAAAAGAAAGTATACAATCATTGTATTCTGCCGGTACTAAAAGATGGGGCACAATTATGTAGGTAATAAAAGAAGCTTGAGAAAAACTAATTCCTTCGTTGCCAGGCCTGTAGAAATCGATCAACTTGATCGACAGTTTTTATACATGGTGCTAAACATTTCCGTAGGAAATATTCTAGTAGCAACACCATGCACTGTCCGGAATGGTGACTGAAATTTTACTATATATTGGTTGTATTTGACACATTTCTGCAGGTTGGGCGGAAACTGGAAAAATGAATCTTCGGGTATCGTTTAAGCTAGCCTTGAGTGGTCCAAGCACTTCCTCAATAAAACGACGCAGCATATGCACTTTGGTCGACTTGGCATCATAACTTCTAAATGTCGGTAGCAGGGAAAACACAGAAGCTTCTGTCGAGTTGTCTAATTTTCCGATCCGACGTCTAGATTGTTTACGCGGTGATAAAAAAAACGGTAAATGTTTATGAGTGCGTGGTATTTTGACAATTGTGTTCGACTAATGTCAAGTGCAACTTAACCTTTCCAGCAGCAGATTGTTTTTATGTATCAGCGTTTCGACACCGTATCTGCAAATTATTACGAGCGATCTTATAAATCATATATGTGCAGTTTCTGATCACACAAGAGCACGCAGTCTATTTCAGACCGACATTCGACCAAAGCTTGACTAGCAGTCTAATATATATTATAGACTTTGAACACGACCTGTGCAGGGGTCCTTATTCATCATTGTAAAGTATTGTGCAACACTTAACATTACTGTACAGCACTGTACAGGAGCTGAAATATGCATGCGGGGACTCCAGCGCCACTTGAATGCACACTAGACCACCTTGCTTGCACAGAAAAGCCGATTGAAATCAATAATCAAGCATGATAAGGCTTCTGAACGCACCCTGACCTGACAATCACTGTTTCGTGAGCCTGATAACCAGGTGCCTTCTGCAATGAGTAAAAACAAAGGCTCCCTGCACAACAGAAACTTACCCGCTTTTCACATTTGCGAAGCCAGGGTAGTATTTACGCTAACGACTCTGCGTATTTTTTTTTTGCGTGGTCACACTTATAAAAGTAAGTAAATAGGAGTCAGGCGCACATTTTGTATTTTAATATTTAAAAAATGTCTCGGTCCCCCCCCCCATTCTAAAAAATAGCAAATAATTACTTTCAGTTATGTTCCTTAGGGATTCTTTGAAATTTAACATAAAAATTCTCGGTATCTGTCTGAGCAATGATTATTGATTTACATCCATTGAATACACCTGGCATCACGCCATTATTTCATGTATCACGGTATACGCTACGTTGAAGTATAATGTTGAAACATAAGATCACCGAAAGTGAGCACATTTCTGGCATTAAGGAGCTGAGCTGAGCTGAGCTGAGCGGAGCATTAGGAGCTGTGTTAAGGACTGCGTAATGAGCGATGGAACGGAAAATCTTAGGCGAAATAATGTTAAGGGACAGGAAGACAGTGGCCTGTATCGGAGAGTATATGTGAGTAGCCGATATCCTGGTTTACGTTACGAAGAAAAATGAAGGTGATGGGCCATGTATCACGTAGGGCGGATAACCGGTGGTCTACGTATCATAGTTACGGAATGGGTGTCAAAAGAAGTGAAGTTCACTAAGGGAAGGCAGAGGACCAGGTGGTGCGATGAAAGGAGGAGGAAATTGGCAGGCACAACCTGGAATCAGCAAGCGCAAGACAGGGGCAGTTGGAGGCCTTTGGGAGAGACTGTCGTCCTGCAGTGGGCATAAATATAGGACGATGATGACCACATTCCATATATCTTCAACAAGACTAACCCCCCCGGCCTATTTACCGCTTTCTCGATTATGCTACCAAGGGTCTGCTTCTGGCTGCAACAGCTTCTTGTCAGAACTCTTCAATGCAATAACCGAACGAATTCGATCGAATTCGCTTAACTGATGAAGAATGAGTAGGTATTCAATATTGACTACTTGCAAGAAAACATAGCATCGCGCAAATAAGCGTGCAGGAACCCTGGAGCCTTATGTAAATATCTAACAACCCGCATGAAACAATCCTACTGTTTTTGCTGCCCAGAATGTTTTAGTGTTTTTTTAGGGAGCATGATGTTTGTTGCACAAATCCTGAAAGAGCTGCGCATTATGTTTTTGAATGGCAAACTTTCTGTGTGTGTCTGTCTCAGCCTAAGCTTTATATTCATTATTTCGTGTTTTGAGGCTAGACACTACTATGAAATGGGATGCAAGCATTGCGGCTAAGGGAGGTGTTGTGCCTCGAACGTTTTCTGCTACCTTTGGGTTTTACTTGGTTTTCCATCTTCTATTTTTTTCATTCCCTTCTAAGGTTTATGAGCCACCTTTCACCAACTAAACGTTTCATGTGGTAATCGGATTTTATCTCGGCTTGAGCGCCGTCTGTTTTGAAATCATTCGCTAATAGTAGATGTCACCTAGTCGCATCATTGCTTGCTGTTGTTCATTCCGTTCCGTTCATCGTAATTGAAGTGAGGAGGGTGCTGGGTCGTGGTAAGTGGACGGCTTCTCGCGAAACATTTTAGGTATTGCAAAACTTAGGTATAGCCGAAAATTCGCTCTCTAACAGTGAGCATTAAAATAATCTAACTTGTTTAGGTATAATACACCTAGCTGTGTGGTTCCTTGTGTGTTCAGTTGCGATGTTGGAGCCGTTTAATGGTGTTAATAATGTTTTTATAATAGCGTTATTTATGTTTATTCTATATCTATGTTTGCTCTCTGCCTAATGTGCTTATTATTCAACCACATTTCTTTCCCTATATCACAGTTGCATACAACTCCGTAACTCGGAGGTGTATTTTTCTATCTTTGTTGTATTGCCCCTCCTGCTTGAGCCTATCAAGGCCTGCAGTATTCTGTAAACAAAGCAAATAAATAAACGAGGTTGTACAGGTTGCGCAACCTAACCCATGGCCAAGTTGATAAAAAATTGCACACTATACGATCATCAGACGGTGTTCGGTCGCAGGTCCTCCTCTGCCGCCAGAATAAATTTTGTGAGCTAATTATCCGACTAATTGGAGAAGATTAGTTAAGCAAGTTATTGCTTTTTGATCTTATGGTGTGGTTTCCGAGGAGAAAACTGTCATTGCGTCCTAAAGCGAACAATTCAGTCGTGTATATGGCGGTATATCCTCCGTAATGATTTCTTTCCCACGGTTTACACGTAACCAGCGGGCCCAAAAGTGATTTGAAGCAGACGACGTCGCCCATTGCTCGACTCGGCAACCGTCTGGAAGCGGCAAGTTGCCAGTGTTGGCTTCTGCTTATCGCGATCTAAGTGCACCACGTGACGGTCGCAGCTATATATCGCAATGGCCAGTTGGTTGACGATTCAGGAAATGAGCGGACTTCGTTTCTCCAAGTCATTTTTGGGACTGTTGGCATCGCAGCGCGCCGGCGTGCGATCACGTGGTATATTTCGCATGCGGAGAGGAAAAATAATTACGCAGGACATAGCGCCCTAGAAACAACTGAATGGCTTGTTTTAGAATGCAATAACAGTTTTCCCAGTGGAAGCCATGCCCTGAATTCAACGATCTAATACTTGTTTATTTACGTTCTCTAAATAGGCATATAATTAGCTTATAAGTATTATGTTGGCGGCGAAAGAGGAAATATGACCGAACACAGTACGCATTATAATCGTACATTGTACTAGTTTCTTTAGCTGCTTGGCTAAAGCTGGCTTTGACATCCTGTATAAGCACTGGATCTGGAATGACAATCAGTTTTTGCATTATATTTTGATCTCCCACTTTTATGCTTTTGGAGCTCCTTACCATCTTCATACGAACAAGAGCACATGTCAGACGCTGAGCATGTGACAGTGAGCACCGTTCTATTGGGTTCTGCCTCCTGACAAGCTGTCCAGCAAGCATCTATAGGACACTCTGAAAGGAAAAGAGAGGTTGATGAACTCGCCGGCAGGAGTGGAGTGTATGAAGACGCATGCGTTTATCAATTTACCTGAAGCGTTGAAGGCTTTATAATGTTTTGTAAGGAGCAGAAGGCAAGGGTGAGCCGAGGCGGAGGGGGGAGGCTCAATATCGCGCGCGTAAGGCAGGAAAGCGGGGAGGAAGCGCGCTGTCTTCAATCGCGCGCAAGGTAGCAGGGGAGGTGGTGTTCTACTCCGTCGGTGGCTACATATAGTGCCGCTGAACACGGCCACGCGGGCTTGATCTTCAAAGCGATCTGCGGTGGGTAAAAAGTCTAGGCGCGCCGCGGGCTGATAGCCTCGTGTGAGTTGTGTTTTCGCAGCTTAGTTCGCGTTGGGGGGGAGCGAAAGGCAGTACAAAGGGCAATTCGCTCGCTGCTGCTGCAGCGCTTCCCCGCGCTAGCGTTTTGCCAGTAGGTGACTGAGGTCATCGAGTGAGATGTGTTTGCCCGTGCGCGCATGATAAGATGCTTGTTAAGTTCGTGATCAAACGAATACTTACAAGTTTATACGGGCGATAAAAACTACCGCCCTTATTCGTATAGCTGCGTAATAATACGCTATCACAATCGATGCTTCACCTTTCGGGCGAAACAGCGACATTTTTTGTTTGAAGTTTTCGCATAGCGACCCATCTCCCGGGGGCCGGTGTAACGGCGATTGGTAATTTTTTGGTCGTTCGCTGCTCGCAAGACCGCCGACCACTTGTGTGCCGTATCGGCGTCGTTGCCGGCGTATTATGGTACCTTTGGCCTAACAAAAGCTTAAGCAAGGTGAACACAGAGACAGGAAGACGTACCGGACGGCGCCTTTACGGTCGTCTTCTCGTCTCTGTGTTCACCTTACGCTGTTTAGCCAACCACGAACTCGTACACACTATCCCAACCTTCTGTTGTTGTAGTGCGGTGGTGGCATATTGGTTTTTGAGTGACTCTATCTAACGACGACTCGGTCCTTCGTTAGCATCAGTGTCAGCATCAATGTCGTGCTCGCCCAAAGTGAGCGCGGTCGCACCTGGCAGCTGCTGGGAAGACTCGGCAACAATACTCAATTGTGGCGAACGCGTAGCTACATTTCATGCCAGCAGCTGTTTAGCCGGATGGAATGTGCTGTAAACAACTCGACAGTGCGCCATGCTTCTCAGCCTTACACGCTGCATATCAATATTGCCATCGGTGTCGGTAGAAGCAGCTTCGAGCCCGCATTCTGAGCAACCGATCTGGGCTGGAGTTTGCAGAGCTCGGCAGCTTCTATACTAGGCGAACGCGTAGCTACATCCCATGCCAGCAGCTGTTTAGCCGGATGGAATGTGCTGTAAACAACTCGACAGTGCGCCATGCTTCTCAGCCTTACACGCTGCATATCAATATTGCCATCGGTGCCGGTAGAAGCAGCTTCGAGCCCGCATTCTGAGCAACCGATCTGGGCTGGAGTTTGCAGAGCTCGGCAGCTTCTCTACTAGGCGAACGCGTAGCTACATCCCATGCCAGCAGCTGTTTAGCCGAATGGAATGTGCTGTAAACAACTCGACAGTGCGCCATGCTTCTCAGCCTTACACGCTGCATATCAATATTGCCATCGGTGCCGGTAGAAGCAGCTTCGAGCCCGCATTCTGAGCAACCGATCTGGGCTGGAGTTTGCAGAGCTCGGCAGCTTCTGTACTAGGCGAACTGGTTCCTATACTTTTTATTGCAATGCAAAGCTCCAGTATTGTTACGGGGAGATGTTGAGCCAATAGGCGAACCACAAGAAATATGAGGGGATCAAGACGCAACACCTCGTCCTCTTGTTCACTACACTTGGACAGCTTGTTCGACTTTGCCAGTATTACTGGCTCATAACAATGTATGTTGGAAGACCATGTCGTGGCCCCTTTAACTCTACTGCATATGCATGCATACACGTGCGTTACGAAAAAAGAAAGTCCGAGCCTATAATCTTAATTTACGTGCATACCAAACAAATCATAATGTGCTTTTTAGTAGTTTGCTTACTAAAAAGTTGCAGTGTATGCACGGTACGGTTCACTATTCAAGGGAACACGTACCTCCTTGTAAAGCCAATATAAGAAAAATTGTGTTTACGGAGGGAGAAAAAGGGCTGAATACGCAGAAGACTGACATACATTAACATAGTTAATAATTTAGGTCATATTTCTGTTGTAGTAGGTAGCTGAATGTAACTAGGTGTTCTCTGTAAAAGTCGACCGTGTTGTAATTTGTGTTTATTTATCTGCAATTTGCATGTGATTTTTTTTCCATTTTACACACATTTTTTGTCACATCCGCATCGCGGGCAGCGAAATTTAGTTATGTCTAAAATGAAATAGCCTTACCGGTGCACTGCGGTTCTCCTGTTGACAAGTCGCATGATTTTCCAAGTTCTTTGCATACTTTCGTCTCTTCTTCGTTACATTTTGTTCGCTTTTTGACTGTCACGATGCACGGGGGAAGAAAAAATTGCAAAATTAATCGCAGCATGGAAACCGTAAGAGGAGACACCATCTTCGCGGGGCTTCATTCTGCTCGTATTTTTTCAAGTTTAAAGATATCGGCTATGCTCGTGCATTCGGCCAAGAATAGTTTGTATGCCATAGCTCAGGTATACTGAAGTAAGAACTGTCAAGATGAGCACTGTGCGTCAAAAAATTAGACAAAGGCATGGACAAAGGTAGGTTGCAGAAAAAACATATACAAAACATCAGCCTTAAAGGGCCCCTTACCAGGTCTGGCTATTTTGAGCTGACAAGCGCAGGGCATACAATGCGCGCCAACGATCGTGTTTGCAAAGAATTACATCGCTACGCGCCGCGGAAAGGTCTGAGATTTCAATCCGAACGTCGTTTCCCTCTTCACTCGCGGCGAATTCGCCTGGAGAACGGTGACGTAGTCGGGCTCCTGCGCTTACGTAATCGTGTCCGCAGTGTGACGTAGCTCCTCGTGACACCTGACTTCGAGAATTATTCAACGCAACATCTGTTATTTGTGTGATCTGTTGCTTGAACTGACGAATTGAGGTTTAGAGAAATAATAAAACACACGAACGGAATGTCTGCGTGTTTTTTGTTTTGCTTCGCACCGATGCAAGAACGATGTACTTCCGTTTCGTCTGCTTGTCCCCACGGTCGTGCAGTCACGTGCGCAGATATCGAAACTATGCCATTTTTTACCGTGTTCCAGCGCGTGATCATGCTCTGCGATCCGCTTGTTCTGCCTCAGTATTCGTGTAGCACCGAAACATACCGCTAGTCATGTGTCCTTGTGCGCAGCACGCAGAATCGTGCCCTGCGCGAAACGATAACAGCTCGCGCGCAACGCCGCCAGCGGATAAACCAGCGGAAGTGCGCATCACCGAAAAAAAAAGCGAGGAGAAAAAAAAGTGAATGCGGGGCCCGTGACGTATGTGTCACGCGACCCTCGAGGTCCGGCATGGGAGAACGCAGGGAAGGAATTTCGCTTGCGAAGGCTAGACGGGGCGAGTGGAGAGGGAACCTCGCTATGCAGTGGAGCCCGCCTGCTGAAATCATGGGTTCGCGGCGCTGAGGCACTTCTATATCTGCTATTAATGAGCCGATTTGAATTTTCTTCGTGGCAGAACGCTTCCTAGAGGACACGCAACAACTTCCAGCGTATAACTAAAATTTGTTATGGGGCCTGGTGAGGGCCTGTTTAATAGCTTAGTAGCTATAGCGTTGCGTTGTTGACCTCTCGGGGTCGCTGACTCAATCTGGGCGCCATTTTGATGTGGGTGAAATGCACAAGTGCTCCTGTATACTTAGTTTATATGCACGATAAGGAACCTCAGCTGGTCAGAAATTAATGCGACGTTCGACGTGCGGCATAATCAGATTGTGGTTTTGGTGCGCAAAACTGCAGAAGTGAGACTTTTTTTTTCTGAAAGAAGCAATATGGACACGAATAAGCAGGCAAGAACCAAAGAGTAAATGCTGGATTTTAAAACGAGGTGCATAGATAAGAACAAAGATATCAGTTCTGTGAGTTTCCCATTGAATGCATTAAGGGCGGTGTGCGTGGTTTTCATTCAGATGGCAACACGTTCCTAAGTAATATGCATGGACACCTTGCGATTTTAATAATTAGCACGTGTTTTGGTTTAGAGAGAAGTGCGGTGCTTGTGCATAGAGCCTATAGTATCGTTAATATTCACAAGGCCCGTATAAGTGAAACAAGGAAAGCACGATTAATGTTTTACAAGACGAAACATAATGAGCAGTAACTTAGTTATGCTTTAGCATAACTATTGCTTCGAACTTTGGGAACTGATATCTTAGAATTTTATCCGCTGGAAGCTTGAGATATAGTGGCATAAACTAAAGACAAACGCGTGTTGGCGGTAGTCTAGCTCAGTTCTATAAAAAAGAATCTGGCCTCGCGGCTTGCTGTCTATTGTATTTCGATTTTACCAAGGGCAGAGAAAGAATTATCATTTTTTTAATGCTGTCCTGGTGTGGGCTTTGACACTGTGGGTGTACATTTCCCTGAAAGTATACGTGTCAAAAGCAAAAAAGAAGAGAATAACTCTGTGCATGGAATTTTGTTGTGGCATGTGGAAGAGAATTCGAGTAACCTGCGCGTGCGTACACATTTATGTGACATTTACATTTCGGCTTTATCTATATTCGTGCTCTCGTAATGTATCGTAATTAATTAGGAAGCCTGCAAGCCAGCGGTACTGTGAGCAAGGTACGTTGTTGGGCTTTACAAATTTTTTTTTGCACTCTTAGCCGTTTCCTTAAAGAATGGCTCCAAGAAACGTGAATTTCCAAACTTGGAAGTTTGAATTGAGGAACAAAGATAGCGATTTGCAATACACCTGGTGCGAATTGAGCAGTTAACCGGATGGTCTTTCGTCATGAACTCCGCTGCGCTAACCAGAACGCTTTTTTTTCACTCAGTGCTCACAAGCGAGCAATGAAGTTCTCTATGAGTGAAGCAGCGAACAGAATCGGAATGCCATTGTTGGCGAACAATCAGACTGAGTCGCAGAACACGGTCATGGGGTTAATTCGGAAGGAATGGGAGACTCTACCTCCATTCCATGTCAAGTCAAAGTCGTCATCAGTGTCGTGCCCTACTAGTCAGCAAAGAACACTGCATTATTTTGTTCTGCGGAATACAATTAGGGATATAAACATTACGATTCACTGTTCCTGAGTTTCGAATCACAATCATGTTTTATTCAGTTACTAATGTGTAATATATAGATGGAGTTACAAAGAAGAGGTCCCTGAGCACAAGGCTGTAAGGGGGGCCTCCTTATTAGTAACTTGCTCCAACGTTGCGTTGTCTGTAGCGCGTTTGAGATTAGGGAAGCGCTGTTACTGCAAATTAAGATGCAGTGTTTATCTTAGCGTTAGGAAAATTATGTACGCTTGTATTGTAGTTCTTGCTAATGAGCATTTACATTATGCTTCGAGTTATGGGTCATTTTTTCATGTATAGTCAGCTTTGTTTTTTTCTTAGTGGTGCCATATAATATTCCTGTTGTGCTCACTCATCTTTAGTGTTTAGTGAGCTCATGTCTTTGTTGTGTCCTATGTGTCATGGAGGCTCGAATTCCTAAGGGGCAACAGTCATTTTTATGCCGAGCCTATACCTTGATTCTTGAGAGAAAATTAAACTTAAAACTTGAGTTCACAGGTGTACACAAAAGTATCCCTCTCAGAAATAAGAAGTCAGCCCTGCGCCGTGTAAACCGAACCCTTAATAAATTTCCGAATTTCGCACTCTCGCCGTCTACTTATCATCGACTACGTTTCTTTTTGGATATCAGCCTTGTTACTTCAAGTGGGTAACCATGTAAAATTCATACCATACGCGTCTTTGGTGTCGTGTCGCCCAACATTCACCTCGACAGTCTTTTCACCCCATATAAGACGCAAGTTACTATTGCCTGTGTATGTACTGCGATCAGTAAGTAGACAAGGCCGCTTGGCCGCTGCAAGTACAGGGTCGTCACGGCGTGTAGAATGCGTGCGGTGACACCGAAATGCGCTGTCCAAAATCATCTATAACCGACTTGTCACACCCTCCAGAAGCAACAGGCGTCCACTTGCTGGCGGTTCTTTGTGCCGTTGTCAGATGGAAAGAGGACTTGGTAGCCATAGGTGCCGCGTCCCGGTTCTTAGAGGTACTGATAAACCCAACGTCATTCGGCAAATTACACCCCCCCTTACCTGCCTGGGTTGACTGAGCTTTGGTTTGGGTCAGTGACCCTTCGCGAACGAGGGGGCCGCTGTGGAGCAGCACGAACCCAGTTTCTGCGCCCAAAACTGTTGGGATTGACGTGCGCTCCAATGCCATTGTGCAGGCATTCACCTGTTCAGCAGTCCCTACGCCTCTGCCTTTGTACTCGCGACGGTTGTCGACAGTGGCGTTCCACTCGCGGTAAGGGAGCGGTCCCTCCTCCACTTGCGGATCGGCTGCTGCTGGACAGTGGCCAGGAGCTTCCGGCTGGGCGGAACAACCTCGCCGACCTACACGAAGTGAGGAGCAGACGAAACACTGAAACATCTCCTGTGCCACTGCTCCGAACTCAACCCTCAACGAACTACCACGGTGACTGAGCTACGCCGCTTGGGACTCCCAGCGGCTTCCAGCAAGGACCTCCTCTTCCCAGCCTGCCGTCACAGCCAGGTATTCACAGCAGTACTCGGCTACATTGAGGGCACGATGCTGGACGAACGACTGTAGAGGTATTGCACCCGCGTCTGAGACGCGGATCACTACTCACTTCCCTTCCTACCCCATCTCCACCTATTTCCCTACTTTTCCACCCACAATTCCCCTCTCCCACAGAGGCTTAGCCTTGCTACACGCATATTTTCTTCACCGTAATCACTCCTCACTCCTCTCGCGAGTCGGGGGCCCATTGGTTATCGTGAGAGTAAGCAGCATAGCCACGGGGTGGCAGGGAGCCATCCTCCCGCAGTGACGTGGAAGCGGCGCCCCCGTCCATATTCAGGGTGTCTAACAACAGGAAAAACCGGGAATTCTCAGGGATTTTGAGTAGTCTGGAAAAACTCAGGGAAAACTCAGGGAATTTGCGCTTCTATCAGGGAAAATCAGCTGTAACTTTATTGAAAGGGTACGAAAGTAATGCTGGCCCGAGTAACAGAGGAATCGTAACGAATGGTCTATGACGCCGCGTCGTCGGCTGGAGGAGTTTCCAGAGTACAGTCAACGAGACCACTGCGTACCCCATGCTGTCAATGTATAAAAACGTCTGAAATTTCGGACGCAAAAGCCTTTCGCCATCCGATTTTCCGAACTTTTTGCCGTGACCGCAGGTCCGAAACGGTATTAATCAAAACCACCACCCCACCCGCCGTGGTTGCTCAGTGGCCATGGTGTTAGGCTGCTGAACACAAGGTCGCGGGATCGAATCCCGGCCATGGCGGCCGCATTTCAATGGGGGCGAAATGTGAAAACAGCCGTGTTTTTTAGATTTAGGTGAACGTTGAAGAACCCCAGGTGGTCGAAATTTCCGGAGTCGTCCACGACGGCGTGCCTCATAATCAGAAAGTGGTTTTGGCACGTAAAACCCCATAATTTAAAACCACCACCGCCGTCACTTTGATAACCTCGCCTCCTCGAACCGGTACACTAGCACGCTGATGCGCTGGCAGCCGTAGCCACCACCGCGGCAATGCTAGGCCTAGCTGCTTCGAGGTTCGATATTAAACTTCTTGCCGTTCTGTGCCGTGTTATCGAAAAAATTCGCCGCTCTCAGCAATGGCACCGACACCGCCTTTGTGATCAATGCGAATGGCTTCGAAGTTCGGAAAGCATGGCGCGTTGCATAATGCCGGTTCCCGAAAGTAGCTTCACCTCATTACAGCAACGTTATGCTGTGAAGTATATCACGTGTGTGGGAAGGAGCGACTGTCACGGGACAAAGTATGTATACCTTAGTTATACACGCGTGCACCCGCCACCTTCTGTCACAGTGCGAGCACCGATATGCCTAATAAGTGTGCTGGCAGGTCTTCAGAAATTTTTCGGGCGCGCCTGTGGCGATTTGAGCCCTTAAGGGCTGTAAAAGACGCATTAATTTTTTCAGACGTTTTCGCGGCCCCTGGTGAGTCCGAAATATCGGATGCTGACTGTACGACTGTCCAAGAGGATGCTTCAAATAGTCCGTGTGGCGAACGTGCAGCCGAAGGACAACAAGAAGACAAAGGACCTACGCATTCAGAAATGAACGGGAAAGAAAGCATGCCGCCGGTTTTTTGGAGGACCTTGCACTCTAAAAGCAAAGCGTTGGCTGGCACTGAGATGCAGGTGTCCCTCATCCAAGGAAAAAAATATCTTTAAGACAGTGAAACGCAACACTGAGGCGTTGTGCGGCAGGCTGAGAGTATGTCAGGACAGTCGAGGTTGACTTACCAGCTCTTGCGAGAGAATCTCACTTGTGATAAAATTCGGGCCTCATGCCAATCAGCTTGCTATCAGATGATAAAAATAGCACATATTCGAAACTATTCTGTATGCATCTCTTTTTCATTCGTACTTGAGAATGTTCGACTCAATTTGCAATAGGTTTTACTATTTCTTTCGAAGATATTTTATTCGTTGTGCGTTTTACCAATTCCTCCCTTCTGTTTTCTTTTTGAATAATATAAGCACTGCCCCTTACTATTCAAACTGGATTAAGTTTTTTTTTTATTTTTTAACATGCTTACAGAGAGTGACACCGTTGGGCGACATGATGTAGAGAGCCCGTCTTGACATAAAACAAAGTTCTGTGTCGCTCAGGGAATATTGCAAGGGCACTCAGGGAAAACCTGGAAAACTCAGGGAATTTCGAAATGTCAACTTGGTAGACACCCTGATACTTTTCGCCCTTGGCGCGGGGGCCCTTAGAGTCCCGCGCGGGCCCGGAACCGGGTGCTTGTGCAGTGTTTGGTGTCGCCGTAGACAAACGGTTTCCGCTGACTTCGGGCAATACTGTGCTCTCATGTGCGCGCAGCTTACACCGCCAGTCTTACAAATTACTAGACGTGGATGTGGTAAATTCGACGTAAGGGAAGCAACGCCGACAACGACAACAGCAACAAAACTACGGATTGCAGGTTAAAAACCTACGCATATGAGTTTGTTGTCAATTTGAGTGAGTTATACCCAAGGTAACTTTTGCTCTACAATAATTTAAAACTAAGTTTCAAATTAAAATTTCGGACTGTGGCTGTTCTTTGATGCACATTCGATACTCAGCACGCCGTCGCATGCGCAACTTAGAGGCCGAGCTACACTTACGCGTGCCGGCGTGCGAAAGATCACGTCCGCGCGCGCTTGCGTTTGCACCTCGCGAGGAATGGCGGTTTGAACGTACAAGAACCGCTCCAGCGCGCGCCTACTTGGCTCGCCATTTCCGCCTTGGTAGATATCGTTTCGTGTTTCTGTGAGGGAGCCAATCAGCGGCAGAGCACCGGTATCTGTCTGGAGAGGATATCTCTGCCCGCAGCGCGCTTCGACGTGTAGGACCTGTCCCGCAAAAACTGCGCATGCGTAGGCGCGTGGGCGTGAGCTTTCGAGTGCCGGCAAGCGTACGTGTACTTTGGCCTTAACAGCTTCGCTGTAGAAGTAAGAAAGAAAGAGAACGCTTGGTACATTTTTTGGGGTCGTCACAGCCAGTCATATAGGCCTCACGTAGAGTGCTCTATTCTACTGCTTCATCTAACGTCAGTCAGGAAGCCGTGTCTGCGTACATTTAATCCCAATACAGACAATTCATTTTGTTTCTGCTACACCCATACTTTTTTCTTTTGAACGCGCTCGGTGCGCTGGCGATGATGACGTCATACTTACCTATGCAAAGAGGAGCTCCGTCGACAAACTCGCATTGTCGTTTCATTGCTTTGCACTTTGCCTCCTCTTCCTCGTTGCACTGCGTGCGTTTCTTTCCTGACAAAAGAAATAACACGAGCGTGAATTAGTTAATCATAAGAACAAACTTCCACTGCGCACTTTCTGGCTGCATTGCTTGCTTTCTTCATATCGTCTTAACTAACAAAAAATACGGCAGAACTCATTTCGCGATGACTCTCGACGATAATGCCAAGAGCAATTGAAAAATGCAGCGACAGACCATATTCCGTCAGCCCCGTTTGTTTAGCTTGTGTACTGGTAGTCGTGACTCAGTGATTCGGCTATATGGTTAGATGTTTCGATATGATCCTCACTTTGTTATGACAATTGCTTTACAATGTGGTCCATAAGCATGGAGGCATGACCACGACTGTGTCACGCTGACACAGCGACCATGGAACGAGAAAGTAGGAATAATATCGACAGAATGACAAAAGTGTGTAACGGGGATGTCATGACGGCAACGACATGTCGACTCTTAACTTATGACGATGGTATAGCGACGACGACGTGAGCACGATGAGATGACGACTGTATTATGATAACCGGACGACAGAGCCAGAATGACGACGATTGCAATGACCAGGAAAGCATGGCGACGACGGTACGATGACAATGCATTGACGATAATGGCAGGACAACGGCATGAGGAGAGTGTGATGACGATGAGTCTATGACATTAGCGTGACGATAATTGTACCAACGAAACCTACATGACGATGACGGCTTGGCAACGCCGGCATGATGACCAGATCCGGATGACATAGTTGGAGGGACGATGATGTAATTTGATGGAGGGACCACGACGTCATCACAACAACGATCGGAAAAGGTGGCCGCGATAGCGACTGACGATGACGGCATGACAAGGATGCCATAATCACGATTGAATGACGACAGTATGATTACAGTAAAATGACCAAGAGAAATTAACGTCGATGGAATGATGAAGGCAGTATGACAACGACTGCATGACGACGACGGCATGACGACGATGGGATGACGTTACCGGAGTGCTGACAATGATCAAACGACAGCGTGACGACGACGACATGATACGATGGCGTGAGGAAGATGGAATGACGAGAGTCGAATGACAACGCTGGAATGACAACGATGCAACGACCACGACGGCATCACGATGCCGAACGCATATCTATTAACCTAAGCTACTTGAACCATTAGGTCTGAGTAGAAGGCGTGACGACGATAGCATAATGAGAGTCAGATCACGAAGCAGGAATGACGACGATTGAAGGACCGCGACGGCGACACTATGGCGGTGTGTCAACAATGCATGACGACTGTATGACAACGATGGCTCGTCGACGAAGGCATGTCGAGTGCCGGACGGCAAAGGTGGAATGACGGTGATGCAACGGCCACGATAACATCACGACCACGAGCACATACGTATTAGCCCAAGCTATTAGACAACTTAGGCCACCGGATTGGTGTAAGAGGATAGATAGATAGATAGATAGACAGACAGACAGACAGACAGACAGATAGATAGATAGATAGATAGATAGATAGATAGATAGATAGATAGATAGATAGGCAGGCTCAAGACGGCTTAAGTAGGCAAATAATGTTATTAGCATAAAAAAGAGCCCGTCGGATCTTATTATTCTAGCTCGCTCCTATATGAAATGTTGGGGCCAGACTATATATTCAGTAAATGCATCACCGCAACAAATGCATATTACACCGAGACATCGCGAACACGCCACTCTTATTCTAAAAAGAAAGACAGAAAGAAGAAAACAGGAAAAAATTACATGGTCTCTTAAGATCTCTCTGAAGAGGTGAACGGTGAAAGCCTACTCTTCCTCTCATCATTCGCCTCTGTCTATTTGCCTCTTCTCTTTCTCTTCTTTCTTTTAGTCATTACTGCTCACTACTAAGCATCTTTAGTCATTTCCAATCAGTTGTGGTCATTACAAGCCGTCGTTAGACATATTGATCATTTCGGAGTCATTAGTAGTCATTAAAAGTAATTAGTAGTTATTACAAATCATTAGTAGTCGTTATTAGGCATTAATGGTCATTATTATCTTCTACCAATCTCTAGTTCACTAACTCTCACTATCGATCATTTTTTTATTCTTTAATCTGTCTATAATCTGTCCTCAGATGGCGTGATGACGCTTCGGCGGACACACCGGCGGTCAGGTCTGCTGACACAAACTTCACCACGAACCTAGAAAGGCTTTCGCCTTAAAGAAGAGAGCGTGATTTTCACTGCCGTGAAGTTCACCGGCGGCATCTTACCTGAACAAATAGCACCTCCACCGATAAAGTCGCATTCCTTTCCCATTTTGGCGCACCTTTCCGTCTCGGAGGCGTCACACTTTGTCCGTGCAGGAGAACCTGGTGAAGGAGAGAGACGGAACAGGGGAAAAAATTGCAATGCGTATAGTGTAGGGTATTCTCAGCATAGGTTGCATACAGAGGGGAAGTTGGTTTTCGTTCAGAATGTGACTGGTGCTCTGAATAACAAAAAAATGTTAACCTGTTATTGGCCGGCTTTCAACGTGTTATTATTCATTTAATCTCGTTTAATCACTTTGTTCATAGGCGCGCATGACACGCGTTTACGACAAAACTGCGCACTCGTTATTAGCTGTTTCACCAGGATGATCAGACTGATTTCATGGACTAAGGACGTATGCCCTTTCAAAAGGAATGCAAATACGCGGCGCGGCTTGTCGTAAATAACTCAGCACAAGTGGTGTATTTTACTTATATATATAAATTTTGCTTTGTCAAAATACACTCCATACATAAAATATTTTGTTGGCATAGTTGCAATGTAAATTGGTAATAAGTCATACATTAATGCCACAGAAACTTGTGGGTATCATTGTGGGTACCAGGACTCAGGAAGAAGAACACAAACGACAGGAGGCGCCCGTCCTGTCGTTTGTGTTCTTCTTCCTGAGTCCTGGTCTTCTGCGCCTTGCCTTTACTACTTCAAGCATGAACCAACTAGCCCAAGCAAGAGTTTTACAAGTGCCCAAGCCTACCCCCCCCCCCCCCAAAAAAAAAACAGAACAGAATACACGAAAAGTTACCGGGGAACTCCTACAAGGTGACTTTGCGGTATGAACAATCGAAATCTGCTCATGTTATAGAAAGTGGCTATTATATGCACGCTGAATTTGACTGTAGGACTGAGATATTGATCATTTGCAGGAGATATTGTGAAGGACAGCTTCTGCTAATATTGACTTTACCACGTACAGCTTACAGCTGTCAGCTAAAGAGATGACATCTATTTGTGCATCAGCCTGGAACGAGCTGTTACGTAATAAGTAATAATGTTGTACTACTATGAATAGAAAAACATAGCCTACGGAGAACAAGTGTGGGAAAAGTTTTTTTTAAACTACAAACAATACTATACGAAAGTCGGTGAGTCTGCGAGGCTTGCAAATTAGCCCGAGCAACAAATAGAGACGACGAGGGGAAATATGGTTACCGTCAAAAAATAAAACGTACACCTCACAATACGAAGGGTTAAAAAATACTTTCTGATAGAGTCGCAATCATTTGAAATGTGTGGCCAGCTATAAACACGCGCACTTCTGACGGCGAGCAAGGGCTAACCGATATTTGCATTAAGCCTGCATGTTCGGCAGGAATAGAATGTTCGATGAAATCGGCTTCTGCAATTAGGCACCGTGGTTTCAAGCAGTAGTTTGTCCGATTCGTGTTAGAACTTCCGCATATTCGCGTAATCTTATTATATATCGCGCAATTTTGTATGTGTTTAGACATTCAAAAGTCAACAGCCCTGCAGTTACTAGAGTGAGTTACCCTGAAAAAGGCCACGAGGGTCTCAGAACACACGCACGCTCACAGGACAAGGAAAAGATCAAACGCGACAACCTAGAACAAGCGGAAGTCTTTTTCGTCACAGCTCTCTTTCAACAAAAGGAGCTCCTTACCGTAACACAAAGAGGTCCCGTTTACGAACTGGCATGCTTTGCCGAGGGCTTCACACCGTTGCTTTTCCTCTTCATTGCAATCTGTGCGATTTGGATCTACCGGAGAATGATTAAAAAAATGCAGTTGCATGAAAAACAAGAATTTACACAGTTACGCGTGTCACTGGCATAAGTCTGCCAGTGGCAAACATCGTTAAGCGCACCTCATCTCGGATAGTGGCTTACCGATGCAAAATGCTGCGTGCGTGGTGAAGTCGCACTCTTCCTTCCTAAATTTGCATGTCTTGGTCTCTTCCTCATTACAGTCCGTGCTCGTTTTGTCTACGAAAAGAAAACAACCATGTGAAAAAAAGGACACATAACTGGCGACGTGACGCTTGCGGAAGTAATGAGTAATTGCCGCTTATTCATGACGCAAAATCCGGAAAATCGTACGAAAGAAGGCCTATCATTGGCGGAACGGAAAACACAAATGTCAAATCTTCGCACTCATTGTTATGCCATCGTTTGTGAAATTTCTTGCGAGGTTATAGTTCTCTATGTGTTACTTTTGTGGTCTGCACGACATGGTAATTGGTCATATGCATGCGCAAATAAGTGGCTATGCTTTTAGCTTGTTTTCCTCGTCCGGCTCGTGGTTCACGAGATAATCTGGCGTTTAATTCTGCTGTTGCGCTTTTCATCGCTATACTTGTAAGAATTTAATAATTCGAGGACCATCCGGCTTAGAGACGATCCACTTTTGATGTCGCTGTAGCGGTGTCTGTTGTATTTTCCCACGTATATATATATATATATATATATATATATATATATATATATATATATATATATATATATATATATATATATATATATATATATATATATATATACTTGTCAGAGCGGCATGGTCTAGTCGGGTACCATGGTTGCTTTTACCAATGCCGTCTAACCCAGTTCCTTAAAATTTAAGAGAATAAAAGTAAGAGAGCAAACAAATGAGTGAACAAAGCCCGGTCACATATCGCACTACACGGCGGGTGTACTTACCAACGCACAGAGCTGCTCCGAGCGAGAAATCGCAGCTGTATCCCAGTTCCCGGCATATGGCCTCCTCCTCTTCGTTACATTTTGTGCGTCTTCCGGCTGTGGAGGAGAAAAGAACGAAACCAATGAAATATTCTCAGGCGTGAAAACATCGGGGAAGTTGGAGCATTCGCTCGCACGTCGAAAAAAAAGACGAATAATAACAAACGTCCAACGGGCGCGTTTGAATATGTGCGAAGCGGTTAATCAAACGTTATAGAATAAAATTTGCAGTTCCACCGGAAATGCGAAGCACTGATTGCGATAGCAAATTAGTACATACCTGTGCGAAGTAAGGATAGTAGATTTAGCGGCCGTATAAACTTGTAAACGTTCGCTTACTAACTCAAGTAACAATGATAGAATCAGTAAGCGTGACTCAACGATCGAAGGCGTAGAAAGAAAACAGGCACACGGAGACAGCACTGTCTGTGTGTCTGCTTCTTTCTAAGTCCTTGTTCCATCGCGCTTACACATTCTATCATGTATTCAAACCAACTAGCCAGTCAACATGTTTTATAATTAAATTAACCAGCACGGTGTCACGCACGCACAGGTAAATTAAACACATCTCGCTCGATGACTGCGGAAACTGTCTCTGAAGACGCTGGGGTTAAGAATCGCGGCAGGAGCCGCGAGCCAATTGACCTCCGTGCATCTGTCGTGTCAACACGGACAGAGCGTCGAAAGCACAGCGCATACTAAGACACCGACACTACGCGCACTCTGCAAACATCGCAGATCGGTTTGAAGATGAGCCCCGCGCGAGCGCGCACTTTAGCCACGTCGCAGACCGCTTTCAACCCACACGAGCGCCGGCAACGCGTCCCTACGGCGTCGGCCAAAGGCGTCTACTACGGCGTGCGCGAATCGCGTGGCCAACGCCGTAGAATACGCCGCGGTTGTGTCCACACTGTACGGAGCAGCGGACGAGGAGGACATCGAGGCACTGTAGCAGCCGCCGGGGAAGAACGCCCCTCCTCCCTCGGCTCACCCCACTGCCTCGTACGCCACCGGAGAGGGCACACATCCGAGCCGCTCTCCGCGCTCGCGCACGCGAGATTAAACCGCGTTCGCCGGCTCACCCCCACACGCTCTCACTCATAGGGAACCGCACGGTAATGGCGACGGCGACAGCAGAAATCCGCCTGGAGTGTCCATATAATTGCTATCGCAATAAAATGATGCGACGGGGGCAATTGCGTTTACTGTCGTTCTGCGCAACGCGTAATTTCGTGCCACCTTCAACATGATTAGCAATCTACGCCCCCCCTCCCCTCTACAACGTTCATGAGCTGTGCTGAAATGCAAACAGCGTGCTCACGCGAATGCACATTGTAGAACATCGACGTAGTGACGTAACGAGGACGAAGGATACATGTCTGACATTTGTGGGAGAAAGAATGACAAGGAGAGGTGCATGTCAGAGAGAGAGAGAGAGAGAAGCGCCGGACGTGATGTGAAGGAGAGTGGCAAGCTTGATTTAATATCTGCGCCCGTATGGTTCCTGCCTCCTTGACCTAATGGCGAATAGAGCACGCGCTCTTTTCGACGAGGCAGCAGCCGTCGCGGTTAGCAGAGTCCGGGAGGGTTTTCAAAGGATGATTATCTTAACAAAAAAACAGCACTGAGAAAGAACACAAGGTGGAGAACAGATGAGGAAAGTGTTGAGTTTCCCACACTCCTCGGTTCTCCGAATTGTATTTTTGCCCGTTTTTCAGGACGCAGAAAACTCAGCGCCACGCAGAGGTGTTAGCAAAGAGGTATATCTGCATTACAAAAAAAAGACAACTTACTCTTTTCCTGGACATCATGGGGTACCGAACTACAGTCCCTTGAGTCATAATTTATGACTGGGTTTCATTGAGGCCCCTAGATTTAATTATCTTTCTGTAAACATGGCGGAAACGTGGCAGGCAAGAAATTGGTTTTGTAGACCGATTATTTACGTCACATTAAGCCAGTCGTCATAACTGCAAAAATTAAATTGATTAGGCATGTTCATCTCTTATCGATAATGCGTTTTATTATGAAAACAACAGAAATATTTGATGCAAGTAGATGCGCTGGTCAAGTTAAGAGCCTTCGTTGCAAGAAACAACATTAATTAGGAGTCACTTATCCAGAACAACACGTGGTATTTCTCGTCAATCCGACAGTGCACTTTAGAAAATGCCGTTGCTTTGCAATAATCTCCATAATAAAGTGACATGATATAGTTTTAATTGCGGTAGCAATTATAGGGACACCCAGGCGAACTTCTTCCGTCGCTATCGGGATTGGCGTAGCCGTGATGTTCCGTACAAAGCGCAAGCGCGATAAGACCGTGGCCCCACGCCGTATGCTGGGGGTGCGAGGGAAAGCAGGCAAGGGTGAGCTGAGAAGGATGGTGGCTCGGTGCGGTGGCGTCTTCTCGCGCGCGCAAGGGCAGAAGCGGGAAGATGTGTGCGTGCTAGGGCGGAGGGGAGGGCAGAGCGCGCCGCGGGTCTGATCTACTGCGGCCGCGGCTGCGCTCGTCCCATTTTTAGGCAATCTAAATTAATTATGGGGTTTTACGTGCCAAAACCATTTTCTGATTGTGAGGCACGCCCGTACTGGAGGACTCGGAAATTTTCGACCACCTGGGGCTCTTTAATGTGCACCTCAATCTAAGTACACGGGTGTTTTCGCATTTCGCCCTCATCGAAATGCGGCCGCCGTGGCCGGGATTCGATCCCGGGACCTCGTGCTCTGCAGCCCAACATCATAGACACTGAGCAACCACGGCGGGTTGAGGCAATCTTTGGTGGGTTCGAAAACTAGTTAAAGCCGATGGCTTCGTGTGCGCTGTGTTCTGACGCGACTAGTTCGCTTTGAAACGAGAGGCAGAACGAAGGGCAATTCGCTCGCCGCTGCTGCCGCTCCATCACGTCAGCGTTCTGACAGCGAGTGTCCGCGGTCATCGAGTGAAATGTGTTCGTGTTTGCTTGTGCGCGCGACACCATGCTTGTTAATTTAACTACAAATTGACTGTTTACGGCAGTTGGTACACCGATAGAACTGCTATAGCTGCGTCTAATAATAATAAGCTGTCTAATAATTTGCTATCGCAATCAACGCTTCACCTTTCGGGTGGTACTGCAGCTTTTTTCGTTAGCCGACGGTAAATGCTGCATTCAGAGCTCTGTTCAAACTTTTTATGTTGCCGTCACTTGTCGGAATATTCAAAAGTAAGCTTCATATCCATATGGAAACACGTGTCTGAAAGGTGTAATTTCAGTGCGGAAGGAGTGTAAGCAGTCACGACAGGCTGTGTTCGAGTATAGATATAGAATTGCTTACAGATGCAGAGGGCGATACCGGCGCTGAAGTCGCAACATTTCCCCCTTTCCTGGCATGCCTTCTTCTCTTTTTCATTGCAGGTGGTGCGGTTGTTATCTGGTACGAGAGAAAAAAGGTGGAAGTCGTGTAGTCCAAAACTATGGTCTTGCAAGTTACAAACAACTCAGACTCAGAGCCTCGCGGTTTTACTCGTTCTATGCAGCTTGTGCAGCCTCCCAGATCTTAATAACACCGTGCGAGCGTCTACCACACCGTTTGTCAGCGGCTTATAACGACGAGAAGCTGCGAGATAGGTAATTGTACATGTACGCACAAGTGCATCAAGGACTCTCCAGTCCGAGTGTGGTCTGCTACGCGCTTCCCTTCATTCAACAGTGCACACGCCTTGCTTTTGTCTGTGAAGCCCCGTCGTTCGCAGACATCTTGTGTGTGCTGATAAATTTTCTTAACTTCATTTCGTCTCAATTCTATGGCACATGCGTGTGTCCAGTAATTCGAAACCACAATGGAAAGCGTATCGTAGATAACCGTTTTGGTAGGGTGTTCTGCTTCGCACAGATTCTTTGCAAAGTGTACCGACGCAGACAACCCTGGCAGGACCTGTGTCCTCCGAAGTGAACAGCGTAGATGACGACGGCCGCACTGGAGCATACTTTGCTTGCACTATCGCCAATCTCGCCGTTATAGTGTGCAAACATGCCTTGCGGAGGCTGTACGCATAGGATCGCGAAAGATGGACGATACTTGCGCACAGTACACAGTTCCTTTTGGTTTTATTTCTCAAAAATACGAACCACTCTTGCGGTCAACTTGCGTCGCGTGTCGGAAGTGCCCGGTGGCAAGGGGTGTAGAAGGGCGAGGGAGTTTAGGGAGCGCTAGATTTCTGGGCGAAGCTAATTTCACAGCAAAGCCCTCTACCGCCTCAAAATAAATCCTCTTTAACTCCCTCCAACTGGGGGATGTGGAGAGGAACTTGCTGTCAAATTAGCTTCTCCCTAGATTTTCTGGCCACTCAGCAAAGTGACCAAGTATGTACGTTTGTAGCCGAAGCCGTACGAAAGGCAATGGCAGAGGGCCACCGCTCATATGTCCTGTCCCCCACTTTTGACGCCTACTGTCCAAGTTATTTTGTTGAGTTCTGAACCTGCGCCTTTTGCGGAGATTTACGTAGCTATTTATTTATTTTAAGTATTTCAGGCCTGTACGCAATACAAAGCGCAGGGGACATTGCGAACACGTCAGCAAAGATATGACACAATGAAAGCAATTTTAGAAATAAAGAAACCGCCAATCAAATGTAGTAACCAATAGTGACATGCTATTGGCAACTATGATACGAGGCAACTATGATAAAATAAACATTACCGAATATAGGCAACGTAATCAGATATAGTTAAAATAGAGAAAGAGAGCGCGTATCAAAAATTCATGAATTGGGAACATCGCGGCCGCTAAGTTAGCTGTTAAATAGTACTGAGGAGTTTTTGGGCAGTGAACAATAAATGTCACTTGATTCATCAACACATTACATGTCATAATATACTCTGCACTACCGTACATTTCAGATTGCTTTCGATTGAAGAAAAACCTCTTCGAGAATGCGTTTCCTTCGTGGACACTTTGAAGCCCCTAGAGATTAGCTGTACAGGGCTTTTATTTCACTATGCAAAACATTGTCAGAAAGTATTTTTTGGGGAATCTTCATGAAGATGCATGAAAGGCGGTTAGGAACAGAAGCAGCAGAGAATGCCCGCGAGTATCTGGCATTCTTTTCTGCGCCGGTTTCTCATGGAACTAGCAGTTCGCGATTGTAACAGATTCTTCAGAGACTGGTTTCTTACCAATGCACGTGGCCGCCTGCGCGGTGAAGTCGCATTCTTTTTTAGTTGCGTGGCAAGCTTCGTGCTCCTTCTTGTTGCACTTGTTGCGAGTTGGATCTACGAGAGAGCGTAATAGGAAAAGAAGGATAAGGGAAGACTATACGAGGGCAAAGTTTAAGTAGACCACATTACAATACTACTGCGTACTGCTGAACCATAACTTGCGTCTTTTTACGCCGTGTGTTAAAGAAACTAGCTTACCTAACACTGGTGTGTTCCAGACATGGAGTACGCAGGCACATGATGGGAACCACATCTTTCTAACCTGTCTAAATCCCTTGAATGTATTCAGAACCGCACAACTATTGATTTATTTTAAAGTACAAGTATCTGGCGCAGGTAGGTATATTTATAAAGCACATTTCTGCGGGCACATATTTTGAAAATTAAGTACAGAGTTGGCACAATATAAACAAAGATTACCTACGTCCTACTCAGCATCGGGTAGGGGAAGGATGATTGACAGGCCCTAGGATGGCAAGATGAGTGCAGAAAAGACGCAAAATGTGGACTTGGTGTGATGAAGTGTGACACGATATAAGGAATAAGTTTTGTCAAATTATTGTGCAAGACGCATGGCCCAGAGCTCGTCGAGCAGCAAGAAAGCACCGCATACAAGCAGGTCGCGAATGTTTTGCGGGCAGTCTACGTTCATAAACATGATTTTCTTCGAAGTTAGCTACTGCCGATAGTGTTCCTGGCATATGCCTACTAATGGCCTACTAAAGCCTAAGTGTCCAGTACACTGTTCGTTATGATACGCCTACAATACGCAGTTCTATTTTGTGCTTATGCGACATGAATACCAGCCAATAAGTGTTCTCTCGCCATGTTAAAACTACTGCTAAAAATTTCTGGCATAACCCATCTATCTTAATATGACGGTCGACGTTAATGCGATTAGCACTGAAATAGTGCAGACACACCTTATTGCCGCCTCAGAGACGCGTCATATATGAGGTGTGTATGCCACGCGGTTCCTCTCTAACGCTTCGATGATGATGATTTATTGGCATGACCTTTGAAATGGGGCGTCACAAATAGTCACCCCCACCCCAATGCAACCGCCCCATTTTAACATTAACTACTTGCAGGAGTTAATCACGTATGCTATACAAGCTTTTCATCCTAGTATTTTTGTGTACATCTCCTTATTAATTTATTCTTCCTCAAAACACATCTGTCTAGCTTGTACCACTAACTAAGCTTCCAATGTATCCGGCCGTATTAATCTCTTCCCTACTTTTTTATCACCAATACTTTAAGCATCTCATGCTTATATCGACTGCTGACCGGTTGATGCTTCCGTCCAGTTTAAATCCAAGTGCTTCTCGAGCGTGTATGTTGTCTACGGGTCTCAGTGGGGGAATACGTTCGCATTTAATTAGGATGTGCTGAGTACGTGGTCTCCGGATTTTCGCTGCAGCAGACACATGCCTCATCTTGTTGCAAATATTTGCTTTTATATGTTTTTGTCCTTAAGCAACTAGCTCGAGCCTCAATTAGCAAGGCATGCATAGCCTTTTGTGTTATCGTACAGAGTTCCCTATCTAATTTCTTCCTATTCTTGGAAATCTCCACGGTCTTTTTTGTTTGCATTTTCTGCATCCATTTCACTGTCTCCGTGTCTCTCATTGTATTTTTTATGACTCCTG
Organism: Dermacentor variabilis; assembly: GCF_050947875.1. Taxonomy (NCBI): domain Eukaryota; kingdom Metazoa; phylum Arthropoda; class Arachnida; order Ixodida; family Ixodidae; genus Dermacentor; species Dermacentor variabilis. The sequence goes on from NC_134575.1 coordinate 60,467,033, forward strand.
GTTGTCTATTTACGCTTTCAATTACGCTTTACTTGGTTGCCAACTTGGGTGCGAAACAGCCGCTAAATTCCCATTGGCTGCGACGCCACCCACCAGCGTGCCTCGGCAAAGCAGAATGGGTAAAAGGGTTCACCTGTTGCCACCATGAAACCAGACAGAATCGGCTGCTGTTACCCCGTCACTATAGTGTTATGGCAATAGTGTTGGGGACCTTCACAATAGTCAGTTCCTTTTTGACATCGCCGAATCTCGCACAGAGCCACAGCTCCAGGCCTGTAACGGTGCGGTTTCCTGACCCCACCACTGGCAGGTGCTGACTTGCGAACGGCCTTAATTGCTCGCTGCTTGCGACGTGGATTGCCACCGGTAGACTTGCGGCATGCAGGCTGAGAGCAGGACAGTTTGCAACAGCGGTAAGCAAAGAGCCAAAACCAAGTTGCCGTATCGAATATGGCCATGAATGTAGCAGCCACCTCAAAGAGATTCGATATGTCGTATCTATAATCAAAATGGAAATTACACGGGCAAGATTAGTTCGTTCGCCGCGCGCTCGACAGCAGCACAGCTGCGGCAGACAAATGGGGCGTGGGGCTCCTTTTTTAAAAATACTGCATAGGCTTTCTTTTGAATACTGAGAAGAATCATGGAATGGATAACCTGCACCTAACAATTCATTCTTAAAAAGTTTGTGCCCTTTAGAGCTTTTCCCGAAACAATAATCGTCATCAACCTTGTTTGCGTTTCCTTTCTTAAAAATTTCGCTTGCTGCTTTCCTATAGATAATGCAATGAATGTTGATGACATGCATGCCATTCGTAACCTGGAAGTACCGGGCGCACACCGTTTAAAAAGGAAAGGTGTGCAAGACAGATGACCATTGTTGTAGAACAAGATAAGCCTCAAAGGACGCAAGCTTGGAGTGTCGAAATCGATATCAACGTGCGTACGTTAAGTGACCATAATTGATGCTAGAATTCAGACTTCCACCCTTCTTCACTAAGACTACAGCGAGGTGCCTTTGGAATTTTCTAAAGGGCTGGATGATTTCTTTGCGCAGCATTTAGTAAAGTTGTTTTATAACTTCTCATTCTAGTGTGAAAAGTCGGTAGGGGAACTGAGTGAGTAGTCTTGCACATTCTTCGGTGATTCTGTGGTGTTTCGAAATTCGTGTTTGCTGAATCTTTGGCGACACTGTGTAGCAGTCCTTTCACTGTTGTAGAAGACTTCGATGCTGTTCCTGTTTACACATCGGAAGAATTCGAGTGTTCAGGGTCTAAGTAGATGTGGTAGAATCCGAGAGGGCAAACATATTACTAGTTTCAACACCTTCTATGTATGCAATCTTTGTGCTCTTGTTCAGGTGTATAAATTTCTGGCTGAAACTTGTCACGATTACCCGAGATTTATCCTTTATGGAATTGAATGATGCCTCTTCCGATGCCAAGTTCGCGGTCAAGCAGCTGGTAGTCACTGCTCTCTGCGATTGCTTCTATCTCACTTACTGCTTCTGTACCAACAGAAATCAGGATGCTGGCACGAAGTGGAGTATTGACTTGGTCTTCAAATACACTCAAGGCATGTTCATTGAGGGTCCTATCCGGTTGTATCGGTATGTGTATAGACAAAGTTACTGGTTTAGACTTTAAGTCGATGACTGCACTGTACTGACTAAAGAAGTCCATGCCGGGAATTACGGCCTGTGAGCATTGTTGGTGGATAAGAAAATTTATGTAGTCTTACGTGCCAAAATCACAATCTGATTAAGAGGCATGCCATAGTGGGGGACTCCGGAAATTTGAACAACCTAGGGTTCTTTAATATGCACCTAAATCTAAATTCAGGGGTGTTTTCGCATTTCGCCTCCATCGAAATGCCGTAGCCCTGGCCGGGATTCGATCCCGCGAACTCGTGCTTGGCAGCCTAATATGGAGGATAACGATCGATGCAAGGTATGTTTA